>NC_060144.1:368238837-368547379 GCF_021461385.2 Schistocerca piceifrons | reverse complement strand
TGTGGAGACTTCAACATTGACATGGGAAAAGACACAAAAAAGACAGGATTTTGAAGAATTGTTAATACAGCATAACATGAAAGTGACAATAACTGCACCAACAAGAGTCACTTCACAAAGTGAGACAATTATTGACAACATAATTACTAATATGTGTAACTATGAGTCACATGTAGTTCAGACAGAAATATCTGATCATCATGGACAACTAATCAGCTTTTGCAGAAGTAATGACACAGTATCAGAACCAAAACAAACAACCAAAGAAATTAGGATCATCAGTGAACAAAATATCAACATCTTTAGAACAATGTTAAGTAAGGAAACCTGGAATGAAATCCTACAGGCCCAGAGTGTAAATGAAAAATATGATGCATTTATTTCAACAATTAAGTACCATTTTAATGTAGCATTTCCCAAAGTAAAGAGACAAGAAAGGCATCAAGATCAAACACAGTGGATTATGAGTGAAATACTAGAACAGCGAAGGAAGCTTCAGGATGTGAGACGGATGGGCGAAGCTGAAAACTATAAAATGTTAAAAAAGAAGTATAGAAAAACAATAAGAGAAGCGAAAGCAAGAGCAATTGACACCACTATAGCGAACTCAAAAAACAAGGCAAAGGCAGCTTGGAATGCAATCAATGCTGAAAGAAAGGAAAAAGATGGGTCAAACAAAGAAGAAGGTATTAGGTCAATTAAAGTAGACAACACAGTGGTCACAGATGGTATGGAAATAGCAAACATACTGAATAATAACTATATCAGTGTAGTAGAAAACCTAAAATTGGAAAGAAATAGTCAAAAACAGAAGGGTATTAAGGTACCAAAAAGATCATGCAGTACTATGTTCTTAAGACCAGTCACGGAAGATGAATTGCGGAAAACTATACAGAAACTGAAGTCCAAGAAATCAGCTGGTGATGATGAAATATCAAATCATGTAATAAAGCTGGTATGTGAGGAGATAATAACACCACTGCTGAACATAGCAAACTGTTCTTTCAGAGATGCAATTTTTCCAGAAAAACTGAAGATAAAGAAGGTAGTGCCAGTGTACAAGAAAGGGTGTAAGGATGATCCCAACAACTACAGACCAGTTTCACTGATATCAGGTTTCTCAAAAATCCTAGAAATGCTTATGTATACCAGATTAGTTAACTATTTGGACAAACATAACATTCTCATGACCTCACAACATGGTTTCAGAAAGGGTAAATCTACAGAATCAGCAATTGTCAGTCTAACAGAATACATTTTACAGTCCTTAGATGAGAAAAAGGTTGTCTCTGCAATGTTTCTGGATCTTTCAAAGGCATTTGACACCATTGACCATGAAATGCTGATACAAAAATTAAGCAACTATGGCATTCGGGGGCAACCAGGTGAATGGATAAAATCATACTTGTGCAACCGCAAGCAGTATGCATCATTAGGAAACTCGTACCAATCAGAAACCAAATCCATCAAATATGGAGTGCCGCAGGGTTCAGTAATGGGGCCATTGTTATTTAATGTATTTGTTAATGATATAGGTGTTGAGGAGGAAGAAAAGAAAATATTGTATGCTGATGACATGACAATACTAAATAGTGACCAAAATATGGAACAGCTTGAGAGAAGAGCATACATATCTGCAAATGTCACAGCTCAATGGCTGTTGGAAAATGAACTGGTTATAAATCTAAAAAAGACTATGTATGCAGTGTTTAAAAACAAGGAAAAGGCTGTAGACATGGATTTAGAGGTTGACGGAACAAGGCTGGAAGAAGTAGAATCTGCTAGATTCTTAGGTATTCTTGTGGATAATGAACTGAAATGGAAAAAACATATTAATAATGTCTGTAAGAAACTGAGCTCTGTCATATTCTTAATGATGCAGCTATCACAGTATTCAGACAAGAACCTTCTGTGTACAGTGTATCATGGACTTTTCGAACCATACTTACAGTATGGAGTGACGGTGTGGGGAAACTCAAACAAACAAGAGACAAAACGAGTGTTCACATTACAAAAAAAAGCAATTAGGACCATTTTAAGAAGAAAGACCTCTGAAACATGCAGAAACTGTTTCAAGAATTTAGGTATCTTAACTTTTTCATCATTATATATATACAAAACAATAATGTACATCACAAAAGGTAGTGAGGACTGGATTACAAGTGCTAGTGTACACACCCACAATACAAGAAAGAAGAATGAAGTACGGAGCATACCCCACCGACTGGCAATGATAGAAAAAGGACCCCAGTACTCTGGTATCAGACTACTAAGAAGTCTGCCCAAAACCCTGCAAGATAGTGTACTTCACAATGAATTTACAAAGAAACTTAAAGACTATCTCATTGAAAAAGAGTTTTACAGTGTTGCAGAATACTTATGCCATTAAATTTGTATATATTGTTACTAATTATCAGTGATGTAAAAATGTAAGCTAAAGGTGTAGAAAAATAATTGATAAAGAATTTTAATACTTTGACATGTCCTATATTACACGTACATTTACTGTACACGATGTAATCTTACAGGATCAAATAAAATTCAATTCAATTCTGTGCACACTTTTTTTAAGAGGTCTATGGTAGATAGATTGTAGTTAGAAGAGGGGATAACTCAGCCACAAATTCAGTATAGAGTCTGATAGGAATTCTATTGGGCCCTGGAACTTTGTTCAATTTTAATAATTTCAGCTGTTTCTCAACACCACTGACACTAATACTTATTTCATTCATCTTTTCAGTTATATGAGGCTTAAATTGGGGCAATTTTTGTGGGTTTTCCTTTGTAAAGGACCATATGAAAATGGTGTTCAGCATTTCAACTTTTGCATTGCTACCCTAAATTTCAGTTCCTGTCTCATTCATTAGGACTGGACACTAACTTCGGTGCCACTAACAGCCGTTATGTACAACCATAATTCCTTTTTGTTTTGTGAAATATCATTTGACAATATTCTACTACTGTAGTCATTGAAGACCTCGCACATTGCTCTCTTGACAGCCAAACACATTTCATTCAGCTACGGCTTGTTTTATACCTACTACACAGGAATCTCTTGTTTCTTTATCGTGACTGTATACCATGAAGGTCTCTTCCATTATGAACTGTTATATTGGGCACATACCTATCTAGTGCATGGCCAACTATTTTTTAAATTTGTACCATAGTTCCTCTACGTGCTTCTACCCCCTGCTGAAAGTTTCACGTTCCTCATTGTGGTATGATACTACTGATTTTTTATCAAGTGTACTGAACACACACACACACACACACACACACACACACACACACACACACACACACACACAGGGTGGTCCATTGATAGTGACAGGGCCAAATATCTCACGAAATAAGCATCAAACGAAAAACAAAACTGGTCTAGCTTGAAGGGGGAAACCAGATGGCGCTATGGTTGGCCCACTATATGGTGCTGCCATAGGTCAAACGGATATCAACTGCGTTTTTTAAAATAGGAACGACCATTTTTTATTACATATTCGTGTAGTACCTAAAGAAATATGAATGTTTTAGTTGAACCACTTTTTTCCCTTTGTGATAGATGGCGCTGTAATAGTCACAAACGTATAAGTACGTGGTATCACGTACCATTCCGCCAGTGCGGACGGTATTTGCTTCGTGATACATTACCCGTGTTAAAATAGACCATGTACCAATTGCGGAAAAGGTCGATATTGTGTTGATGTATGGCTATTGTGATCAAAATGCCCAACGGGCATGTGCTATGTATGCTGCTCGGTATCCTGGACAACATCATCCAAGTGTCCAGACCGTTCGCTGGATAGTTACGTTATTTAAGGAAACAGTAAGTGTTCAGCCACATGTGAAACGTCAACCATGACCTGCAACAAACGATGATGCCCAAGTAGGTGTTTTAGCTGCTGTCGCGGCTAATCCACACATCAGTAGCAGACAATTTGCGCGAGAATCGGGAATCTCAAAAATTTCGGTGTTGAGAATGCTACATCAACATCGATTGCACCCGTACCATATTTCTGTGCACCAGGAATTGCATGGCGATGACTTCTAACGTTGTGTACAGCTCTGCCACTGGACACAAGAGAAATTACGGGGCAATGACAGATTTTTTGCACGCGTTCTATTTAGCGACAAAGCGTCATTCACCATCAGCAGTAACGTAAACTGGCATAATATGCACTATTGGGCAACAGAAAATCCACGATTGCTGCAATGAGTGGAACATCAGCTACCTTGGCGGGTTAATGTATGGTGCGGCATTATGGGAGGAAGGATAATTGGCCCCCATTTTAACAATGGCAATCTAAATGGTGCAATGTATGCTGATTTCCTATGTAATGTTCTACCGATGTTACTACAAGATGTTTCACTGCGTGACAGAATGACAATGTACTTCCAACATGATAGATGTCCGGCACATAGCTCGCGTGTGGTTGAAGCAGTATCGAATAGCATATTTCATGACAGGTGGATTGGTCGTCGAAGCACCATACGATGGCCCGCACATTCACGGGATCTGACCTCCCCGGATATCTTTCTGTGGGGAAAGTTGAAGGATATTTGCTATCATGATCCACCGACAGTGCCTGACAACATGCGTCAGCGCATTGTCAATGCATGTGTGAACATTATGGAAGGCAAACTACTCGCTGCTGAGAGGAATGTCGGTTCACGTATTGCCAAATGTATTGAGGTTGACGGACATCATTTTGAGCATTTATTGCATTAATGTGGTATTTACAGGTAATCACACTGTAACAGCATGCATTCTCAGAAATTGTAAGTTCACAAAGGTACATGTATCACATTGGAACAACCGAAATAACATGTTCAAACATACCTACGTTCTGTATTTGAATTTAAAAAACCTACCTGTTACCAACTGTTTGTCTAAAATTATGAGCCATATGTTTGTGACTATTACGACGCCATCTATCACAAAGCGAAAAAAGTGGTCCAACTAAAACATTCATATTTCTTTACATACTGCATGAATATGTAACAAAAAAATGGGGGTTCCTATTTAAAAAAACACAGTTGATATCCGTTTGACCTATGGCAGCGCCATCTAGTGGACCAACCATAGCGCCATCTGGTTTCCCCCTTCAAGCTAGACAAGTTTCGTTCTTTGTAGTTTTTCCGTTTGACGCTTATTTTGTGAGATATTTGGCCCGGTCACGATCAATGGACCACACTGTATATACAGGGTGATTCAAAAAGAATACCACAACTTTAAAAATGTGTATTTAATGAAAGAAACATAATATAACCTTCTGTTATACATCATTACAAAGAGTATTTAAAAAGGTTTTTTTTTTCACTCAAAAACAAGTTCAGAGATGTTCAATATGGCCCCCTCCAGACACACGAGCAATATCAACCCGATACTCCAACTCGTTCCACACTCTCTGTAGCATATCAGGCGTAACAGTTTGGATAGCTGCTGTTATTTCTCGTTTCAAATCATCAATGGTGGCTGGGAGAGGTGGCCGAAACACCATATCCTTAACATACCCCCATAAGAAAAAATCGCAGGGGGTAAGATCAGGGCTTCTTGGAGGCCAGTGATGAAGTGCTCTGTCATGGGCTGCGAACAAATGCTTGCTGGATGCGTGCATTTCGAACGAAGTATGGTATTAAACCTCCTGATAGGTGGTGTATTAAACGTTGGTATAAACACGCTGAACAACTGTCGTCGATTCACTTCTGCCATACTCAATAACACAAAAAGCTTTCTGTTGAGCGGTCGCCATCTTAGCATCAACTGACACTGATGCCTAGTCAACAGCGCCTCAAGCGAACAAATGTACAACTAAATGAAACTTTATAGCTCCCTTAATTCGCCGACAGATAGTGCTTAGCTCTGCCTTTTGTCGTTGCAGAGTTTTAACTTCCTAAAGTTGTGGTATTCTTTTTGAATCACCCTGTATAATGTTTTAGTTGTCCTTTGTATTGGGTAATCATTGTTGCCACAACTGTGTCATGGTCACTGATAACAGTTTCAATGTGGACATCCTCAAAGAGGTTAGGTCTATTTGTTGCCATCAGATCCAATAGCTATTGGTTGTAGGTAGTTTTCAGAAAGGCATTTAGTAATGTTTCACAGGATATTGTATCATGCCCACCACTAAAAAACTGTAATTTTTCCCAATTAATTTTGGATTATTTGTCTTCACCGATTATTACAGGATGATTATGGAACTTAAGTACAAGTGAACTGAGGTTTTCTCGAAAGGAGACAAGTCTGGTGGGCGATAGAAGGATCCAATTATCGTTTTATGCCTGCTCCAGATATGAGTCTTGCCCAATCAATCTCACTGCTGTCAGTTTCAGGTTTCAACCAGCTTTCAGTACCTATTATTATGTGAGATTTACTGCTTCTCAGGAGTGCTTGAAAATCGGGCACTTTGTTGCGAATACTTCGGCAATTAACCATTAGGATTGTAATACTCCACCTATGAGAGGCATTTCCTTCAATATTACACTGATACTACTGGGTTTTTTACAGTTATCCTTATCTGGATTGGATGGAGAGTTGCGTAATCTAGAAAACTCTTGTGTGTGCCACACACACAATCAGTTACCAGAGTATCAGCCTTTGATGTTTAATACACACCTGACCCATTTAGGGAAACCCTAGAGCTAAAACCTATGGCACAAGTCCAGGAAGTCATAGCCTGGCTTGTCACAGAACCTCCGAAGTCTATGTTTCAGTCCTTCCACTCAACTCAGAACCAAAAGCCCACAATCAGTTCTGGGGACAACGCTGCAAATTGTGAGCTTTGCTGAAACTCCTTGCACAAGGTGGTTGTTGTCAGAGATGGAATTTTTTTGTAAAATTTTTATAATGAGTTGTTAAGACGCCGGTGGCCGTGTGGTTCTGGGCGCTACAGTCCGGACCCGCGGGACTGCTACGGTCGCAGGTTCGAATCCTGCCTCGGGCATGGATGTGTGAGATGTCCTTAGGTTAGTTAGGTTTAAGTAGTTCTAAGTTCTAGGGGACTGATGACCTAAGATGTTAAGTCCCATAGTGCTCAGAGCCATTTGAACCATTTTTTTGTTAAGACGCTAATAATAGTTTAGGCATTAATCGAGCATTATAAAACATTTATGGTGACTAAAATTTTTGCTTTCAATATTTGTTTTAAGGTATAGCTAAGAGCTAAATGTTGTGAGGTGGAGCTAGTGGTTCATAAGTGGAGATGGGGCTAGTGGCTCGTAAGTGAGCAGCAGACTGGAACGAGTCTTTAAAATTGTATAATACTGCTGTTTTATAAAAGTTTAGGGAGTATGAGTTAACAGTAAAAAGTAAACTGTAATGTGTCAGTTGCAGTAGACAAATTGCTAGTAAAGATTTTTGCAGATGGGAGGGTCATTGGTGGGGGGAAGAAATGGGATTTGCGGTCTCTTGTCTTACTGTCTGTATAACAAGACCTTAACACCATTCTTTCTTTAGTCATTGTTTTGTGACTGGTCTAGTCCACATCATATACACCTGAATCAGAGTGTAGCAATTATTTTTTCACGTAACTCATGGTCAGTATATTTCAGAATAGTGGAAGTAGAAATTCAGCAAGCTGATTACGTAACTGACTTAACATATAAAATCTGTGTAGTACCGTCATTTCAGTTGCAAAGTGGACAGTATATTTCATATGCAAGTCTCCAAAGAATTGATGTAATTACCACAACAGTGACCTCTGTTGTCATCTTTTGTGTCATTAGCGGCTTGTGAGTGGAGCACTGTGTTCATTAAGAGTTTTTTCAAATTGATCCCAACTACAGGAGACTGTTACATTTTCATACTACATGAGTATGACACAAGGCAGCATGTAAACAAAGGCTCTTTCAAAATCCAAAATGCATTTTATGATACTAAATAGTGTCAGTTTAGGCATACTCGCATTACAGATTCTTCATGTTTTATTACATTCCCTAAAACCTGATGACTGCATCATCATCTCCATCACTCCTCCCAGCAGACAAGGGATTTACCACTGCTATACTTGATTGACGGGAGTATGTAAGCAAGGGTCTACACCAGCTGTCTCACATCTCTATGTATGGCATCTGCCATCAAGATACCATCCCTGCGGTACTGACATACAGTCCCTCCTTAAAATCTCAGGCCCCTTACCTCAATCCTAAGAACTTTTCAGTCCACCCAAACCATACACAGCCCCTCCTTTTACCTTTTTCCTAAGATCCACATACCCAGTCACCCCGTCCATCCCATAGCTACTGGCTTCAAGGCACCCACTGAACATATATCTGCCTTAATTGATCAACACCTGCAGCCTATAGTACAAAGACTTCCCTCCTATATTAAAGACACCAACCATTTCCTAGATCGTCTGAAATCTGTGCCAGTTCCTCTCCACTACACATCTTGTGTGTCATCATTGATGTGCCCCCCTCTATACCAACACCCCCTTGCACATGGTCTGTCGGCTGTTGTACATTTCCTTAATCAGGACCCACCTGATTCCAAACCTGTGATACTTGTTCTGCTCACCTTACTTACTTTATACTTACCAGAAACTATTATAACTTTGAGGGGCAGACAAACAAACAAATCAGGAGCATGGCCTTGGGAAGCAGGATCTCTTCTTCCAAAGCAAACCTTTTTATGGGTTGTGTGAGGGGTGCTTTCCTGTGATTCATAAGCCTTCAGCCCCTGGTTTGGTTTAAATACGTTGATGACATCCTTGCCATATGGACTCTTGTGTTTTGCTGTGCTATTTCCTGAGAAATGTGTATGGTCCTTTCATTTTTGATGAAAAGACAAGAATAGGAATCATGTACCTGGATATATTGCATATCTGGTTTTTTCCACATTTGTGAGAACATGCCGAAAATTTTGTTTTTCAACAAGATGAAGCACCATTGCACTGGCACTGGCATATAAAAGCATTTCTTAATAACGAGCTGGCTTAGTGAAGGATTAACTGTATGGATATCACATTGCAACATTGGCCTCTAAGATCACCTTGCCTCAACAAAGTACTTTTTAAAATTACCAAATAAGCAGCAATCAGTCGCAAAATCATGTTTTCTTTAGTTACTTTTGCAAATCGATTTCAACTGATTAACAGCCATCATTGGTGCTTTCAACAAATATGTGCCCTGAGTAGTAACACTGTCTTAAGCAAAGGTCAAACATGACTTCGTGTTTGACCTCTGCTTAAGACAGTGTTACTACTCAGGGCACATATTCGTTGAAAGCACCGATGATGGCTATTAATCAGTTAAAATCGATTTGCAAAAGTAAATAAAGAAAACATGATTTTGCGACTGGTTGCTGCTTATTTGGTAATTTTATCGTTACGGTCGCTGCACAACTTGGGAATGACATGGAGCCCAGCATTCATAAAGTACTTTTTTTTTTTAATTTCTGAAAGACTGTCTCTGTGTGCCTCCTCTTCTGACAACTTTGGGTGAACTGGGCCATGGGTGAACTGGGCCATCGCATAGCAATAGCAGTGAATACTTGCAAAAATGTGGAATGAGTTTGACTATTGCTGGAAAGTTGTGACATATCTGGTGGAGAAGAACAATGAATGTTTGTGGAATGTAAATGAAAACTTTTGTCCTAAATGTAATAATAATAATAAGAGCACTTGTAAGTAAAAGATATACCCTGGTGAAAGTGGACTGTTCCTCTGAAAAAAAAAACTATGTAGTCCTTTGAATAAGTTAAAATTCACCCAAAGTTTATATATTTACTCGTGTAGTAGATATAGTGTCATAAAATTGGATGAAACTTTCTGATATACCCTATACTAGTTATGTGCTCTGAATCATCAAACTGCTTAGAAATTTTTGCTGGTCATTGGAATGATTTTGTCTCCAACCTACACAGCCCCAGAGAAGATATTGTAGATGTTTAGATAAAGCTGTGAAACTTGCAGGATTTCATGGATTGTTTAATGAGTTGGGTTTGGTCACAGTACTGTCGTCTGACCTAACCCAGCCATTACTAATGCAGACTACATCTTGTAGATGTGCTAACTCTTACTTTGCAATTGCCAAATCGTAGTGAAGTTCCAAGATCAGTTGCTCTTTTACCATTATTGTTAGTTATAATCACTGCACAGTCAGGTATGATCAGCACTGCCTTCATAAAATTTGCAGTGCAACGTACCTCATGAAAACAACACTGAAGTGCCCACAATGAATTTTATTGCTGGCAGCTCTGTGGCAGGATCCACACTAGCCAATTTTTGGCACTAAAATTTCTGAGTGACTCATTAAATTGTTGATTGTGTGTAATAGGTGTGGGATTTTTTATTTTATTTTATTTTTTCCTTCAAAATAGTTCAGAAGTTGGTTATTCAGTAACAACAGCATAATGTAATTTAAATAATTTAAGTGTAGATATTTTGATTAATGAACAAGGGAAAGTCCAGGATGGAATAACAACAAAAGGATAGACTGCTACTCACCTCACGGAGGAACCAGCGCATTGAGCCACACACAGACACAATGAAAAAGACTGCTGAACTTGTTAAACTTCAAGCTTTTGAACCATGTGTGTGTGTGTGTGTGTGTGTGTGTGTGTGTGTGTGTGTGTGTGTGTCAGCCGTTTTCTCATTGTGTCTGTCGCAACTCAACATCTTCTCTATGTGGTGAGTACCAGTCAACCCTTTTCATATTGTTGAGTTTTTATTAATGAAAGGTAATGGAAATAAGATGAAAGAGATTCCTAGTGCCAGTTCAGATTAGTTACTGTGGTTTAACGTATAACAAAGTCTTCTGCTGCAGAAGCTGAGATTAAGTTAGGCCACAAGGACTGAAAATGCAATAATAATGCTTTGTCATGTAAATTATATCCAATAAATAATTTATGAATATTGAAGTGACTCAAAATAAATAACATCTGAAATATATTAATACTAACAGAGTACCCGGCATTGCCTAGGTATGTATTTGTTCCAATTTTATAGTCCACCTCCTGCTTCCCCTCCCTCTGCCCATCTCCTCCACCCTACTTTATGTCTACCTCTTTCTCCTCCCTCTCTGCATCCATCTCTTCTCCTCCCCCCGAATTCCCTCCATACTCTGTCTATTTCCTCCTGCCCCCCAGTCTACCCATCAGCTGCCCCCCCCCCCCCTCCCCCTGTCCGTCTCCTCCTCCTCCTCCTCCTCCTCCATCTGTCCAGCTCCTCATCCTCACTCTCTCTGTCCATCTCGTCATCACCTCTCTCTACGTCCAACTCTTCAACCTCTCTCTGTCCAGCTCCTCATCCCCACTCTCTCTGTCCAGCTCCTCATCCTCACTCTCTGTGTCCATCTCATCATCCCCTCTCTCTATGACCAACACATCCCCTCCTCTGTATCCAACTCTTTATGCCCCCCTCTCTGTCCACCTCCCCCCCCCCTCCCCACCTCTCTCTGTCCTTCTCCTCCTCCTCTTTCCTATCTCTGTCAATATCCTCCACCCCCTCTCTCTGTCAATATCCTCCACCCCCTCTCTCTGTCAATATCCTTCTACATCTACATTGACATTTACATCCATACTCCGCAAGCCACCTGACGGTGTGTGGCGGAGGGTACCTTGAGTATCTCTATCGGTTCTCCCTTCTACTCCAGTCTCGTATTGTTTGTGGAAAGAAAGATTGTCAGTATGCTTCTGTGTGGGCTCTAATCTCTCTGATTTTATCCTCATGGTCTCTTCGCGAGATATACGTTGGAGGGAGCAATATACTGCTTGACTCCTCAGTGAAGGTATGTTCTCGAAACTTTAACAAAAGCCCGTACCGAGCTACTGAGCGTCTCTCCTGCAGAGTCTTCCACTGGAGTTTATCTATCATCTCCGTAACGCTTCCGCGGTTACTAAATGACCTTGTAACGAAGCGCGCTGCTCTCCGTTGGATCTTCTCTATCTCTTCTATCAACCCTATCTGGTACGGATCCGACACTGCCGAGCAGTATTCAAGCAGTGGGTGAACAAGCGTACTGTAACCTACTTCCTTTGTTTTTGGATTGCATTTCCTTAGGATTCTTCCAATGAATCTCAGTCTGGCATCTGCTTTACCAATGATCAACTTTATATGATCATTCCATTTTAAATCACTCCTAATGCGTACTCCCAGATAATTTATGGAATTAACTGCTTCCAGTTGCTGACCTGCTATTTTGTAGCTAAATGATAAGGGATCTATCTTTCTATGTATTCGCAGCACATTACACTTGTCTACATTGAGATTCAATTCACATTCCCTGCACCATGTGTCAATTCGCTGCAGATCCTTCTGCATTTCAGTACAATTTTCCATTGTTACAACCTCTCGATACACCACAGAATCATCTGCAAAAAGCCTCAGTGAACTTCCGATGTCATCCACAAGGTAATTTATGTATATTGTGAATAGCAACAGTCCTATGACACTCCCCTGCGGCACACCTGAAATCACTGTCACTTCGGAAGACTTCTCTCCATTGAGAATGACATGCTGCGTTCTGTTATCTAGGAACTCTTCAAGCCAATCACACAATTGGTCTGATATGATAGTCCATATGCTCTTACTTTGTTCATTAAACGACTGTGGGGAAATGTATTGAACACCTTGTGGAAGTCAAGAAACACGGCATCTACCTGTGAACCCGTGTCTATGGCCCTCTGAGTCTCGTGGACGAATAGCGCGAGCTGGGTTTCACACAACCGTCTTTTTCGAAAGCCATGCTGATTCCTACAGAGTAGATTTCTAGTCTCCAGAAAAGTCATTATACTCGAACATAATACGTGTTCCAAAATTGTACAACTGATCGACGTTAGAGATATAGGTCTATAGTTCTGCACATCTGTTCGACATCCCTTCTTGAAAACGGGGATGACTGTGCCCTTTTCCAATCCATTGGAATGCTACGCTCTTCTAGAGACCTACGGTACACCACTGCAAGAAGGGGGGCAAGTTCCTTCGCGTACTCTGTGTAAAATCGAATTGGTATCCCATCAGGTCCAGCGGCCTTTCTTCTTTTGAGCGATTTTAATTGTTTCTCTATCCCTCTGTCGTCTATTTCAATATCTACCATTTTGTCACCTGTGCGACAATCTAGAGAAGGAACTACAGTGCAGTCTTCCTCTGTGAAACAGCTTTGGAAAAAGACATTTAGTATTTCGGCCTTTAGTCTGTCATCCTCTATTTCAGTACCATTTTGGTCACAGAGTGTCTGGACATTTTGTTTTGATCCACCTACCGCTTTGACATAAGACCAAAATTTCTTAGGATTTTCTGCCAAGTCAGTACATAGAACTTTACTTTCAAATTCATTGAACGCCTCTCGCATAGCCCTCCTCACACTACATTTCACTTCGATTAATTTTTGTTTGTCTGCAAGGCTTTGGCTATGTTTATGTTTGCTGTGAAGTTCCCTTTGCTTCTGCAGCAGTTTTCTAACTCGCTTGTTGTACCACGGTGGCTCTTTTCCATCTCTTACGATCTTGCTTGGCACATGCTCATCTAACGCATATTGTACGATGGTTTTGAACTTTGTCCACTGATCCTCAACACTATCTGTACTTGAGACAAAACTTTTGTGTTGAGCCTCAGGTACTCTGTAATCTGCTTTTTGTCACTTTTGCTAAACAGAAAAATCTTCCTACCTTTTTTAATATTTCTATTTATGGCTGAAATCATCGATGCAGTAAGAGCTTTATGATCGCTGATTCCCTGTTCCGCGTTAACTGTTTCAAATAGTTCGGGTCTGTTTGTCAACAGAATGTCTAATATGTTATCACCACGATTCGGTTCTCTGTTTAACTGCTCAAGGTAGTTTTCAGATAAAGCACTTAAAAAAAATTTCACTGGATTCTTTGTCCCTGCCACCCGTTATGAACGTTTGAGTCTCCCAGTCTATATCCGGCAAATTAAAATCTCCCCCTAGAACTATAACATGGTGGGGAAATCTACTCGAAATATTTTCCAAATTATCCTTCAGGTGCTCAGCCACAACAGCTGCTGAGCCAGGGGGACTATAGAGACATCCAATTACCATGTCTGAGCTTGGTTTAACCGTGACCTTCACCCAAATTATTTCACATTTCTAATCTCCGTCAATTTCCTTCGATACTATTGCACTTCTTATCGCTACAAACACGCCTCCCCCTTCACTGTCCAGCCTGTCTCTGCAGTATACATTCCAATCTGAGTTTAGGATTTCATTACTGTTTACGTCTGGTTTCAGCCAACTTTCTGTCCCTAGTACTATATGGGCATTGTGACCATTTATTAATGAGAGCAGTTCTGGCACCTTTCTATAGACGCTCCTGCTGTTTACTATTAGCACATTAATACTGTTACTCCCTGTTGCATTTTGCGTACTCCTACCTTGCCGCGTCTCAGGAGGCGTCTTGTCGGGCCTACGGAGGGAATTTTCTAACCTAAAAAAACCCCCTCTCTCTGTCTATCTGCTCCTCCCCCTCTCTCTGCCCATCTCCTCCTCCCACTCTGCCCATCTCCTTCTCCCACACTGTCCATATCCTCCCCCCCCCCACCCCTCCATACCCTCCTCACCTCTTTCCCTGTCAGTTTCGACCTCCCCCTCTCTATATCCACTGCCCCCTCTCTCATATCTGTGTCCATGTCCTCCTTTCCCATCGGTCTGTCCCACTGTCTCCCTCCCTCTCTCACCTCTCACCATATTATCACCCCCAACCCAGTAAGAGGTTGCTGGTTCTTAACCCCACAGTATTTCTCACCAGATCATCATAATATTAATTTGTGAACACAAAAATTGAAATACCGATTTTTAATATTAATTGTACAAGGATGCCTATGATCTTTATAAAATTCAAAAGGTGCTTTGTCATGTTGTTGTTGTTGTTGGTGGTGGTGGTGGTCTTCAGTCCTGAGACTGGTTTGATGCAGCTCTCAATGCTACTCTAGCCTGTGCAAGCTTCTTCATCTCCCAGTACTTATTGCAACCTACATCCTTCTGAATTTGCTTAGTGTATTCATCACTTGGTCTCCCTCTACGATTTTTAACCTCCACGCTGCCATCCAGTACTAAATTTGTGATCCCTTGATGCCTCAGAACATGTCCTACCAACAGGTCCCTTCTTCTTGTCAAGTTGTGCTACAAACTCCTCTTCTCCCCAATTCTATTCAATACTTCCTCATTAGTTATGTGATCTACCCATCTAATCTTCAGCATTCTTCTGTAGCACCACATTTCAAAAGCTTCTATTCTCTTCTTGTCTAAGCTGTTTATTGTCCACGTTTCACTTCCATACATGGCTACACTCCATACAAATACTTTCAGAAACGACTTCCTGACACTTAAATCTATACTCGATGTTAACAAATTTCTCTTCTTCAGAAACGATTTCCTTGCCATTGCCAGTCTACATTTTATATCCTCTCTACTTCGACCATCATCAGTTATTTTGCTCCCCAAATAGCAAAACTCCTTTACTACTTTGTCTCATTTCCTAATCTATTTCCCTCAGCATCACCTGATTTAATTCGACTACATTCCATTATCCTCGTTTTGCTCTTGTTGATGCTCATCTTAAATCCTCCTTTGCAAAAACAGACATAATGTCTTATGGGATAACAGTAATCAGTGATATTAAAATGTTACTCAAAATCCGTCTTGATTGCATTTTTTTTTTATTTTTATTTTTATTTTTTTATTTTTTTATTTTTTTTTTTTTTTTTTTTTTTTTTTTTTTTTTTTTTTAATTCAAATGACCGGTTTTGGTTCATTCAGAACCATCTTCAGATCTGTAAAAATAATGATACTAATTTACTATTTCATGGAAGCAAATCTTTTTCATCCTATCTAATCAACATCAAATGTACCAGAACGTACCTGATATTTCAGTTACAGGAGTAACCCGTCCAAATTCAGCAACTTTCACATGCTATGTCACATAAAATTGGTTGGCAGAGTGCACGTCATTTATATTAATTATAACACTATTACCGACAGGTGGCGTCTGGTACATTTGTTACATTCCATTTGCACATACTGTATTCAGCAGATCTTTTTTTATAATAAAAATACTTAATTAAAATATGTAGGTGTCAAGGTTAAAATCTGTACTTATCAGAATTAAAAAACGGTAAAATTATCATTTTTATACAATCTAAAAAACATAGGGCGATTTATATATCTATGGTGCTGGTGTGAACTTGTTTTCCTCTATGGTCTGCTTCTGTGGTTCCCGCCATCTCGGTGTTGTGCCACGGTCCGCTCAGTCATCTGATGTCCATCGCCGCGGGCAAGAGGGCCGCACAGGAGGGCCCCGTCAACGACGCCAGGTGCTGCACACATCTTCCGGCTTCTCCACCGCGCACCATCTCTCATCCCTCGGCCTGGATCCCCACACCCAACAGTTGTCATCTTAGTAGGTCGTCATAAATGCTAAAATAGGCGTTATGGTTGAATTTGCTTTGCTCGTTGAGGATTAAATCCGGATCTTTATTTTTGTGGGTATATATTTCAATTTCTTCCAAAATGTTAAGAAAGCGTCCCTTATGAGCTCTATGCAGGATGTCTAAATTGTGTTAAATGTCCGTGACTGAGTGCTTTGTCGCAGCCATATGCACCCCAAAAGCTGTTTTGTTTTGAGAGTAGGTGTGCTCCCTGAATCTGGTTTCAAAGTTCCTACCAGTCTGCCCTATATATTGTTTACAGCAGTCATTACATTTGATCTTATATACACCTGAATCCTGAAATTCCTAGGGCCCTCCTGTGCGGCCCTCTTGCCCGCGGCGATGGACATCAGACGACTGAATGGACCGCGGCACAACACCGAAACGGCGGGAACCACGGAAGCAGACCGTAGAGGAAAACAAGTTCACACCAGCACCGTAGATATATAAATCGCCCTATTTTTTTTAGATCGTATAAAAATGTTAATTTTACCGTTTTTTAATTCTGATAAGTACAGATTTTAACCTTGACATCTACATATTTTAACTAAGTATTTTTAATATAAAAAAAGATCTACTGAATATAGTATGTGCTAATGGAATGTAACAAATGTACCAGACGCCACCTGTCGGTAATAGTGTTATAATTAATATAAATGACGTGCACTCTGCCAACCAATTTTATGTGGCATAGCATGTGAAAGTTGCTGAATTTGGACGGGTTACTCCTGTAACTGAAATATCAGGTACGTTCTGGTACATTTGATGCTGATTAGATAGGATGAAAAAGATTTGCTTCCGTGAAATAGTAAATTAGTATCATTATTTTTACAGATCTGAAGATGGTTCTGAATGAACCGAAACTGGTCATATGAATTAAAAAAAATAAATAAATAAATAAATAAATTTGCAATCAAGACGGATTTTAAGTAACATTATTATATCCTCCTTTCAAGACACTGTCCATTCCGTTCAACTGCTCTTCCAAGTCCTTTGCTGTCTCACAGAATTACAATATCATCGGCAAACCTCAAAGTTTTTATTTCTTGTCCATGGATTTTAATACCTACTCTGAATTTTTCTTTTGTTTCCTTTACTGCTTGCTCAATATACAGATTGAATAACAGCGGGGAGAGGCTACAACCCTGTCTCACTCCCTTCCCAACCGCTGCTTCCCTTTCATGTCCCTCGACTCTTATAACTGTCATCTGGTTTCTGTACAAATTGTAAATAGCCTTTCGCTCCCTGTATTTTACCCCTGCCACCTTTAGAATTTGAAAGAGAGGATTCCAGTCAGCATTGGCAAAAGCTTTCTCTAAGTCTGCAAATGCTAGAAACGTAGGTTTTCCTTTCCGTAATCTTAATTCTAAGATAAGTCGTAGAGTCAGTATTGCCTCACGTGTTCCAATATTTCTACAGAATCAAAACTGATCTTCTCCGAGGACGGCTTCTACCAGTTTTTCCATTCGTCTGTAAAGAATTCGTGTTAGTATTTTGCAGCTGAGACTTATTAAACTGATAGTTCGGTAATTTTCACATCTGCCAACAACTGCTTTCTTTGGGATTGGAATTATTATATTGCTATAGATGTGCACAAATAAAACTAATGTGTGTATGCAACCGTTAGAGTGGTAAAAGGAAATAGAAGCTTTCACATTCATAATAATTATGTTACCTTCTCTATCATGCTTTAAAATCTCCAGTCCTGAATATCATAAACTGAAGAGCTACTAACGTCTGCCCTGTGCAATTATCAAGTGCTAGGATAGAAGTGACACACAAAAGTAACAACATTTCGTGAAATCGCATTATGGGTGCTTTTAAATTTACGTTGTTCATTTGCAGTAAATCATGCATACCAGGCACCTGCAATGCAACAGCTTCTAGGTTGATAATGATGTCACCAGTGAAAATCAACATATTATAGTAACAAAGTCTGTAAATAATGTTGTATATTGCCACTGTTATTTTGCTTACATTTCTATACATTTGAAGTCTGTAAATAACATTGTATATTGGCATTGTTATTTCACTTACATTTTTGTACATTTGAAGTAAGTTCCTAACTTTTAAATTCTTCATTTTGAATAACTACGACTTCCCTTGTTATGAGGAAACTATATTTGCTTTAGGCTATGCCTCGAAGAAGAACTTTAATGGGTCAGACTGAAAGACAAAGAGCTAGAGAGAGAGAATTTTTGCACAGAGAAAGTAGTACGAATAATTCCAAATAATTTTGAGAACTGTAATTGTGATTTGATGAACTTACGGTTCAGATCTTGTAATGCAAATCATTTTATGTCTGAGGTGACTTTACGTTATACGAGGGCCGTTCAGAAAGTAACCTCCGGTTGATTTAAAAAAATACACCAAATTAAATAAAAATATTTTAATATATACATCTTACAACTACATCTTTGCACTATTTTTCTACATAGTCTCCATAGCGATTGAGGCACTTATCGTATCTCTTCACAAGCTTTGAAATTCCTTCTGCATAAAAGTCACCCGCTTGTGCCTGGAGCCAGCCTGTGACCGCACCTTTGAGCTCTTCGTCGTCATCAAACCGCTGTGACCCGAGCCATTTCTTCAAATGCATGAAGAGGTGATAATCACTTGGCACCAGGTCTGGGCTGTAAGGTGGATGGTTGATAACGTCGCACTTGAAGGACTCAAGAAGGGCCGTCGTTCTGCGAGCAGAGTGAGGACGGGCGTTATCGTGCAAAAAAAACGATACCGGAAGTCAGCATACCACGGCGTTTGTTCTGTATAGCCCGTCGTAACTTTTTTATTGTTTCACAGTACACGTCTTGATTAATGGTCGTACCACGTTCCATGAATTCAACCAACAACACCCCTTTGGCATCCCAAAACACCATTGCCATCAGTTTTCTGGCAGAAAAATCTTGCGAGGCTTTTCTTGGTTTGGTAGGCGAATTTGAATGTGCCCACATCTTTGATTGTTCTTTTGTCTCAGGGTTCACGTACTTAATCCAGGTTTCATCACCGGTCACGATTCTGTTTAACAGTGGTTCTCCTTCGTCCTCATAACGTGACAGAAAGTCTAATGCAGAGGCCATTCTTTGAGTTTTGTGGTGGTCGGTAAAAATTTTGGGCACCCATCGTGCACAGAACTTACGGTAACCCAATCTTGCTGTCACTATCTCGTACAAGAGAGTCTTAGAAATCTGTGGAAAACCAGTAGACAACTCTGACATTGAGAAACGTCGATTTTCACGAACTTTTGCATCAACTGTCTGAACGAGTTTGTCAGTCACCAATGATGGTCTACCACTCCTCTCTTCATCATGAACGTTTTCTCGTCCACTTTTAAATAAACGTACCCATTCACAGACAACTCCTTCACTCATAACTCTTGGTCCGTACACGGCACAAAGCTCACGATGAATAGCTGCTGCAGAATATCCTTTGGCTGTAAAAAACCTTATGACAGCACGCACTTCACATTTGGCGGGGTTTTCTATTGCAGCACACATTTCAAACTGCCACAAAAACTAAACTAGCGCAGGTACGACGTTCACTCGACCACGGCTTGATGCCGACTGACCTGTTGAGTGCGTGAACGCACAGATGGCGTCGCTACTCCCCCCACAACCCGCACTGTGACCAATCGGAGGTTACTTTCTGAACCGCCCTCGTACAAAAGCATTCAAATTGTGTTGCCATCAGGGAAAAGTTAATTTGCCACCATCAAAACAAAATTTATTTTACAATGCAGTTTTCCTTCAAATGATCAAACAATTAAAGAGAACTCAAAGAATTATTTCTAAGACACACAGTATTTTCTATCAAAGATCAACACCACTGACACAGTTGGTCAAATTTTGACCACAGGCAATACCAGTAGCAAGTAACGGGTGCACAAAGTTTGGTTGGAATCAATCCAGGGGTTTAGGAGGGGTTTTTTTACCCATGGATTTGTCCGCATACACACTTATATTTCACTTATACTTGATATATTTCACACATATGTCACTTACGTCCCTCAAGAATTTTGGAATTTTGCCCTACAGTTTCGCTTTCATGCAGCTCAATGTCTGTGTCTACACATGCCCTGAACTTTGTACAGTGACATAATTTTGTAGATACATTCAGTGCCATATGTGGATAATGTCTGGGAAATGTCTTACAAATAGGGTTAGTAGAAAGAAGTAATAAATTTGAATGTCATGCATGATGCAGCAGTTTGTCATGCATCTCAGTACTATGACATTATATGTCCTGAACTATGTGTTATACAAGGGTGTAATTTTGCAAGTTCATTCAGTGGTGTATGTGAAAACTGTGTGCTGTGAAATGAGTCACAAATACAGTTAGTTGTAAAGACATAATAAATTAAAACACCATGTGTGATTTGGCAGTTTTACTTTAAGAAACAGCAAAAATGTAGTAAGCGACGAACTTTTTCGCTTTCATCATTTTGTTCGGGTTATCAACAAGAAAAAGTTTCTTAAAGATTAGAAATTAAGTATAAAGTTGCTGCAAGTCATTAAGCACTCTCACTCTCAAATACTGAATGAATAAATTATGGGTAATTTTGTGTTGTGAACGTAGTTCTTGTTGTGGACATAGTTCTTTTTTATCCCCATCCGTTGATAGGTACATGGTTCTTATCCCCACAATGATTCCTTCCAGACAGTTAATGGTATGTGTACAAAGTTTTAGGTGGAGATGTGGTACATACATCATGTACATGCATACATTAATTTTTATGAGTGTAATTAGTCTAAAACATATCTTAATTACTCTGAGAGTTTTCACTACTTAACATTTACATTTCCTAGGCATGATTGTATTACTGTCACTGGGAAAGCTCTAAAATTGAACTTTAGAGCAGTAATAGAATGTTCAAATTTGGTCAATAGACTTTATCGTAGAATCTTCATGACATGTTAAATTGTTATAAATATGAACTTGTAAACAGCAGTATCCAAATGATTAATTTGGTTGTTTTTAGGAACACTTCAATAACTGTACTACTTTCTAATGGCAACAATCAGATTATAATTTACTTGTTTATCTTCTGTTGAGATTCAGTGTTGAGTACAGCTGACATTACTAGTCTGGATGATCTTTCTTGTAACCTCCCTGTCTCTAACTTCAGATAAAAAGCTGGCTCTTAAGAATTTTCAAAATTTTAGAGCGTACTGCCAAGGGAAAAGTTACGTATGATCACCTTAATAAACTAGTGACATCACTTTTAACTGAAATAAAGGTTTGTGATGCTTTTTTTGTAACACTTCCCTAAAGCAGTCTTGGACTAAATCTTCTACTCCCAATTCTTACAATATCACTTGCAACATGTGCTTCTCTCCATTTAGACTAGAAGTCTCTGTTCAGTATCAATTTGTTTTACTATTTGTCAATATCCTCCAACTGTTATTCACTTACTTCATTCTCTCTCTGCAGTTTTGTTTATCTTCCGTTTAAAAAGAAGTTTTTACTGTTTTCAGTGTTTCTTCTATCTTTTGTTGACTGCGTACATTGATGTGCTTTTTGCTCAGTGTGTACTGCCATTTTTTATTCTGTTCCTTCTCTTCATAAATGTACCTGAGGTATGCTTTTACTGGGTTATCTGACTTTTATTTACAAAGTAGTGCACACAGTAAGTCTGCTTGTCCATTCAGCTTTCAGAAAAGGGTTAATGATGAAAAAAATATTTTTGTTTGTTATTCCCAGTATCATTTGTAAAATTTTTATGTAGCTATCTTTTCATTTGTGTCAGTCTACTCTTCATTTTCCTGCTTAAGACTGATAATAAAATATTAATTTCCTTATTTATTTAGTATATTTACTGGCATTTCATTTGCAGATTGAGGATTACACCAGGATATGCTTTACCAGTACCAGGTATCGCAGCATCACCACCGAAGTTTGTCTCACTGGAAGAGATTATGCAAGCTGCAAAAGGATTGAATAACATGGCGCTTGCTCATGAAATTGCAGTTGATAAAAATTTTGAGTTGCAAAGACTAGATCCACCAGAAGACAGGTCAGTAACCTCTTCTTCACACACACACACACACACACACACACAGAGAGAGAGAGAGAGAGAGAGAGAGAGAGAGAGAGAGAGAGAAGCGGGGGGGCTGGGGGGGGAGAGAGAGAGAGAGAGAGAGAGAGAGAGAGAGAGAGAGACTAATCAGTCACAGCATACAGCATTATTGATGAGTAATTTAATGAAGCAGTGATATCTAGGGTAGGATGTGCTGTGGAAAACAAATGGTAGTACATCTTTATTGTTGGCTCTTATGATCCAACATCAAGGCCTTCTTGCTGTGGCCTTTGCCATTTCAACATAAATGTGGGAAATTCTGGCACTAAATAAGTTCATTACCATAGGTGTGTATAATTGTATATTAAGTAAAGTTGCGGTGATAGGTGGAAGAATTCACTGGTATTTAGAGTCACTGTCATGCTTATAACTGTTCGGACCTGCCCCTCTAACATTACCATTTGTGTTCATAACGTATTTTTGCTACATTGCCATCATTAGCGAAGCCTATATCCTGAGTACATTATTTACTGCATGCAGCTGTGACTGACATTCTTCATTGTTTGAGGCATACATGTCATTTTTTAACTGCATGACCTGTCTCCTCTGTGTACCCTTTATCACACTTCACCTAATTTCATACACAGCTGTGTTGGTTCTGGCTAGTCTCTTATCCATCAAAATAGATTTTACTTTGTGGTTGCTGTAAAAAATGGGCTTTAAATTTTTACATTGAAAAATCCCTAACAATTTATCACATTCTTTATAGATGACAGAAAGTAAATTTTTGTAGTGCTCTCTCTTCTTGTGCTTTCTTGCCTACTGTTTTCTTCTCTGCTGAGCTTTGTCTACTGATTTTTGTGTGTAGCCATTTGTTACCGGTCTAATACGCAACCACTTCAGCAATGTGGGAAACGACTCTTAAAGTGGCAGCAATATTATTTGTGAGGCATGTAGTTCCACTTTTGGCTGCTACCACTAGGGGTTACAACAAACACATCACATAAGGGTGTTCTTTGAACCTCTACAGGATACAAACACACAGCCTGGGAGCAGGTTGGCATTTTGAACCTCTTCTGTGAAGCCTTCATTATGCTGAGTAATGAATGCAAGTGTTACCTCTTCCTTCAGCATCCGGAATTTGATTTGGAACTCTTGTTTCATGTTGTGTTGTTTAATAATAATCTGGCTTTTTTTCATTTGTACTGATTTGTGCTCATATTTCTTGCAGTCATGTTATTTACTCTCGACTGCATTTCAGCCATTGACTTTGCATTTATTTTGATTAGTAGCAGTGACCTCTCTAGATTGTCTTAAGATATGACACATATGTGGCAGGAAGGAAACTGTTGTGTGTTGATTGCACTTCATGGATACATAGTTCATTGAAAAAGGCAGCAGCAGCTGATGCTACAGTTGCTGATGTTGCAACAGCAGCGACAACAAGAACAAATTCAGTGGTAGTTCAAGATACTACATAAGTAGCAGAACAATTTGGTGAGGTGCATAGCTGAGGGAGACAACAGTCTGCCAGTTGGCATCAACACCAATGGTTTGTACACCAGCACCTACATTTCTGCTATTTGAGGTTCAATGGAAACTGTTGTTTTGCAGGCTAATAACCTTTCTGATACCCACTTTCAATCTGTCCTGTTATTGTCTCTTTTAGTTACAGTTACAGGATGGTTCACAAATGACGACCACTCATAGAATCTTTTGGTTTTGAAACTCAAACATGTGTTGTGGCTGCTAGTCTATGTGTCAACTGGTGTCAGAAGAAAGTGAACCACTCATATTGAAGTAGGACTTCAGATCGCAAATGACAAGAAATAATTATCTAGACCTGGATGAGAAATTATCTTGGCAATTATTCCTATTCTTACTTTTATTTTCTCAATGAAATTTAATTAAATTAAATAATCTGAAATAGTAGAGAGATATATTTAACTTGACCATGAGATGGCCAGAGAAAACCATGCATCACAGATTAAGAATGATTTATGAGTTATCTTTCAATAATACAGGTATATCTCTGAGCTCAGCTCTTCTTGTTATGCTTCTTGAGTGCAGGCAGACATCATGGACTGTCAGTCATGAGTCATCAGTTACCAAAGCAGTAAGGAAATGGGAAGCAATGTCACGTCGTAGTGTGTATAATTGCAATTTTGCTTTCTGCTCTGAAATTTGTATTAAAAATATGTACTTCCATGAAAGGAAATAATAAGGGAGTTACAAAAGAGAAAAATGAATATCAGAAATTATTTCAAGTTGTATCCCAAAAGAGCCTTACAGAAAAAGAATTCTGCAGCAAGGAAATGAAATCCATACAACTACATGGCAATCGAACTTCTACACAGGAACTGACAAACAATTCATACATCATCACCTCTTATACAAAATAAGAGATGAAAGGTACTGTCATAACAAATTAGCAGAACTTGTAACCATAGAGAACAGTTCTGTATTTAAAAAAAAAATACTCTTTATGAAGCTGGCTGGCTGAATTGTGCTGCAATTGGGAACTAAATGATGGTATTGTAGGACTGTATCCACAAGTATCAAGACATCCAATTCATCACATTTAAATATAGATATAAACTCTCATTTATATGATTAAATAATCTCTTTATTACTGACTTTTTTTATAATTTAATTACATTTTTTATTTGATTCTGCTACAATATCAATCCTGGTCGACCAACCTACCCTGTCTTAGTTGACTGAAATTTTCTACACTCACAGTATAATACAAGTTATACCAAATCTTTAACCTAGAATGTGGTGATGTGTGTAGCACATGGCAAGGAAGTTCTTGCTAGCTTTCTTAAACAGTATAACCCTAATTCAAGCAAGGTTCTTCACATAGCTTTATCATTTGAAATTATGGGCAGCAGTAGCCGACCAAGACAGACGCAGCAACAGGGAAGTAAACGGCTTTTATCAACTATGAGTTCCTAACCAGGAGCGAATTTTATTATATCTGTGTGCTTTAATAGTTCAGTTTCTTGTGCTTCTGCATGTAAATTTAATATCTAATAGACACAGTTGTTGCGTTTTTGTTTGTGTTGGAAAGTAAACCAATTTTGTGACATATTAAAAGTTCCTAATCAGGGGCAAATTAATTAGTTTCACCTGAGTGCTTCGGTTGATAGGTTTCTGAATATCTTCTTATTACTAGAAACAGTTTGTGCGTTTTCGTCAGGGCCTACTGTAGAGTTGCGCAGCACGTGCCGATAGTCCATTTATCTGCAAAGTTTAGTTTTCCGTGGCCTTTAGTATGGACAGGGACTGCAATTGTTGTGTGCAGAAGTGAGCAAAGTTGGTGACACTTCGCTCTCAGCTTCAGGCTGTGATGGCTTTGGTTACACAGCTTGAGGCTGCAGTGTATGGGCACCAGTGTTGTGGGCCGGCTGTGGGGGATCCAACGGACGTCCAGCACGTTAGAGTCCTCCTAACAGAAGTGGTAAAGGCTGCCAGTCTTGCTTGCAAGATGAAAGCAGAGCTGACCATTTGCAGCATAGTCAACAGGACCCATTGGGACCTCTGGTACAGAACCAAGTGGAGGGTCTGAATCAGAATCTCAGACGGTTCTGCGACCATGTAGGCTGCAGATTCCTCGACTTGCACCAAAAGGTGGTTGGGTTTTGGGCTCCGCTGAAAAGGTCAGGTTTCCACTATATGCAGGAGGTGGCTACATGGGTAGCAGGGGCTGTGTGGCGTGGACTGGGCAGTTTTTTGGGTTAGAGGGTCTCGGGAAAACACAAGAAGGGCTTCAGTCACAAAGGGTGCAGGATGAACACAGGAAGAACGTAGATACAGGAACCTTTGGTATAACAGTTGTAAATTATCGTAGCTGTGTTGGGAAAGTACCATAGCTCCAAGCATTAATAGAAAGCACTGATGCTCAAATCGTTATAGGCACTGAAAGCTAGCTAAAGCCAGATATAAGCTCAGCCGGAATATTTGCTAAGAACCTAATGGTGTTCCGAAAGGATAGGCTAAACACGGTTGGCGGTGGCGTGTTTGTTGCTGTCAGAAGTAGTTTATCTTGTCGCAAAATTGAAGTATATTCTTCCTGTGAGTTAGTATGGGCAGAGGTCAATGTTGGCAACCGGAATAAAATAATAATTGGATCCTTTTACCGACCTCCCAGTTCAGATGATACAGTTGCTGAAAGGTTCAAAGAAAACTTGAGTTTGATTTCAAACATGTACCCGACTCATACGATAATAGTTGGTGGTGACTAATTTACCCTCAATATGTTGGTGAAAATACATGTTTAATTCCGGAGGTACGCATAAAATATCATCCGAAATTGTGCCAAACGCATTCTCTGAAAATTATTTAGAGTAGTTAGTTCATGAGCCCATGTGAATTGTAAATTGTTGTGAAATCACACTTGACCTCTTAGCAGCAAATAATCCTGAGTTAATAACGAGCATCAAAACCAATTCAGGAATTAGTGAACACAAGGTTGGCATAGCGAGACTGAATACTGTAATCCCCAAATTGTCGAAAAATATACCTATTCAAAAAAAGCAGATAAAAATTCACTTGACGCCTTCCTGAGAGACAATCTCCACTCATTCCAAAGTAATAATATAAATGTAGACCAGATTTGGCTTAAATTCAAAGAAATAGTATTGGCAGCAATTGAGAGATTTATACCAAATAAATTAACAAATGACGGAGCTGATCCTCCTTGGTACACGAAACGGGTTAGAACACTGTTGCAGAAACAACTAAACAAACATGCCAAATTTAAACAGACGCAAAATCCCCAAGATTGACGATCTTTTACAGACGCCCGAAATTTAGCGCGGACTTCGATGCGAGATGCCTATAACAGTTTCCACAACGAAACTTTGTCTCAAAACCTGGCAGAAAATCCAAAGAGATTCTGGTCGTATGTGAAGTATGTTAGTGGCAAGAAACAATCAATGCCTTCTCTGCATGATAGCAATGGCGATACTATCGAAGACAGTGCTGCCAAAGCAGAATCACTAAACACAGCCTTCCGAAATGCCTTCACAAAAGAAGATGAAGTAAATATTCCAGAATTCGAATTGATAACAGCTGTCAGCATGAGTAATGTAGAAGTAAATATCCTCGAAATAGTGAAGCAACTCAAATCACTTAATAAAAGCAAGTCTTCTGGTCCAGACTGTATACCAATTAGGTTCCTTTCGGATGATAATGCATTAGCTCCATACTTAACAATCATATACAACCGTTTACTCGACGAAAGGTCCATACCCAAAGACTGGAAAGTTGCACAGGTCACACCAATATTCACGAAAGGTAGTAGGAGTAATCCACTAAAGTACAGGCCCATATCGTTAACGTCGCTATGCAGCAGGATTTTAGAACATATATTGTGTTCGAAGAATACGATATATTGACACACAGTCAACATGGGTTTAGAAAACATCGTTCCTGTGAAACACAACTATCTCTTTATTCACATGAAGTGTTGAGTGCTATTGGCAAGGTATTTCAGATTGATTCCGTATTTCTGGATTTCCGGAAGGCTTTTGACACTGTACCACACAAGCCACTCATAGTGAAATTGCATGCTTGTGGAATATCGTCTCAGTTATGTGACTGGATTTGTGATTTCCTGTCAGAGAGATCACAGTTTGTAGTAACTGACGGAAAGTCATCGAGTAAAACAGAAGTTATTTCTGGCGTTCCCCAAGGTAGTGTTATAGGCCCTTTGCTGTTCCTTATCTGTATTAACGATTTTGGAGACAATCTGAGCAGCCGTCTTCGGTTGTTTGTAGATGACACTGTCGTTCATCGACTAATAAAGTCATCAGAAGATCAAAACAAACTGAAAAATGATTTAGAAAAGATATCTGAATGGTGCGAAAAGTGGCAGTTGACCCTAAATAACAAAAAGTGTGAGGTCATCCACATGAGTGCTAAAAGGAAATCGTTAAACTTCGGTTACACGATAAATCAGTCTAATCTAAAAGCCGTAAATTCAACTAAATACCTAGGTGTTACAATTACGAACAACTTAAATTGGAAGGAACACACAGAAAATGTTGTGGGGAAGACTAACCAAAGACCGTGTTTTATTGGCAGGACACTTAGAAAATGTAGCAGGTCCACTAAGGAACCTGCCCACACTACACTTGTCCGTCCTCTTTTAGAAAACTGCTGCACAACGTGGGATCCTTACCAGATAGGACTGACAGAGTACATCGAAAAAGTTCAAAGAAGGGCAGCACATTTTGTATTATCGCGAAATATGGGAGAGAGTGTCACAGAAATGATACAGGATTTGGGCTGGACATCATTAAAATAAAGGCTTTTTTCGTTGTGACGGAATCGTCTCACGAAATTCCAATCACTAACTTTCTCCCCCGAATGCGAAAATATTTTGTTGACACCGACCTGCATAGGGAGGAACGATCAAGATAAAATAAGGGAAATTGTAGCTATTACGGAAAGATATAGGTGTTCATTTTTTTCCACCCACTATACAAGATTGAAATAATAGAGAATTGTGAAGGTGGTTCGATGAAGCGTCTGCCAGGCACTTAAACATGATTTGCAGAGTATCCATGTAGATGTAGATGTATATCAGCTGCACAACATGCATGTTTGGCAGAAGTTTTTTTTAGACAATGTTGTTTCCTAAAGTCAGGTGTAACATATCATCATCTGTAGATTCTGTGGCACTGTCATGCAAGATACAAATAACCTGATTAGTAATGGTATTACAGACTTCTTCTCAATGTTGGCTCAAGCAAATATACAGTGATATGTAGAGCCTATTAAATAACTGTGTGAAAATTTTAAGGTGATGCTACAGGGTAGACCCAGTGACTGTAATGTCATCTGAATGGTTCACAGCTGGTGGCACCGTATGTATAAACTACTCTAAGTATTTTTGTAATATTACTGGAACACTCACAATGCCAAAAGGTAATCTATTATATTTCAACATCCCGAAAGGCATACTGCTATCAATAAATAGTTTTTATTCTGCAACTGAGGTTAATTATGAGGAATCTTCAGCTAATTATATCAGGTCTCCTGATAATTAGGCATGTAGTTTTTTTGGACACAGTACTGGATAAACACACATGAGGGTCATTCAGTACATTTCTTTTCTCAAAGCGAGATCGTTTTATTTGTGACTAGCTGAGAAAAATGGTGTTGCCCAGGTATTTATTTATTCCTATCTTCTATTAGCCCATCTGCTCCTCCCTCCTCTCACTAACCATCTCTTCTTTCCTGTTTTCTCTGTCCTTCTATTCTTGCCTCCCCCTCTTCTGTCCACTGCCTTTACCTCTTTCCCCCACCCACCCACTTTCTATTCATTTCCTGCCCCTCTCTCTGCCCATCTCCTCCTCCCTCCTATCACTGTAGTCTGCTCCTCCCCTCCTCGGTCCATCTACTACTCCCACCTCTCTTCATCAGTTTCCTGCTCCCCCTCTGTCCATCTCCTCCCCCGTCTATGATACATATACCATTTAATTGTTATTTAGGACATACATTTAACTTTGCACTTGGATGCACAGGCTTGTGTTTGGTCTCAAGCTATCATGGAGTACGAGGTGCATTCAAGTTCTAAGGCCTCTGATTTTTTTTCTAATTAACTACTCACCCGAAATTGATGAAACTGGCGTTACTTCTCGACGTAATCGCCCTGCAGACGTACACATTTTTCACAACACTGACGCCATGACTCCATGGCAGCGGCGAAGGCTTCTTTAGGAGTCTGTTTTGACCACTGGAAAATCGCTGAGGCAATAGCAGCATGGCTGGTGAATGTGCGGCCACGGAGAGTGTCTTTCATTGTTGGAAAAAGCCAAAAGCCACTAGGAGCCAGGTCAGGTGAGTAGGGAGCATGAGGAATCACTTCAAAGTTGTTATCACGAAGAAACTGTTGCGTAACGTTAGCTCGATATGCGGGTGCGTTGTCTTGGTGAAACAGCACACGTGCAGCCCTTCCCGGACATTTTTGTTGCAGTGCAGGAAGGAATTTGTTCTTCAAAACATTTTTGTATGATGCACCTGTTACCGTAGTGCCCTTTGGAACGCAATGGGTAAGGATTACGCCCTCGCTGTCCCAGAACATGGACACCATCATTTTTTCAGCACTGGCGGTTACCCGAAATTTTTTTGGTGGCGGTGAATCTGTGTGCTTCCATTGAGCTGACTGGCGCTTTGTTTCTGGATTGAAAAATGGCATCCACGTTTCATCCATTGTCACACCCGACGAAAAGAAAGTCCCATTCATGCTGTCATTGCGCGTCAACATTGCTTGGCAACATGCCACACGGGCAGCCATGTGGTCGTCCGTCAGCATTCGTGGCACCCACCTGGATGACACTTTTCACATTTTCAGGTCGTCATGCAGGGCTGTGTGCACAGAGCCCACAGAAATGCCAACTCTGGAGGTGATCTGTTCAACAGTCATTCGGCGATCCCCCAAAACAATTCTCTCCACTTTCTTGATCATGTCCTCAGACCGGCTTGTGCGAGCCCGAGGTTGTTTCGGTTTGTTGTCACACGATGTTCTGCCTTCATTAAACTGTCGCACCCACGAACGCACTTTCGACACATCCATAACTCCATCACCACATGTCTCCTTCAACTGTCGATGAATTTCAATTGGTTTCACACCACACAAATTCAGAAAACGAATGATTGCACGCTGTTCAAGTAAGGAAAACGTCGCCATTTTAAGTATTTAAAACAGTTCTCATTCTCGCCGCTGGTGGTAAAATTCCATCTGCCGTACGGTGCTGCCATCTCTGGGACGTATTGACAATGAATGCGGCCTCATTTTAAAACAATGCGCATGTTTCTATCTCTTTCCAGTCCAGAGAAAAAAAATCGGAGGCCTTAGAACTTGAATGCACCTTGTAGGACAACAGTGTTTGCATTTTTGTAACCATGAATGTTGTAATTATTTCTTCAATTTCCTGATTCTCACAAAATACTTTGGAGTTTGTCATTTGACTGTAAGAGAAAACATCGAACAGGATAACCCATCCAGTCCTTGAAGCCTACAGGCATTACCAGTTGATGGTACTGTTCTGAACTTTTATTTCAATAGATACATTGTGTCGTGGAGCTCCATCAGTTACCGTTTTGTTTCAGGCTAAAAGTGGTAAATCTGTGTTTCGTGACATGTGTCAGTGTTTGACAAGAAATGGTCACCATCAGCCAAGTAAGCTATTTGGCACATATGTTCCTTCCTTAAACTTTATGCTCTTCAGTTAGGCTCCGAGAAACCTATCAGTCACAAACCTTTGAATGTGTGATCTGGTAAACTAGTACTCCAGCACTATTAACAGAGATGTCAAGTTGAGAACAGAGTTGCTTGATAGTTTTTCATCAGTCACCTCGAATAAGAGTGTTCACATGTTGCAACATTGCAGGCATCACAGCTGTGTGCAGCTGGCCTGCATGTGGGAAATCAGACAGATTTCCTTCTCCTTGTTCTGTTTACGATAGACACTTTGCCCAGAGACTTAGCATACTTCTATCTATAATAACTGGTTATAGTGCTGCCATGTACTAGGAGATACTGAAAATATGTGTGGTGGTGAGGGAATGTTTAAGCATGTTGCAAACAAAATTACAGTTATTTTGAACCAAAAGTGGCCAAGAAAACAATTGTTTTGTTTTCCACATTGAACACCCCTCATATGTTAGATTAAGCACTGAAAGATTGCCACAAATCTGAATTGGACAGCAGAGCTTTTTAATTATAACCAAGGGCATCAGCCATGGCTAGGTACAATGTGTGTCACAACACCTAATGCCTTTGAAGAATTACTTCCTCAGCACCAAAAGGCACATGCGTAGCCTGTAGAAAACAAGAAGTAGCATTACTTTCAATAATATGTGCATTACAACGTTTTGTGCACAACCCAGATTAGATTCAGGTAAATCAGAGGTTCTGTGAACCTACAGGTATTTAAAAATTCTCTAATTACAAGGACAATCAAGTTAAGAGTATATTATTACCTTGCACACCCAGTTGTTACATATTGGTCAGGAATGTCGATAATGACAAAAGCAGATATGAACAACCTAAGAGCAAAAAAAAAATCCTGCAAAAAAAATTATGAGCCTGTGAGAGAGACAGAAGGTTGGAGAGTAAGGTATAAAAATGAAATACAACAAAATGAATTAAATTTCAAAGAATACCCTGGTTAAGATATATGGAAAGGATAGCAGATGACAGAATTCCCAAACGAATAATGAAAGCAGACTGTATTCCATTAGAAGGAAGGGCCAAACAGAAGTTAGCAAATAGCGCAGACCAATAGCTCATTCCCCAACATGCTCAATTCAAACCTGGAAAGTCATGCACCAGTCAAATCCCATCCATTACACAACAAATAGAGTAAGGGTTTTCTGCACTATCAACCATAAATGCTCAAAGATAAACTTTGCAACACATTTAAGGATCATCAGCTCACAAAAATTATTGAATCTCTATTACAAAACTGACAGTTTTATGTAACGGTGGAGGGTAGGAAAAATCAATGGCATTGGCAATAGAATGGTCTCACCCTGTGAAATGTTATGGCTTCTTTTTTATTTAATCTATAGATAAATGACCAACCAACATCAGACCATATTACCCATTACTTGTATGTCTATGATTTGGTTATTACCTCAAGAAAAGAGCTTTAGGAAAGTAGAAGGGAAATTGGAAAACTTGTCAAACATCTCGTTTCTGAATAGCAGCTAGAGAACTCCCTCAAACCAAACCTCTTAGACAAACTCTGACATACCTGGATGTTATGCTGGATAGATCACTGACATACAAATATCATTGTGATAACACCTGCAAAAAGATTGTTACCAGGAACATCATCTTAGGAAACTAGCAAGTAGTAAATGGGGAGCCATAACAACTGCCCAAGAACTTTGTTTTCCACTATGGAATATGCATGTCCTTTACAATCCAGATTTGCATATGCCACAAAAGGACAATGCAAGCCTAAATGACACATGCAGGCTCACAGTAGGATGCATGAAACCCATACCACTTGGGAAGCCATATAAAATGACAAGATTCTAAAATCCTGTATTGTGAATAATTGCACCTGGCAGAGACTCTGTACTGAGCTAAATGAGCCGCGTAAGGCCTACCCTGCCTCACAAGAGATTCCCAACAGCAATATATCAAGCTGGAAGATTGGGAGAAAACTGAATTGCATCAGAACAGGTGTAACACTAGTCATAACAAATCTTATTAAATGAGGCTTCAAAGACATAGACAACAAATGTGATTGGAGAAGTCCAGGACATGAACATCTTCATTGTCCCAACTTCCCCATGAAATGCACTTTAGATGCCATGGCCTGATACAGGGCTGAAAAAGAAAAGTAAGTTTAATTTAACTGTTTTAAAATTGGGGGTACCATTCTTACTTTGAAGGAAAAGCTGAAATATCTGAGGCACAAGGGTCCTAGATTGTCATCAGCGGATTCTATTCTACATCTTCCCCTCATTCTACGTCAAGCATATAGGGCTCTTTTTGTTCCACGTTTGTTGCCCAGCCACTACTGCAAAGTCTGTTCCACACCCATCCATGGCAATATTGCCATTTGAGATTCATCCGAGGAAGAATCTTCAGTTATTATTGGTGGATGGAATTAAGGTACAAATACAGAGTCGGGGTAGGGTTCCCCAGACTACTAAAGAACACAGGATAATTTTTAAATCGAATGTGTGCAGGAGGAATTGTACCCCCAGATAATATTTGTGAAACTAAATGTTACAAGGTTCTAAATTGCCATCCATATTCTAGTAATGAAAAACTTCACGGCAGATTAAAATAGTTTGTCGAACTGAGACTCGAACTCGAACATTTGCCTTTCGCAGGTAAGTGCCCGGCCAACTGAGCTACCCCAGCACAACTCATAACCTGTCCTCAAGGCTTTACTTCTGCCACTACCATATCTCGTACCTTCCAAACTTCACAGAAATTCTGCGATACTTGCAGGACTAGCACTCCTTTAAGAAGGTATCGCAGATGCATGGCTTACCCCCAGCCTGAGGGATGTTTCCAGAATGAACTTTTCTCTCTGCAGTGGGTATGCATTGATATGAAACTTACTGGCAGATGGAAACTGTGCCAGACCAATACTTAAACTCTGGACCTTTGCCTTTCATGGGCAAGTGCTTTACAAGTGGACTACTCAAACACGACTCACAACCCATCCTCACAGCTATACTTTCGCCAGTTCCTCATCTCCTACTTTCCAAACTTTGCAGAAATTCTCGTGCAAAATGTTGGATCTAACAGTCCCGGAAGAAAGAGTATTGCGGAGGCATTGCCTAGCCACATAAGTCAAAGGTCCCAGGTTCGAGTCTCAGTCCGGCACACAGTTTCAGTCTGCCAGGAACTTTGATCATGAAAATTTCAGTCCTGGTTCTGTTCATGTTTACACTGATGGGTCTAGGTGAGGGGACTTTATCGGTTGCTGTATCATGTTCCCAGAATGTGACCCTAGGACAGGGCTCCCAGTGCAGGTTTCAGTTCACTGTGCATCACTGTTTGCCATCCTGAGGGCACTGGAGCAGATGAGATGGCATTGTAGCAAGAAATTCATCATCTGCTTTGATTCCCAAAGTGCCTTTGTTCTTATTAGTTATGTTGTTTGCAAGAAAAGAAAATAATTTTCTGGGCCAGTAGGTACCCATGAAAATGAATTTGCTGATGTGGCTGCTTGCTCCTTTCAACCTCCTGCTCACTGTTCAGTTCCCCTGTGAGTGATTACTACATAGTGATCTGGAAGACCACATGTCAGTGGGAAGCTCAGTGGCTGAGAGTGCAGAGCAATAAGCTGTTGTCAGTGAAATCTTCAATGTGACTGTAACTTACCTCGTTCTGACCACAATGGGCTGAAGAAGTAGCACTTACAAGGCTCAGAGTGGGACATTGGCTTTTAACAATTGGCCTTCTTGTGTGTCATGAGGAGCTGCTAGTATGCCAAAAGATGTGGAACACGGATGGCTATTAACAATTGACCTTCTTGTGTGTCATGAGGAGCTGCCAGTATGCCAAAAGATGTGGAACACGGAAGAGGAAATGCCATATTTGAAGTGAAGTGAGTGTGTTTTATATGATGACTGAGGGCAGACATGGGTCCCCACAGGGCCTAACCTCTATTTTAAATTATAATAAGGTGAGAGTGGCTCATGTTTAAGGTTTTGCAAAATATTGGGTGTGTTGTTTTAGTGTCTCGTAAAGTGACTTGGTCACCCATTATTTCTAAATTGCCACACAGCCAAAGTAATCGGGCCCCTTTTAAATATGTCCGTACTGACATAAGATATACTGGATAAGAAAGCCACTACCAACCTACCACTTAATACATCTATATCTATACTCTGCAAACCACCTTGAGGTGCATGGCAGAGAGTACATACCATTGTACCAGTTGTTAGGGTTTCTTCCTGTGCCATTCACATATGGAGTGTGGCAAGAATGATTGTTTGAATGTCTCTGTGCATGCAATAATTATTCTAATCTTATCCTCATGATCCCTGTGTGAGCAGTAGATAGGGGGTTGTAGTATATCCCTACAGTAATCATATTAAGCTGGTTCTTGAAATGGTGTTAATAGATTGTCTTGGGATAGTTTATGTCTATCTTCAAGAGTCTGCCATTTCTGTTCCTTCAGTGACACTCTCCCATGATTTAAACAAATCTGTGACCATTCATGCTGTCCTTCTCTGTATACATTCAATACCCCCTGTTACTCCTCTCTGGTAAGGGCCCTACACACCAGAGCAATATTCTAGGGTGGTTGCACAAGTGATTCTTAAGCAATCTCTTTAGTAGCGTAGTTGCACTTCCCCAGTATTCTACCAGTAAAACGAATTCTACTGCCTGCTTTACACACTGTTGGGATACAAGGTGTATTAGGTCATGCGAGCAATAGTACTTGAGTTATTAGCATTTTGTCAATGTTTGATTGAAATTAAGTTCTGCTTTTGTTTAAATTTATGAGCACCAAATTTGGTACATATTTAGTTATACATTATATTCATGGGGTTAGTGCCATTTTGTGGTTAGAGTTGTAGTTTTTGAGTAATTTGTGTTTATGTCAGTTTTTGGTCATTTCACCTCCTACCATCCGAGCTTGAGGACAGGTCATGAGCCATGATTCGTTTGCTCAGTTGGTAGAGCCTGCAAAAGGTGTAGGTCCTGGGTTTGGGTCTTGATCTGGTACACAGTTTTAATCCGCCAAAATGTTTCATATCAAGACAGACTCCACTGCAGAGTGAAAACTTCATTGAGGGAGTCATGCTTTTGCACTGAGGACCAAGCACGTGATCTCCTTTTTTAGCAATAATCCAGGGAATCGGTACCTACCCAAATAAGCTTGCAGGAAGACCCAAAGCAGCAGAGTTATTCAGCAGTGTAGCTATGCTGATTCCAGGTCACTCGATTTTCTGATCCATGCAAAGTGACCAATTGTGGTCTTATATATTTTCAGACAATTAGTAACGTGTAGGAAAAGTACTTCAAAATTTACTGACCATTTTGTATTTTGTTTTTGGAGAGTGGCACTGTGCAGACATTCAGTAACTTAATTGTGCAATCTATTATGATAAATTTAAACTTCATAAAAGTGCTGGACTTTGAATTTTCTACAGTTACATCAAGTGAGATTTTAAATATTTGTTATGGATGGATTCATGTGCGGCAGTCAGAACATTTTATTATGCTTTCCATTCCGTGCCATGAAACCTGCATGACAGCATGAACATATTTTGGACGGTTACAATTGGTAGTGCTTCGAGGCAACCAAACAATTTGTGAACTTTTGCTAATTTTCATCATTCAACTGACGGGATCTTAAAGATTTTGGTAGCTGTTTATTGAGCTGTTCCTAGTAAGCACTGGTATTTAAGTACACAAATACATCATTTGCTGTTCAAATTACAATTTGTCGTTACCTGCATCCTAATCGACAAAACTTAGTGCATGTGTGGATGTGCTGGATAGGCATAGTGTTTAACATTTCTTCCTATGTCCATCTTCTAACAAGGGGACCTTCTGGTCTTGGAAATTCAGTTTAGGATGAGACTTCGCAGGTTAGTAGTATACCTCAAGGATGTCAACTCATAGAAGTCTTAAAGCGCCCTATTGAGAAAATTAAAAAAGGGGAGGCTTTAAAGTTTTAAACATAGCTCATACATACCACATATACAGGTCGTAAGTAGCCAGGCACCAAATAAGTGAAGTAGCTCAGTCAGTAGTTTGCTAGACTGTTATGTAGCCGACGTGGGTTTGATCCTACCTACCTGCTGGTACAGTTTCATTTTGGTTTTTAACCGTTTTAAAAATTGTAACAACTGTTAAAGTTAATGACCTAAAGTTTTATCAATTAAATCATAAATAATTTTATTTTGTTTATGAATTTGCTGTCACAGATACTCATCAGTATTTTATTTTTAAAGAGTTGAATAATTTCAACTGCATTTTAATGGGAGTAAATTAAATGCCACTGTCACAAAATTCTGGGTGGAATTTCACTATATAAATTTTTTTTAGAGTAGCAAGTTCATTTGTAGTTCTGTATTTTATGTGCTTTATGATTATTATCATAAAACATTTGCAATGTATCATAAAATTTAAATGGGGAATATATATGTTGAATAATGATGGTCTGTTGATATTAACACCAGTTAAAGTTCACTCAGGATATGTGCACCTTCCAAATTTTTTCAGTTATTCTTTCAAAATTTCTTTTTTTTATTATTTAATCGAAAGTTATTATAGGAGGGATGAAAATTTGTGTAAAGTCAACATCAAAAGTGCAAAATAGTTCATTCAAATTCTGTGAGACTGTATCAGAGAATAATTAGGTTCATTAATGAATATGCATATAAGTCTGCTTTAATTCAAAAGTACTGATACAAACAAAATTTTATGTTTAAATTTTTTTCTTCTCTTTTCATAATTTTGTTAAATATTGTTCACAATGGAGTCAAAGGAAATAGCCATTGTTGAAAATTCATTACAAAATGCAATATGCCAAGATGGCAGAAATATGAGCTTGGCAACAGTTGAAAGTAGCGTGCCAACTCATGAACTGGCCGATGGCTACCAAAACACCCAGATTGGCATCTCAATATTAAAAAATGATGACACTGGTAATGTAACTAATCATGATGTCACTTTTATGATGCTCAATGAGACTATTTCTCAGGTCACACCAGGAAACATTTTTTCAAATAGTGAAACTGATGCGTGCTACAGTGAAAATTCCTTTGATTATTTTCTCACAACATCATGAATGCAAGAACAGGAAACAGTTTGAAAAAGCAATGTAAATACTAATGACCTCCACATTTTGACACAACTCATGCAGCTAATAACACAACAGCTTGAGGGTGTAACACAGCAGCTCATAAGACATCAGGAAAATATGGGACAACAGTTTACACAGCAAAATCAGGCATTTAAAGATTTCAGTAATAGTATTAGTCAACAGTTCAGTGAGGTGAGCAAACTACGTGCACTGAGTTATGTGATGAACTGTCCGGGAAGTTGACAGAGCCTGGTAAACAACTAAAACAAGAAATAATTACCGACATGTCCCTCAGTATAAATCCATTAACAGAAAAGGTAACATCCGTAGATTGTAAACAGGAACAACTTGCAGGTATATTCTCAAATTCAGGAGAGACAATCCCAAGTGGATGCGTCGGTAAAAAATGTGACGAATGTAATCAGTGAGCTGCAAGACGTATGCAAAAACCTACCTACAGAAATACACAAGTTGACTCTAAGAGTAGATCAGTTAAATTTAAGTCAGAATTTGTGGAAAAACAGAGAGATAAGTTATGTGCAAATTTAAAGGAAATAACTGCAGTTGCCATGTGCTACCCCATAAGCGAACATAAACACGCCAGTCACTGACAGCACGGTGTGTTGGTTAACATTACTTGCAGATGAGGTATTACTTAGGCACTGACAATTCCCGATATTTACTTCTGAAAGGAAATAACACACACTGTGATCTTCATCAGATCATTTCGAAATGTTTTACCTCGTACCTGTACCGAAGCCCAGAAAGTTATATTTGTTGTTGGATACAAACAAGGTGACATTCTGCTATGGGGCTAGAGATGTGGCAGAACGTTGCCACTATTATGAACAGTTTGAGAGAGCATTTCTACATAATTATTGGTCTGAGACCGTACAAGAGAGGCTCTGACATGAAGTATTCAAACTAGCTCCATTCAGTAGTAAGTATGGCAGCTTAAGGGGCTATTTTGAAAAATATTTGAATGAAACCAGATACTGGGCGAACCCGGTATCACTAGTAGACGTGCTGAAAATTTTAAAGAGCCTTCTTCCTGCCCACATCATGGAAAAACTCATTACCATCCCGGAACAAGACACCGAATACTTTCTATCTGTAATGGACTCAATTGATTTAATATACAAAGAGATACCAGTACAACCCCAGCCTGTTAATACGCCGATAGTGACACAGAAATTTACGGACCAACAAGTAAACAATGGATTAGTAGTACAACATGGATGGCAATCTTATCCCACACAGACCTATGGTGTGGTTACAATAATCACAACGGCAATGGAGAAAGCCGTAGATACAAAGATGGATATAAAAGAAATTAGCAAAGATTTAGCAAAAACAACTACATCAAGCGAGTTGCATATGGCCGGCCTGTACAATATGTCCAAAGTGAATAGCATACTATATCTGACCACCCATCCTCTTCACCCCGTGTCAAACTCTGAACTTGAGCAGGCAGAACTTTCAAGGCCCAAGTGCAGAAAATGATGACAACAGCTCCCTCCAAGGAAGTTCTAATATGCTTCCTTGTGTTGTAAAGGCCATGATCCAGTCAAGGTGTTGCATGGGCACAGGCACCATTCATTTTTTGATCCATCTCAACTGATCCAGCAAGGCCAGGCATAGTAGCCATGCTCTTACTTCCATAAGGGATCTCTAATCCAGGCTTGCAGATACGGCCATACATTGGGTTGGACTCAGGTCATCACTGGTCATAGGGGGCATCAATTATTTGAAGTAGTTATTGCGCAAGAGCATCCTGTGCAACATTGCAATTTGCTCCAGCTACAACAGCTAAATGATGTTACACCTCCTGACATGGCCTTGTCGGGGCCCAAGTAGTTATCTGGACTGCTACCACTGCCAGCTTTGCCTCCTAGCCAACCAGGAGCCCTATTCTAAATTGTCCATACCAATTGGTGCAGTAGGTTAGTCTCAGTAGTGATGTCATTTTTGGTTCTTTATCCGAATTTCCTATTCAGTAAGCTTCTGAAACCTGTTACCGAACGGTCCTCCCGCCAATTTTTTGACAACTGTTCCAAGAGGTTATGGATTTTGGTACGGCCCTGTGGTTTATTTACACCTACAATTTGTTATCGTAAACATAACGAGTGGTTTCAGGTGTGGATTTAGTGACTGTGTTACTAAAGAATCACCACAGGATGCGTCCGGTTGGAAAGTGAGCTCATAATAGACTATTTTCCTTTGTCAGAAATATGGTTAGGTTAGGTTGTTACTGTGAATGATTACAACATAAAAAAAAAGTTTTTGGTCAATATTCTCTCAAAATACCTTTAATTTTATGCAAATAAGACTTTAAAGAACATTAAATATCGAGTAATCGGTTCTGCTTACGTATATTATATGACTGTTAGCTGAAATTATTAGTGACTTTGCATACTCTTTTCTGTAAATCATTTACTTATTAATTATCAAAATGTGCTTAAAACTTTTAAGTAACAATGCAATGGAATTTTGTGAAAATTCCATGCATTTACGGCTTATGCCCGCATCATTTGGCAACGAATTCAGCCTGTCTCTCTCTCTCTCTCTCTCTCTCTCTCTCTCTCTCTCTCTCGCTGGGAATTACATAAAATAAAGCAATTCCAGCACGCGAGTTGTAATAGTGCAGTTGGTAAGGCGACGAACTGCTGTAGCAAAGGAGGTAGGTTCGTATATTGTTGGATGCGAAAATATTTTATTTCCTCTTCATGTTTGTAATGCATTCTGAGACTTCATTAATCATCAAAGTTAAGCATTTTTCTGAAATATTTGTTGTAATTTACAAGTAGACGCACTTTCTCAGTAATGAGTATCTCTGAGTTTTAAATCGCATTGACCGACTGTCTACGCAGGGTTCCACACTACACTGTAACAACATAGCTGTTCAATGCTAAGGCTTCCTGCCAACTGGAGCTGTAGAGAAGAGGCTATGGAACAAGCCAGTACCTGCCGCATACTGGTGCTGCATACCAGTGCTGCCAACTGTTGAAAAGTTACGAAGGTGGAGGCGTTAGTTTTCAGTCAACCCTCATAGATGCTTTCTCTGAAAATTATTTTGAGCAGTTAGTTCAGGAGCCAACTTAAAGTGTAAATGACTGTGAAAACATACTTGATGTCTTAGTAAAAAACTAATCCTGGGCAAATATGGAGCATTGTGACAGACAAAGCGATTAATGACTACAAGGCTGTTGTAGCGAGACTAAATACCATAACATCCGAAACGCAGCAAAAATGGGAAAATATATCTAATAAAAAAGGGAGATAAAAATTCACTTGATGCCTTCCTAAGATACAGTTTCAACTCCTCCCAAAATAACTATGTATGCGTAGGCCAGATGTGGTTTAAATCAAAATAAATAGTATCAATGGAAACTGAAGGATTTATACCAATTAAATTAATAAAAGACAGAGCAGATCCCCCATAGCACAAAAGTTTGGTCAGAACAGTATAGCAGAAGCAACAAACAAACCATTTTATGGAATAAACAAGTATTCAAAAATGTGACTGGTTGCAGTTTTCTATATTTATATAATAACAGTGTTTCCTAGGTCTACCTACATCTGTTTTTAACCTGCCTCTTTTGAGACAGAAGCCTTTTTGTACTTCCCCAAGACTCTCTAATGTGGCCCAACATGTGTCTAAGAAATTACGTGATATAATTGGAAAGCTCAGTTTGTTTATGAAGGATTCTGCGCATTTTGTGTTAATGCTTTCAGTTATAACAATAATAACTTTGGTGATTTTTGATGTTAAACAGTTACTTTCAAACATTCCAGCAGTAATAGTTTTGGAGATGCTTGAGGAGAAGGCATCCTCAGATGTAGCTGAGTTAGTAAAATGTTTCCTTGTATGTAGCTGCTAAAGATGACATGGAGAATTTTATAAAAAAAATGGATGAAGTATGCTCCTCACTTTCCCTTTGGCTGCAGATACATTCACGGAGTCTTCGGAAATGTAGGTTCTATGAGGAATGTCTGTGAAACTGTCCTTATTGCCCATTATGTGGGTGATACATCATCTGGCCACATAGGGAGGAGATACTACAACATTTTAACAGATATCTCAAAATCATGTATCCTAAAATCAGTTTTCATGTGCAAAGAGAGGATATTTTTGGATTTATGTTTCCTTGTCTGTAGGCAATCTGATGGAAAATTAGAACACAAGGTGTATAGAAAACCTACAAATACTAAGCCATAGCTGCATACGGATTCCCCTTACTGTGTTTCACAGTGACAGATAGTTCTCAGCTCACTGACAGAAAGAGCATATCAAATCTGTGATGGCACTAATTTAAAATGAGAATTAAGTTACCTAAAAAAAATATGCTAACAGGTAGCTGTACAGCATAATCAGCAGGCAGACCTCCGATGTGGTAGAAAGTAGCAGACAAGAGAGGTGAAGAGGAAACAGAACTACAATAATTGATATTTCTGTCATTTATAAATGGTACACTTCAGAAAGATCATATGATGTAAAGATTTAAAGTCAGTTTTTTCCAGCAGTCATAAAGTAAAAGCATTTTATCAACAAAATACCAACCAGAAACACTACAGACCACTGGACTGTAAATAATTAGGAGAAAGTGTAATAAAGTGAGCATAGGGGAGACAGACCATGCAGTTAAAGAACCCTTAAAAGGTCATGAATGGTGTATGCTTCAAACATCCTAACAAGTCAGTCACAGCTGAACTTAGTGAGGAATGTCATCAGGATTTACGGTGTGCTTTGCTAATGCTGGAATTTAGCAAAAGCGCTGTAGTCACTTAAACAGAAAAGTTGGAGAGGCAGTTGACTTTACTGAATGCCCTAACAATCTTAATTGTGATGAAAGCTTTAAAACTACCAGCAGCATGGCAGCTGTCTACCCTCACAGGGAAAGTATCCTAACTCAGATGACTTATACTGAATGAAAGTTGTTTCTTTTAAAAAAACAAACATGTGTCTGTTCCACTCTCCATTAAGATAATATATCTTAAAATTTTGGAACTGTGTACAGTCAGTGTTTGAATACTAATAAATCTAAGAACTGTATTACCCAGTAAACAATTATCAGCACTCATGATAATGAATATGAGAAATTCTGCTCTCATATTAACACAAGTTTAACAGTACTACTCATTGTCCAGCCAGTTCATTGCGTAAGGCCTTAGTAAGAGGACCAGAACATTAAATAATAAGAATCTACAAGAATGACATCCTACCAGCAAGTAAGATCTTGTAAAATAATTGACAACAGCCTTAAAGAAAGGACAGGATTTACTGCACAGACTAACTTTGTGTTTAAGGGAACGAACGAACACATGCTGCATCTTATTGCATAATTAACAGAAGTGTGGTATGTAACTGAGAATGTGTAAGAATTACATTTTGGCAAGACAAAAATATTTCTCAGGTTAGTTTACTGCATATACTGTGTGACTTAATTTTACCATGATGTAGAATGTGTCTGAAGGACTACAATTTTTTTTTTGAGAACATAGCAACATGTGGGCTGTTTAACAACTGGATTTTTTTAACCTTAATCTACAACAAAATTTGCTAAATATAACCCAGCTACATACAACTTATCAACTCGGAAACCCATCTATGGTGTGGAACAAGTTGTAAAGAAAAAATATTACAATTTGATTTCTAGATAATTATCCTTGGTGTATAATTTTATTTCTTGGAAAGCTAAGGTACTTGGTGTTACAGAAGAGGGATCTCTCTCCTGTTAGTTCTGCCCAGTATGTTCAGTTTCTTGAGAATCCCTACTGTCCAAAATAGTTGAGGATAAATTACTTAGTTTTCATTCAGTCATTGTTGACCTCATCGTTATACATTCTCAAATTAGTGCTGTACCAAGCTGTTGTTCTTTTGGCTTTGTTTTTGTTTTGGATGTAAGTAATCACTTGCTGACAGCAAACTACCTCAATAAGAATGGAGTACTAATTCAGTGTTTGTAAGAAAGGATTGAGGGATAATTGTTTGAGGACTAGAATATAATACATGTTGATCTGAGAAGAGCAAAGTAATCCACCCCTTTCCCCCTTTCTTCGTCTCTAGACTCATTGCAAATTATTACTCATGCATCCATCCATGACCATTTTGCTTTTCTTTATGTTATGTGTGGAAATGCATTTCATCTTGTTGTTTTGTAATGCTGTTTCATTTATGTGACACATGCTCTGATAGCAGGTGATTTTCGTGACAAATAATGCAATAAACCATTTTAAAGTTGGATTAATTTTTTCATATTTTTCTTGTGTATAGGAAATGTGATGATTTTTGTGTCCTTTGCTTTAATCCCTATTTAATAGTAAACTCAAAAATTAATTTGACAGCTTACATAAAAGAGTGAAAGAAACAATGAAGAAAGCATTTTGGGATCTGCTGTCTCTTAAGCTTTCTGAAGACCCACCAGATTACAGTCAAGCAATGAATTTGCTTAGGGATATAAAAGAGGTATGTTATGTATTTAGTTTTATTCTATAACATTACTTATGCTCAGCACATTTATAACTTCTTTTCATTTTGTTGCAGTATTTGTTCAGTCTGCTCTTACCACAGCATGTGAAACTGAAAGAGGAAATATCAGACCTACTGGATGAAGATATAATCCAGCAACAGGTTGATGCTGGCACATTAAACTTCCAGGTTTGTTAAAGGTGTATGTTTTTCAGAAACTTGATCATATTGTAGATGTCATTAGTTTTTGTACATCATGTGACACTCTGTAATTGCAGTGAAAACCAAATAATGAATTGTACTATCAACAGACCAGTACATGGGTAACTGTTGGTGGGATTTGAGTATTGTATAAATTGTCTTGCTTCCATGTTCCTCACTGGAGGAATATGGCTGTCATCTTCGTGCAAGATTTGAAGCTTAGCCTGATTTCTTCCTTCATTTGTACTTACTGTTTTACTGCAGTTATTTACTATTTCTCTTAATGATTGCTATTGCTGTTGTGTGATTCTCATGAAATTCTGCTAGACAAGCTCAAGTATTATGGCATGAGTGGGTCAGTGCACAAATGGTTTAATTCGTACCTAACTGGAAGAGTGCAGAAAGTTGAAATAAGCAGTTCTCATAATATGCAAAGATCGGCACATTCCTCAAACTGGGAAACTATCAAGAATGGGGTTCCACAAGAGTCAGTCTTGGGTCCTTTGTTGTTCTTAATATATATTAATGACTTGCCATTCTATATTCATGAAGAGGCAAAGTTAGTTCTCTTTGCTGATACAAGTATAGTAATCACACCTGACAAACAAGAATTAACTGATGAAATTGTCAATAATGTCTTTCAGAAAATTACTAAGTGGTTCCTTGTAAACGGACTCTCACTGAATTTTGATAAGACACAGTACATACAGTTCCGTACAGTAAATGGGATGACACCATTAATAAATATAAATCTTAATCAGAAGCATATAGCTAAGGTAGAATATTCAAAATTTTTAGGTGTGTCCATTGATGAGAGATTCAATTGGAAGAAACACATTGATGATCTACTGAAACGTTTGAGTTCAGCTACTTATGCAATAAGGGTCATTGCAAATTTTGGTGATAAACATCTTAGTAAATTAGCTTACTACGCCTGTTTTCACTCATTGCTTACATATGGCACCATATTTTGGGGTAATTCATCACTGAGGAATAAAGTATTTATTGCACAAAAGCGTGTAATCAGAATAATAGCTGGAGTCCACCAAAGATCATCCTGCAGACATTTATTTAAGAATCTAGGGATATTTTCAGTAGCTTCTCAGTATATATACACTCTTATGAAATTTGTTATTAACAACCAAACCCAGTTCAAAAGTAATAGCAGTGTGCATAACTACAATACTAGGAGAAAGGATGATCTTCACTATTCAAGATTAAATCTAACTTTGGCACAGAAAGGGGTGAATTATACTGCCACTAAAGTCTTTGGTCACTTACCAAATAGTATCAAAAGTCTGACAGATAACCAACAAGTATTTAAGAAGAAATTAAAAGAATTTCTGAATGACAACTCCTTCGACTCCATAGAGGAATTTTTAGATATAAATTAAGGAAAAAAAATAAAAAAGTTGTTATATTAACTTAATTATGTTGTTAAATTAACTTAATTATGTCATGTATTGGAAAATTTGACTCGTTCCACATCATTACGAAATATCGTATTCATGATCCATGGAACTAGTATTAATCTAATCTAATCTAATCATTTCCATTTACTCTTATTTAAAAAAAAATTTATGTTAACCAAATATCTTCCTCCAAGGAAATTTATAGAACTGGTATTTGAAAGTGATTGCCGAACAATTCACTGCCCATCGTATGTTGCACTTATGGACCATGAAGGTATGAGGAATTAGGACTTATATGGAGGCATACAGACAGTTGTTTTCCCATCGTTCTATTTGCTAGTGGAACAGGAAAGAAATGACAAGTAGTAGTATAGGATACCCGACACCACGCACCGTACGGTGGCCTGCGGAGTGTCTGTGTAGATGTAGAAATAGATAGCAGTGTATTCAGTTTTGGGATACAAAAACTATCAGTTTCACAGTGTTCATTGAATTATCATCTCATAAAACACACATTTACTGGTTGTCATCAAAATAATAGATGCACAAGAAAAAACATGATTAATTCTTAACTTGATGTGATTTAGATGTGGCACCCATGCCTCAGGTCTTGCAGTGCCTCATGAAACCCCATGCCCCAGATGTTGACTGCCTCCGGCCTAATTGATATTCCTAGTGTGTCTTCTCGTTACAGTTTTTAGACAAGCAATGGGACAGTGAGGAGTATTTATTTTCATTATTTAATTCATGTGCGACATGCTTTGTTTTATTCATGGTTTTTATATTTGTGTATTTTCTCAAAGCTTAAGCCAGATTATTTACTGCTGATTGTTGATTTTTTTATGTTTTGAGGCACAGGGCTAAAAAGATAGGCTTTTTCAACTATTTACAGCATTAATTGTTGTGAGAGTTTGGTAATAGTACTGGCATCAAAGTGCTGATGAAGTTGTTTCTGCAAATTTAAATGCCATCTGTTTGCAAGCGGATGGTGGAGGCAAGGTGGGAGCTCAGGAGACTCCAGAGAAAGGCAGCTGCAAATGTAACAAGTTCTTCCTTGAAGCATCCACCGAATGCCGACGATCTCGTTACATAAGCCGATCACACAGTTTCCACACCAGTGGTGTGTGTAGTCGACAATGCTGTACCTGCTGTGGCCACAGGCGGAGCCCAGCTGCATCATAGTGGTGGACACTCACCATGATGAGATGCCCGTCTTGTGATGGTGAAAGAAGATTGGTGTGCACGGGGAGTGACCCGCTGCCCCCTGGGCAGGAGTCAGCCATGCTGCTGGAGTTGACATGGGTGGCCAGGTGCGCCATGACACTAGGTCCAGGTGGTCTTAGTGCATAGAGCTGTTGCCCTGCCATGGCCTCAAACTGCTGGCTTCTGCTGGCATATTTATGTGATTACCCTTGAGCAAAGCTCCGTCATCCTGGTATGGCTTTGAGACTGAGAATTATTTCGTTACAAAAATGCCCATTACTTTCAGTTGGCAGCACTGCACTTGTCGTGCATATGCATCACTATCAGTCATGTATCCTAAACCACCAGTACCACTGTCAGTGTGAAAATATTGCTTGCCCTTTGCTGCATTAGTCTGTGTGGTACCACTGAGTTCACTGTTTCAGCAAGCTAACCTGCCTCACAACAGTGCGTCAGCCTTGTTGAGTTATTACAGAAATGGCATCCCACACTCGCCTGCTGTCAGCACTGTTGCAATACATCACTCAGGCTCACATTAATATGCCCATATATGGCTGGTATGCTACAAAAGATTGCTAGCGCTCAGCTGTGCCAACGACATGTCAAAAAGTCAAAACACTCAGTAACATTTAACTTGTTTTTCACCAGTCATCCATAATGATTATGTTCTGTCAGGATTTATATTACAGTTGTTCTTTGATAATCTTGACGTTCTGAAGGAAGAGGCAGTTGCAGCTGTTGATGATATAACCTACCCATCAGTGTTATTGCTAGCATTCAGCTGATTCTTCTTTTCTGGTTTTGCATAAATTTCAAATTTTAACATAGTTTCTTCTTCTGAATCCATAGCAGTCATCAATATATTTTTCTTTCCGGGTTAAAGTTGCTGGTAAATTCCATGATTTACATGAAAGCTGTTCAAATATATTGCCTATTTTATAATATTTCACTGTTCCACTATATTTTTTAGTTTTAAGAATCAACATTTTTCTCTCTTATATAGTGTTATCATCAACAACTCCACTGTACTAACTTAATTACAACAGCACATTTCTTTAAGAACAAAATGATTGCTACTCTCCAATTACAATAAACTTCACAGAACATAACAAAGGAATGTTAAAAGTAGTACACATCAAAAGTTATACATAAATGCTTCCTATGGCCATTAATTCTATAGCTGCTAGCAACCAGTTCAGATCGATCCATTTGTATAATTTCTGTAGTATTTGTCCTATAAAGCTCATTTGTTTGTGCTCCTGTTGTTTTAATATGAAAATTCATGAAAACAACAATATAAGGAAAATATTATGAAAAGAATAATTTCCACTCACCACATAACGTAGATACTGAGTGGAAAAAGACTGTCAAACAAAGCTTTCAGCCAAACAGGCCTTCATCAGAATTAGTCAGAACACACACACACACACACACACACACACACACACACACACACACACAAGCAAGCACACATCATGCACACAGGACTGTCATCTCTGGCATTTCGGATGGGAATACAACTGCCACATAGAGTGGAAGCAGCATTCTGGAGGGGGCAGGGAAGGGGAGAAGATAAAGATTGCAGGGTACATGTGAGGGTCGGGGGGGGGGGGGGGGGGGGTGGAGAATGCTGTCTGGTGGAGCATGCAGGGTCTAGACTGGCAACAGGCACAGTGTCAGGAGGATGTGGGGCAGGGGAGTGGGGAGGGGTGAGGGAACAAGGAGTGAAAAAGGAGAGGACCAGGGAAGGGGAAAGACGGATGGGTGCATTGACAGAGGGTGGCACACAAAGAGGGTGAGAACGGGAATAAGGAGGAGGTGACAGGACAGTGGGGATGGAAACTGTTGGGTGGGGGTTGTGGGAACAGTAGGTTACCTGAGGGTAGGGTGGTATTATTTCACAAGTGGAGAAGGTGTTGTAGAGATGACTCCCATCTGTGCAGTTCAGAAAAGTTGGTGGTGAAGGGGAGGATCCAGATAGCTCTGATAGTGAAGCAGCCATTTAAATCAAGCATGTTGTGTCACAGGGCAGTCTACTTTCCTCTTAGCCACAGTTTAGCTGTGGCCATTCATCCTAATGGCCAGCTGATTGGCAGTAATACCATAAAAAAAGTATGCAATGATTGCAACAGAGCTGGTATATGACAGGGCTGCTTTCACAAGTGGCTTGGTCTCTGATGAGGTAGGATAAGCCTGTAACAGCACTGAAATAGGGAGTGCTGGTGGGCAGATTGGGCAGGTCTTGGACCTGGGTCTTCCATACAGACGTGTTCCCTGTAGCAAGGGATTGGGATTGGCATAGGGATGGGCTAGGTTGTTGTGGAGGTTAGGTGGGCAACGGAACACTACTTTATAAGGGGTGGAAAGGATCTTGGATAGAATGTCCTCCATTTCAGCTCATGATGGTAGGTATTCACAGCCCTGACGAAGGATATGGTTTAGTTGTTCCAGTCTGGGTGGTATTGGATGACAAATGGAGCACTCTTGTTCTTGGGGGTGGTGGGAGGATTGGGGGAGGGGGAATTGCACAGGAGATCTGTTGGCAGACTATGTCTGGAGGATATGGCATGTCTGTGAAGGCCCTGATGAGACCCTCAGCATACTGGGTGAGGGAGTCCCATCGGAGGCTGGCCACATGTGAAAGTAGACATGTCATATACCAACTCTGCTGCAATCATTGCACAACTTTGAGTATTGGTATCACTACCAACCAGCTGCCCAAAAGGATGAACAGCCGCCGCGAAACTGTGGCCTAGAGAAAAGTAGACCACCGTGTAGTACAACATGGAGCTGAACATGCTTGATTTCAATGGCTGCTTCACTACCAAAGCCATCTGGATTGTCCACTCCACCACCAGATTTTCTGAACTACACAGATAGAAGCTATCCCTACAACACATTCTGTGCTCTTGAAATTATCCTAGCCTCAACTTGCGGTAACTTACTGTGCTGTACCACCTCACCCAACAGTTTCCACCCTATATGAGCTATTCTCATCCCCTCACCCTCTTTGTGTGCTGCTCTCTGCCAACACATCCACCTGTCTTTCCCCTTCCCCGCTCCTCTCCATTTTCACTCCCTGTTCCCCATAGCCTTCCGACTCTGTGCTGATTGGCACTCTAGTCCCTGCATGCTCCTCCAGACAGTACTCTTCTCTCCCCCTGTTTGTACCCTGCTATCCCTTCCCTGCCCCCTCCAGGTTGCTACTTCCGTTCTACACAACAGGTCCTTTTCAGTCCCAGCTGCTGCGGATGGCAGTCGTGTGTACGTGAGGTGTGCTTGCTTGTATGAATGTGTGTGTGTGTGTGTGTGTGTGTGTGTGTGTGTGTGTGTGTTTCGTTTTCTGAAGAAGGCTTTTGGTGAAAGTTATGTGTAAGTGTCTTCTTGTTGCACTTGTCTGAAACTCAGTGTGTCATCTTTACAGCGAGTAGAAATCTGTCTTCCTCTTATATTGTTGATATTCCAACCTGGAAGTTACATTGTTTGAAAATTCATGAAAAAGTTAACAAACCCCATTCTTTGCTCTCATGAGTTCCTGACTCCAGTTAACTGCTTATGAATTATAATACAACATAGTTCTGAAAGATAGTTGCCCATTTTAACCATAAGGAATAGGATTTTTTATTGCCATTTATTCCTGTATTTCTCAGATCATATTTGAAAACCTATGTGGATTGGAGCATTGTTTTGTGGTAGACTGTGGCACATGTTTTCAATAATGTCTTTACTGCAGCCTACAATTGGTGATCCTTCCCTACTTTCAGAAAAAGAATATGTTGGAATAATTGATTCTAAGATAATAGACCACTGTGTCATTCTTTATCTAGCACTTTCAAGCAGAGAGTCTGTATCAGTAAAACAGCAACCTCAGAAGATGTCCCCCACAGTTGAAGATGAAACCTCAGGGAATAGTTCTATATATCCACCACAACCTCTCAGACTGAAAATTTAACTGAAATAAACACTGGCCATGAAAGCCTAATTATCAGAAATCCAGGTTGGTTAGTTGGTTTGTGTGATTGAGGGGGCCAGACTGCTACGGTCATCGGTCCCCAGAAATCCAGGTATCTATTTGCTAAGTTCTTTGTGCTGGGATTACTATCCGGTGATGATTTAACTGTCCTACTTGCCTCACCCTGTACTGAATATTTTTTGGAGTACACGTTGGTAATTCCATATGTCACTCAATATCTGGTCTATGCTGATTTATAATAAATACAGTGAGTGTGTAAATTATTTGGACGCTTCTGGTGTTATGGTGTGAAGTTTCTCTTCAGATGAATTACTGCACAAACTCAAAGAGCCATTAAAATTGTTTTCTCAACTAGCAAGTACATTTTTCCCGTAGTTTTGAACAAGATTTTTAGTAGTGTGAGACAAAAGCAAAGGTTGTCTTAAGATTCACTCAGGGTGTTCAGTTCTCCATCTTAGTTACTACTCCTTATTACCTGCTGCTCTCCGTGTATTCACTACTAATTCAAAGAGAATAGAAAAAGTCACATCGGTTCTCCCTTCTATTCCAGTCTCGTGTTGTTCGTGGAAAGGAGGGTTGTCGGTATGCCTCTGTGTGGGCTCTAATCTCTCTGATTTTATCCTCATGGTCTCTTCGCGAGATATACGTAGGAGGGAGCAATATACTGCTTGACTCTTCAGTGAAGGTATGTTCTCGAAACTTTAACAAAAGCCCGTACCGAGCTACTGAGTGCCTCTCCTGCAGAGTCTTCCACTGTAGTTTATCTATCATCTCCGTAACGCTTTCTTGATTACTAAATGATCCTGTAACGAAGCGCGCTGCTCTCCGTTGGATCTCCTCTATTAACCCTATCTGGTACGGATCCCACACTGCTGAGCAGTATTCAAGCAGTGGGCGAACAAGCGTACTACTTAGCAAGTAGATACCTGGATTCCTGGGTACCGATGACCGTAGCAGTCTGGTACCCTCAAGCGTACTGTAACCTGCATGTTTTTGCAGGTTAAGATGTAATGTATAGAAGAAAGTGATATACTGACCATCTGTCATATCACATCTCCATTCATTGTGAACCACAGAAAAAACTTTTTTGCTCTATTTTGTTGAACATCTTTTCGTGGAGCTAACTGTTCTACTGTCTCCTGCCGCAGCTGTGTGTGTGTGTGTGTGTGTGTGTGTGTGTGTGTGTGTGTGTGTGTGTGTGTGTGTGTCTTTCTTAGAGAGAGAGGAGAGAGAACTCTAAAAAAGGGCTTTGTTCAGCACTAAGGTTTTTGCTCGCTGTTTTAGATGCTTCTCAGGAACTCCTGTATTTGGTGAGTAGTGAAAATTCATATTGCCTTGTAGCTTCCCACCCTTCCCATAACCCAGTGCTGTCTTTGGGCATGTTTCCGTATTCTATTTTCCTTTCTGTTGCACATTTGTCCCCTTTCTCTTGGTTTATGTTCCTTTATTTGCCATCTCTTTGCTCAGACAAATATTTTCAGCTGTGCCATAATGTCTGTGTAATCCTGTAGTTATGTTCTCAGCTGTGTATTTCACTTAGTATTTACCCCCTGCCCAGATGACTCTCATTTCCTGCATCTTATTTTTTGCTTCTGCAGAAATATTGTTACTGTACCATGCACTTCATGTCACCACTTTGCTGTATCTTCAGGTATTTTCATTTCCTTCGCCAATATTGATTGTTACAATACAAATACAGACATCCATCATACCCTGTACCAACCTACCACCCATTTATACTCCACTCAGTCCTGGTGTATAACTTCTGAGCTTGGTAGCCAGCATTTTCACCATTAATTATATATTCTCACTAGGCACATTCGAGGATTATTCAAATTATTTTTTGCTTCCTTTTTCATTATGTATCGTAACTTGGACAGCTAGTTTTTTGTTCTTATCCTTTCTCCTGTGCCCTGTCCTTGCCCCTCTCCTATCTGCACCAGTGTACGAAAGTTTGTAATTCATTAGGAAAACTTGAGACCCACATACTGTTCTTAAATTATCTTAGCCATGAGATCACAGGTATCCATGAACGACCTGTATCTCTTCAACCCCAAATTCCTACATCCCACATCAAAATTGAAATCCTTGCCTTCCAACACTTACAACAACATGCTCTGTGTCACTTCAAGAAAACTGTATGATTTTTTAACTTCTTACATCACATTGAAATACCTGGGTCCACAATAATTGCGACAGGCTGCCTGTGACATCTCCATCACCCCTCATAACCACGAAACCCTTGCCTTGCTGATCTACCACAAATGCTACACCTCCAAAGGCTATATCACCCTACCAAACTACTGTGAACAGGAAAAGCAAAATTTTAAGTAGAAACAGTAAATTAAGTTATATTTATATGCTCTCAGCCTGGGTATAAATGTGCATTATGTATTTAACTTTGCCCTCACTGCTTTTTCTGTTAACAGCAACTCACTTCCACAACACTGCAAGCACCCTCTCCACTCAAAGATTATACTTAGACTTTGCAAAGAAAATTCCATAAATGTCTAATTAGTGTTATGCACTGCTGCAAATTAAAATTTCAAGTTTTTTAACACACTTTTTCTTTCTTACAGGACTATGCCCAATGTGTTATTGCAATCATGGGGAAACTGTGTGCCCCTATAAGAGATGAAAAAATAAAAGAACTTTCGGAGACAAAAGATGTAGTTGCTGTCTTTAAAGGGATACTGGAGGTTTGTATCTTCCTTCATCACTTTCTTTATACCCAGTCAGTAACTGAATATAAAATAGGTCTATGCTTTTTTTGAAGCTGAGATGTAAGGAGCAGATATTGAAAGCAATAGAGAAGATGCTGGTTAGTTTTTCGATCACAAAACTTTTGTGTGACCAATAATGTGTAAGCTGAGTACAAAAATACACATTTTATCAATAAATGAGTGGTTACATGCTGACCATGTACACAAGTGACTTGCATTTATATTTATGAGATCATTCAAACGAAACCTGGTCAGTGCATCTACCTTTGTCTTACATGTAAGGTGGCACCACATAACTGCGGGTATGGTGGCGCCATCTGTTGGTAGAGAGACTGATACGTGTGCACCATTTGATGTTGCATAGCACCAGTGTGGTTTGACGCCGAAGAGAAGGTGGTCACACAAGTTATCGTCCACTATCGAATGTGCAGGCGAGTAAGCAGGAACAACGAGGAATGATTCGATTTTGGGCGGCGGAGGGAGTTGGAGGCCGTGAAATGTATCGACGGATAAAGGCTGTGTATGGTGAGTACAGTCTGAGTTGTTCAAGTGTTGTGGAATGGCGCAAACAATTCTTTGAGCAGAGCGAGTCACTAGAAAACGATGCTCGTCCTGGAAAGGCTCATCGTGTCATCACACTGGAATTGGTTGCAGAAGCGAATGCTTTAGTCTTGGACAACATTATCCTCCTGCATGATAATGCCTGCCCACAAACGGCCAATGCGGTGAAGATGACATTGCAGCAGTTTTGGTGGGAAGCACTGGAACATCCTCCATACAGTCCCAACTTTTCATTGTGTGACTTTCATGTGTTTGGATCTCTAAAACTAGCAATTCGTTGACATTGATTCGCAATGGACAATGAAGTGTTTGATTTGGTCCAGGCCTGGATTCAACAGCAGCGTACTAGCTTCTTCAAGGATGAAATTCATACTAGCTTCTTCAAGGATGAAATTGACTAGCTAGTGTCACAATGGGATAAATGTGCCAACAGTTTTGGCGACTGTTTTTGAGTATGTGTACTGTGTATAACTACATTTTTGAGTTAATAAAAACGTTACCATTACTTTGCACTAGTGACCGGGGTTCATTTGAATGCCCGTTATACCTTGAGCTTAATAGAGATTTTAAAATTGATGTGAATGGTTTAGTATCCCACAGATGCTTCACTAGTTTGTTAAGTGAGTGCCTCAAGAGAGCAGCTGCATTGTGATCAATCATTATTCCCACTCAACAAGGATTCGAAATTAAGTAAATGTCCCAAAAAGTTTGGGTACCAAAATAACATCAGAAGTGAAACCATGTTTGTTGTGAATGTTAGAACAGCAGCCCACTTGTAAAACAAGAAATGCAGGCAGGCCCATCTAGTAAGACTGTATACAAAAATTGACTAAAGATTTGATAGACATTAAACAGACCATTGCTGGCATATACTTTTTTCGTAACAGGCCAGAGGCTCTGCCCATTGAAGTCTGAAACTGCAGTGGCCTCTAACAGTGTGAGGTATCCACAGATTGCCTTGTTCTGCCAAAATAGTTGTTGGTGGCCATACCAAGATCAGCATATGTTGGAGTTTGAATGATTCTATTTCTCTGTTGCTTTCAGATGAGGATACCAAAAAGCAGACAACTTCTGATTGTACAATGGAGCTAACAGCAGACATTTTCTAAAAAAAAAAAAAAAAAAAAAAAAAAAATATTATCACCATTGCCCACTTATTAGACCTTGCTGTGTTAATGAATGCAAATTCAATAACTCACATATACTAATGACCATAATATTTTATTTGCCTGTGTGCTGTTGATTGCGTCTTTCGTATGATAACTGGTTATAATTTTTCACGCCGCTTTGGACCTTACAGTCAGCATTTTCCATTATTATATTGTGTAGTTTAATTTATTCACACACACAAAAACACAAACCCAGCTTTGTTTTTAAGTCTCTGTGAAAGTGATCAAGTATTTCAATGGATGCAGTTTTTGCTCCTACAGGAGCTAGAGGAAAGTTCATTTGTGAATTTTATGAGAAATGTATACAAATTTTCACCTTCTCTTGTTTTCAAATTTGTTAACGACAATTTCGTAAGGCAACAGCTGTGTTTTGAGGTAATGACTGAAGTGCTTTAGTTAGTGAAATAGTTTCCTACAGGAGATTTGAGCACAACCGCATAGCAGAATAAAAGCGATAGGATCTGAAATTTTTAGATTCACACCAATTTACATGGGACCAAAACACATACTAGTATGTACTCCTCATTGATGTGCAAAACATTTGATATAATGAGCGTGACTGAAAGAGATGTGCCTTCTCGGCACTCAGCTTACGGCCACACTCTAAAAACACAAAGAAACACACACTATATAATTTCTTGCATTGCAGACCTGGGGAAGGCATTGATCTCCATGAGATTGTGAGAGTACAGAAATTCTACTGAATTAAATTTGGGCATTTTCTGATAAATATTAGAGATGCAAAATTTCCTGTACCCTCATCTGTGAATGAGCAAGCTTGTGTATACTAATTTTCTTCTTCTTCTTCTTCTTCTTCGTTTCACCCAACTTTGGGGTACGTTGAATCAATCACTTCTGTGTGTTCTGTGCCTTTCTTTTCGCCCAGTACTGTTTCATTCTTTCTGATCTTGCTTTTCTTTCCTCATCAGAGATGACAATCGTTCTTTTCTTTCTATTTTGTAGCTGGAATCCCTCTTTTCTGTCTTTGCTTATCATTTTTGCGGTCCTGTCTGTGAGCATTTTTTCTGTGATGTGTAGTTCTCTTAAGTCTTTCTCTGTTTGGATAAACCAATTTGGTTTGGATTTTTTATTCCTGAAGTAGTCAAACATTCTTTTTGTAAGTCTATTTGGGTTCATTCTGAGAATGTGCCCATAAAACTCAATTCTTCTTTTCCTCATTGTATCCGAAAGTTTTTCTGTGGTTTTGTAGAGTGTTTCATTTTTGGTATGAATTAGTTTGTCGTTATGAAATTTGGGGCCTAAAATTTTTCTCAATATTTTTCTTTCTTTGATCTCTAGCCTTTCAATTGGGCCATGGTTAGTGATAGATAATGTCTCAGCTGCATATAGTGCTTCTGGTTTAATGACAGTGTTGTAATGTTTTATTTTTGAATTCCATGAGAGGGACTTTTTATTATAAGTATTTTTAGTAAGCTGAAAGGCTAGTTCAACTTTGTTTCTTCTTAATTCTATTGCTTTTTTCTCAAGGGCGTTCCAGCTAATCCATTCACCAAGATATTTGAATTCTTTAACAATTTCGATCTTTTGGTCTCTTACTTTAAGATATTTCATTGGCTTTTTTATATTTGTGATTATTTTGGTTTTTTCAAAAGAAATTTTAAGGCCTATTTTCTCTGCTTGTTTCTGTAATTCGAGGATCTGTTCTTTGGCTTCTTCCCATGTTTCAGCTAGTAGGGCCATATCATCTGCAAATGCTAGGCAATTAACCTTGATGCCTTTGTTTTTTGTTCCTAGTCGGATTCCACTATTGATTTTCTTGTTCCATTCTCTTACTATTTTTTCTAGGGCACAGTTAAATAACAATGGAGAGAGTCCATCACCTTGTCGTACTCCAATTTTTATCTCAAATAGGTCTGAGAGTTCTCCCATAAATTTAATTTTGGAGTATGTGTTGGTGATGGTTTCTCTAATTAGGTTTGTAGTTTTATTGTCTAGGTTCAATTCTTTTAATATGGAGATTAGAGATAATTAAATGGGACAAACTCTTTTTAATATGTAGATGATCCCCTGTATCTGTTTGAAATAACTGTTTTCATATTTTTTTACTTTTTGTGTTGCTTCCTCATTGTGTGACGTATGATGGATGGAGCTCGACATTAGAAATCGCTACATCACAACAGGTGCTGGGTGGAGCTACCAATGCTGTATGGAACGGCAAGGAGTACCTCAGAGTACTACGTCCCGATGTACTTCAATGAACATGCAAGATAGCAGTATTATTGAAAAATAAATGAAGCAGAGTTTTATGAAACTTTGTTATGAGCTTAGCTATTGCTCAGACCAGTTGTTTGTATTTAAATATAGTAATAAAATTTTCTTCACCATGGTTGTCATGTGAAATGCATTTATCGGTCCTTGAGTCAAAATAATGAATATTGTTTTTCAATATGTTTCTTCTCCTTTCTGAATTTACACAACCAACAACCATGTGATATCCATCAAAGTCGAAGTACTTTACCATCAGCTCATAGGACTGTTTTTCATAAACAGAACACTAAAAACACAGAAGTGTCACAGCCTCCCAACAGACCATTTTCCATGGAAGTTAGAAGAAGTTAAATTGTGCCTATCTGCAACTCGAAATGTTTTCTTTATGGTAAGCAGCAGTCCGTCTTCCTACATTGATGATATTCATACATGAAGTTTCTTCTGTTTCTCAATATCGTTGAACTTTATTTGTATAAAACAAATATCTGTTTTGAATAGTAGCTAAACTTGTACTAACTTAACTGTTACAAGCTTCCTTTCATTTATTCTTCAAGAAGCCTGTTATCTTGCATGTTCATTGAAATACATAGGGATGTAGTACTCTGAGGTACTCCTTGCCACTCCGTACAGCATTGGTAGCTCCAACCAGAACCTGTTGTGACGTAGCAATTTCTGATGTCGAACTCCATCTGCTGCACACCACCTAGTAAGTATGTGAAATAAAAAAATAGAAATGTAGAACAATTATGTTTGAATGTACATGGTGAATCACCTAAAACTTGCACCACAAATATTATAGAAATGGAAAGTGCTATTGATATGCAGTTTTCATAGAATAGATTGGTAGTTAGGGCTTCTTACTGTTAGCCAGTCAATAGAGGATGATAATACTTAGAAAGCGTATTTCTGTGCAGATATACACTTTTTTAAATGGAACAATGCCTACTGACATTACAAAACTAAAAATGGGGTAAATTAGAATGTTGGTGATGTTTGTTGCAGGGTTCCAGTGTGAGTCACTTACAAGATATTGTATTTTTAAAAGTTGACGCACCGTCACTTGTACAATATCTGTGGTAGCACACACTAAAGAACAACACAAGCGCATACACTATTTATGTGCATTCTGATCAGTAAGAAGACAGTTTGCGATCACAGGTTGTGTGTTGAAAATGACTACCAGCAGTGGCAATAGATGTTTCCAGTCTGGTATGGAACTACTGCTGCCCACGTGCTAGCATTTCAGAGGAGATGTCTGAGTGGGCTGCAGTAGTATGTCATTGTGTGTAGTTGGTATGTCCTTGTAGACTGTGTCTTTCAGCTTTTCCCACAGAAAAAAGTCAGAAAAAAAGTGGTGAACAGGCCAACTGAGGTTCAAGTCCTTTGTGTGCAATCCAACAATTTGGAAGCAATTTGTGAAGACATGGTGTAATACTTTGTGCGTTATGGGCTTGGCAATAATCGCGTTGGTACCACAGGTTTCTCCTAGTCTGCAGAAGAACATCTTCTGGCATCCACGGAAGATGGTCTCTTAGGAGGGTGTGATATATGCATATGTTTATCAAAAACAGGCATATTGGCTAATGGTTCACTATCCCACACCATGCTTTTACATTCCATGGATGCTGATGTTCCACCTGGCGAAGCCAGTGGAGATTGTCAGCAGACCAGTAATGCATGTTTCAACAATTTACCTGGCCATGATTGGTAAATGTGGCTTCATCACTAAACAAGATACATCTGGAGTATCCTGCCTTAATTCCCATATACAGAAGTTACCACGATTCTCATAATTTTTTCTGTACAGCTCTTGATGGAGAGATGTGATAGGGACATGGAATCTATGTCGATGGTGAGTGTGTACAGTTGTCTGACTTGTGCCACTTCCTTGTATGACTGTGCCGTAGCTAATGTACAGATCAACTGCAACAGCAGCAGTAACATTAATTTCCACCTCTTCTGTTGCATCCATTTCATTCCGTTGTGTTGTCTAGGTGTCACAGTATCACTTCCATGTAAATGATTGAAGAGGCTGATAAATAATTGCTGAGATGGTTGACGTCTGTTGGGATATCTTGCTACATTCATCATATAAGAACAAACTGCATTCTTCTTACACTCTCCATATACCATGAGCATCATCCCCTCATGAACTACTGCTTGGACTGTCACACACTGTCTGGCAAGTCACAGTGCACTCAAGTAACACTCAAGCACAGCACACTGTAAGCAAACATAACAACATCACACCTAACAACTACACAGGTTGAATGACACAAACAAGTGCCTGTGTGGAAACTTTTCAAAATACGATATCTCGCTAATGACTCTCACTAGAATCCTGCATCAAACACCACTGAAATTCTAATTTACCATACTTTTGATTTGTTAATATCAATAGACATTGCTCCATTTAGAAAAGTGTATGTTTACAGAAAAAATACACTAAGTATTATTACAACCTGTCTTCTGGTTAACAATATGAGTCCCTGACTACCAATACATTCTGTGAAAATCACACATGAATAGCACTTTCCATTTCTGCAATATCTGTGATGCAAGTTTTACATGATTTACCCTGTATGTAGGATAGCATTATGGGGCAGTGATCAAGGCTGAGCAATTGTACAACTTAGAAACAATTGAAGAGTTTTGTTATAAAACTAATGATTGGAGTAACAGTTTCCTTTCTAAAGTGAGTTGGCAGATTATTTAAAAGTGACATTGAAGTACCATGATTCAGTGATGTGTCAGATACGTTTATGAGATTCACAGTGACAGCAAGTGAGCAATGATCAGAAATTCAGCAATGTTGAGAAACAGAAGAATCATGTTTTCCAGTAAAAGTCAAAAGATTAGAAAATACTAAATAATTGTGATTGAAGGGGAATTTCACCATTGAAAATGTTCAAAAGCAAAACTGCAGTAATTGGAGAAATGAAAATAAGAAAAGGTGATCTTTGACTTTGAAGATATTACATCATTGTTGGTTTTGTAAATTTGGAATGGAGAAGAAACACATTAAAATCAAATACTCATCATTTTAATTTTGAGTCCAAAACTCAGAATCACCTTTCACAATGAAGTCACGAATGATAAATGCTAAAAAATGCTTCAGTTCTGTTGAATCCAACATGATGTGCAAATTGCCAAGTGAGTTTCGAAGATTGAAACATAACTGCAAGTTGCTACTTGTATGTATGGTTCTAATCTTTCTTGGTGTGTTTTTGCAGATTTTACAAAATTAATGTAGTTAGCAATTTTTATTAAGCGGTTTATGTTCTGAAAATGGCAGATCATGGGAATCACCACCACTTATTATGCTCTTCCAAGGCCTTCAACTCCAATGACATTTGCATTCTGTAAGAAATATAAATACTTCATTTCCTGGTACTTCCTCACAGGCAGCTAAGATACTTTGTCACACACAGCTTAGGTGACACTCTGAAGGTCTTCTTGGGGAAGAGTCAGACCAGTTTTCTCTCAATGAATGTTTGTTTATGTCCATACATTTTCCAGGGGTTGAAATCTGATGCAGGAGGAGGACAGCAGAAAAGAGTAATCTCAGTCTATTCTGCAAACCATTGCTGACATGTGTATTGGAGATTACCTTGCTAGAAAGAGATTACTGCTTCAGGACATAGTTGCCATATTCATATCATCATGATGTTACCCATAATATGAATTTACTGGGCAACATCAAGCTGACACACTTATCCGGTAAGGCCTTCCTTATCCACAAAAAGAAATCAAACTTCACAGCGCCACATAATCACTGCAGAAGATTTGTGGATGCATCTGGGTTAGAAATAGACACCTTGTGACTTACATATACATGTTGGGCCATGATAAACTGCAGAAAATACCAATTCATCAGAAAATATAACATTTTGCAAGTTCAAATGGTACTGTCCTTGGTGAACATTAGCCATTAGAGTCAATGTTCGTCATGGAGCCTCCACTTGTCAACCAATTCGTAGGCCAGCCTTCTGGAGCTGGTACCAAACTGTAGCCATCAACCAGGGAAGCAGACACAGTAGAGTATTCTATTTTCTCTGAGCTGAAAAACACATTTTGCCACCATGTTTTCACTACACTGAAACACACCAACATCCAGTTCCTGTAATCCTACTTTTTACCAGTTTTCCAATACCAACATATCCACTATTGCACAGTGGGGTGGGCCAAAAAAATTTAAGTTCTTTTTTTTTTTTTTAATTTTTAGTACTGTGGAAAAGATAAGAGCTAGGGAAATGGGGAAAAAAAGAAATCAAATCGGTTCATATTTTCAGATTGTGCATGCCCTCTAAAGTTTGCATAAATTAGAATAAATTCACATATTTACAAAAAATTTTTTATATTTTTTAACTTGCCACTATCCAAATGTAATAGCTTAAATTGCTGTATATTAGAACCACAGAAAATACAGTTAAAATATTATTTGAATTTATCAACTTCTGTAGGTCAAGCATTGCCTTCAAGGTGCATGGAGAAAATTAGACGCTAAATTAAAGCCAGAGTTGCGAATAAAGTAGATGTTTATTCAGTAGTTGACCGGTTTCAGATTAATACTCACTTTCGAATCAGCCAAGGCTTGCAAAGGTAAATGAACATTCAAAATAACATTAAACGTTGCTGATACATATATCATTTAATTGTTATTTAGGACATACATTTAACTTTGCAAGCCTTGGTTGGTTCTTACGGGTCATCTACTGAATGATCATCTATTTTATTCGCAACTCTGGCTGTCGTTTTGCATCGTAATTATAGGATAGGTGTTTTCCCTCAACATCCAGCATACTGGACATATGGAAAAAATTTAAGTTAATAAAGACAGATCACAGTTAAAAGATAAAACTATTAACAGCCTACATGTTTTCTCCTCATTTATTTTACTTATGTAAGTTAAAATATTTCAAAACAGTTCATTTTTGGAAACTCAATAGTGTTGCTAAGCAATACTTGTCTTTATTTTAAGTGCTGAAAGAGAACTTAGTTTTTTTTTTTTTTTTTTTTTTTTTTTTTTTTTTTTTTTTTTTTTTTTTTTTTTTGGTAAGAGAAAAATCTAGGGAAAAAATGTAGAACCTCTCCATTTTATTAGTTATTCCCAGCTGAAAGTACTCAGAAATCTGATTTCATGTTAGAGTTATGCATGACCAGTCTTGACATCAGTGTCATTCTAATGAAGCCACCTGTAGACACACTTCTGCAAACTTTTCGTGGTGCTTCTGCCATGAACTTCGAATATCGTTCAACTGCCTGTATCTGAACTTTGAATTTCTTGATTATCATATCTGTGATATCACATCTCAATACCACCCCAAAGGTGTCGGACAACTGGCAGTGGAATTGCAAGTTTCCATCTGACACCTATAGTGGTCACTGGAGATCTGGCAGACCCAATGGTGTGCGCCTGTTTAGCCATGCCTCCAGCAGCTCCATACTGTGAGCACCCTTTGCTACCACAATATAGGATGGCCTGCAGTAGCCGGACAACCTATTCACATTTGGAGCGTCTTTTCTACGAGATGTTACGCAGATGCTGCCTAGTCTTGTCTCCAACTCCATCATTGGTTTTTTTTTTTTTTTTTTTTTTTTTTTTTTTTTTTTTTTTTAAAAAAAACATTGAGTCTCGTCTTTGTCGACAGTGAGAGCTCCAACTTATTTCTTGCTGCATTGTTTGTACAGAGTCTTTGTACACTTGGCAAAATACAAGTTAAGTAAATCTTTTGTTTACTGTGTTAACTTATTCGCTAATCATTTCTGCTTGTGTCCAGCTTTCCTATGATGACAGTTGCTGCACCACTCTCTAGCCCACCTCTCCTTAACATTGTGTATGAAGCCATACTCAACAATATCATAATTAGGGTATGAGGCACACTAAATATGTGATTTAATTTTGTCACCACAGAATTCTCTCTACAGTGGAGGGTAGCATGAATGTTCTGATAGTTTGCCTGTCTCGATCTAATTGTCTTGCCTTTAAAATCCACCAAAGACTGAGCTCTCTAATTTGATTGATTCATCAAAGACCATGGTCTCTAATGTGATTTGTTTTATCTTGTGTCATGGTCAGCACCAAATATTCTGGATGGGCAAAACAATTAATGTGTTCAATGACAGGGTCAATAATACCAAGTAAATCTTCTGGCAGGTATCGTGAAGATTGTATTGATTGACACACAAATTTTGGGAGATTTGTAAAGTATTTGTTTGTTTTAAAATGTCATTCCTGTGAGACTCGGCCCTTGAAAGTGTTAATACAAAACCACAGTGGCTTGTATGACTTCACAATAAATAAAAACTGTATCTTGAAGGTGGGGCTGTGGGACTTTCTTTCCTCAAGTACAGTCTGAGAGTTCTGTTTGCTATTATCAACAACTGGGAGAGTGACAGGTGACCAGGATCACATACAGACAAGTCTTCTCAGCATCTTCCCAATTTAATTGCCATGCAAATGTTGAGCAGATATTGTAGATCCCTACTTGGTATATTTCTGTCTATGTGGGGATCTGCCTATCAGTACTCTTGATGACAAGCACCAGACTTTTTCGCAGTCACTTAGTTTATCACCATTTGTTGATCTTCAAAGTTTACAGATCTGTTGGTGTTGATTAATTGTTTAGGTGATGGAACAGATGATGGAATGGCAGCTCATTAAAATGGAGAATGCTAACCACCCATTGTAATGGTTTCTCCAAATTAATTTTGATTCGGCAAATCAAATCTTTTTTTCTATACGTTTCAACTGCCATGTCATCATCCTGTAACAACTAACTTTTCGGGCAGATTATAAGCAGCAATCAAAAAGTTTCCATTCAAAGGCTATTCAGTCCAGAATCAGTGTGCCAATCAGGCAAAATCACTGTGAGCATTGAGCAATCGTCCCACCAATGCACCAGGCTTAAGATACTGGTAAAACACTGTGTCCTGCTGCTTGAACAGGTCTGCAACTGTCTGCTGCACATTCTCATCCAACACGAATCATTGACCATTCAAGGTCTTTTTTTAAGGGAGTGACTGCATGATAATCACATGAGAAGAGAACAGGACTATAGGATGGCTGCTCGAATGTCTCCCACTTGAGTTGGCATAACTTGTGTGTTACGACATTTGTGATATGAGGAAGTGTGCTATTATGAAGCAGCAGGACACCATTCCACAACTGTGGTTTTTGACCGTTATACTGCCCCATACAAATTCTTCATTACCTTATGAATGTCTAATGGAGTTTGTCTCTTGGCAGCCAAGAAAAGAATAACAGTATGGTGGTCCTATTTGGACTCATGTTCTAATAACATTGCCATAGTTCATGACTCCACATTTACCACATGCACACTGGAAAGACACAAATGCACACTAATCCTTGGCCTACATGTTGGTCCTTGTATACCTGCATCAGAGTTGCGCTAATTGTACATATGCTGCAGCAGTGCCCTCAAATGGGTTCTTTTTTGATCGCCCCTTATACCACGCCCAGTCAGATAAGAAATAATAGAAACAACACTATCTTCATAACTTCCAGAAGTAGAAGTAATATGGATGATGTAGGCTGAACCAGGTTCTTGAATTAGAGAGTAATACTATACTTTTGTAATTCTACAAAAACTTTTCAAATGAACTAGGGCTACTACTAATGTATTGTATTTTTTCTTATGCAATTTGAGACCTTTTAGCAATAGTTTGTCAGGTCTAATGCACAATAAATATGTGTGTGAGGTTTGGCTTAGGATTTTCATGGAATTGTGCTAAACTTGACAGCCATTGTGCAAGCAAAAAACTTTGACCAATATAAATCCTTTTTTTCTCCTAATACTTTACCATTTGAATAGCAGTCAGTTATAGGTGTAACATTTACATTGTACCAAGTTAAATAATACGTATAGGCAGTTACCTTCATAAAAATATGATTTATTGAATTTCTGCACACCTAAAGTGCTTTTGCAACTGGAAGATATGAATTGAAATGGTATATATTGTCTCTCTGATTTGCATGTTTTCTACAGTATTACAATTTGAAACAAATTATTTGAACTTTTTCGGCCCACATTTTTTGCACTCTAGAACATTATATTGCGTTCTGACCTCGCATCTTCACTGTTCTGGAGGAAGAGAATTGAGACATTAATATAGTGACTGGGATGAAATTAGGGTAATTCAGGAACCTTATCTTGAATCCTGTACCATAACTGGTTTCTGTAGAATGAATGAACTGCTTATAGACATATGCAGGGTGGTCAGAAACAGTCTGAAAGGCATGTAAAGGTGTAGTAGAGCAGGTTGTGCTGAGAAATAATTGTCAAGAAAAAAATAAATATGTTGCGCCATTCCCAAGTTAATTAGCACTTAAGTTAGCCAATCAGGCTGCTGTGGCCACAGATTCAAGTGACCTGCCTTATACAATTAGTGTTATTGTTCTCATAGTATAAAAGATAGTGTATGAGACCACTCTGCCTTTGTCTCGGGTTTGATCCTTACTATCATCCCATGCCAAATTTTTGTACTGCTCTCTTGTTCAGTTTTAGGAAATCGAACCAAATGAAGATCATGCTTGACAACACCATCTTTGGTGGGCTGCTTAAATTTGCAAGTGCAATTGCCTTATTGTCTAATTTCAGTGCTAATTAACTCGGAAATGGCAAAAGGTATTGTTGGACTGTTCTACTGATATGCCAAGAGCTCAGTTTTTTTGCTTAAGTGGCAAGTTCCTTAACTGCAGCCAAAAGAGCATGAACTTTTGGACAAATGACACATACATACTCTGCACTAAAAGCATTCTGTAGCGTGGTATTTAGCATATGGCAGGAACAGTTTAAACGTGAATAATCATGTAGTGCAGTGACTGTTCGCACTTTGACCACTCGTAAAAGTCATATCTTTCTAAGCAGTCTTGTTGGATACCAAGAGACACAAATAATCTCAATAATCCCCTTCAAATGTTATTGCATGTATTTGGTTCATCTGGAAAGGTTGTAAACAAAACAGGATCTGAGAATTCATCAACAAAATAAGAAACGGTACACATTAGATAATGGTTTCCTCTTGCGCTACATGTCCATGTGTCTGTTGATGCTGAGCATTCACCTCTTCTTATATAAGTTGTTGCCTCAGGCGTAATTATATCTCTTAGGCTTTTCTCACTTTCTGCCACATACCTTTGTGGATATTTTACCACAAGTCACTACAGTTTTAACTGTCAGAACAAGATCCAAAAGACCTTCAACTCTTATAGTTCTGTACAGCCTTAGATCTCTCACACACACACACACACACACACACACACACACACACACACATAGCTACACATTCACAATCACCTGTAATTTTAAGAGAAGGTCGTCTTGCTATACAGTGTCATAGACGGTGGATAGATCCAAGAAACCAGCTATGCTTACGCATTTCTTCTCACATCCATGATCCAACTGAATGGAGGCTATTCATAGACTCCTCCAAGCTTAGTTTGAAAGCTGTGTTACTTCATAATGGGAACCTTCTTTCATCTATTCCTATTGGTCATGCTGTTCACGTGAAGGAGACATATGCAAATATGACAGCTCTCTTGGACTCAATTAAATATCATGAACACAAATGGAAAATCTGTGGTGATCCAAAAATCATTGCCATATTCTTAGGAATGCAACTGGGTTACACAAAGCATTGCTGCTTCTTATGTATGTGGGACTGTAGAGATAGGAAATTGCATTATATTCACCCTAGCGAGAAAAATGTCATTGTCAAGCCTCTTGTGGACCCAAAAGACTTTCTTCTTCCAGCCCTGCATATCAAGCTGGGTTTGATGAAAAACTTTGTCAGAGCTATGAACCGAGATGGATGGGCCTTTAAGTACATAAGAGAGAAATTTTCGAAATTAAGTGATGCAAAAGTTAAAGAAGGCATTTTTGTCGGACCACAAATAAGAGAACTTGTAAAGGATCCTGCATTTGACCAAGTTTTGGAGGGGAAAGGAAAGGAAGCTTGGGAAGCCTTCAAGGGTGTTGTTCATGGATTTTTAGGCAACAAGAGATGACAATACAACCATTTGGTGACAGTGCTCCTGCAAAAATACTGTAACCTTGGATGCAACATGTTCCTTAAGATCCATTTTCTCCACTCCCACCTAGACTTTTTCCCTCCTAGTTGTGGAGCTGTTAGGGATGAACATGGTGAGAGATTCCATCAGAACATTTCTGTTATGGAACAAAGATATCAGGGCCGTTGGAATGAAGTAATGCTTGCAGATTACTGTTAGTCTTTGTGTAAGGATTCTGCAGAACTCCATTTCAAGAGGCAAGTTAAAAGACAACGAAGTCAATAGGCCACCACATGATTCTCTTCAGACACAACCATCTGCAAAGTATTTTTCCAGCAATTTAGAACTCTTAGCATGTAATTACCAGTTAAAAAATCAAATGCACTTTCATTGTTGTTAGCATGTATGTAATTAAAATGTATCCTTTTCTTTCAATCCGTTAATATGTAATACTTCCACCTTGTGTATATCATAGCAACTAGAGCTAATAAAAATTTTTCATTGTCATCTTTGTTTTTCTCGACCCAAAATTAGTAGGAATTGCCTCATGAAGTGCTCGAAACATTCAAAAATTATTTTTTTGTTGCCCAGTGTAATCAACATTCTGTTGCAGTACATAGGAAGTCAGCAACTTCTTTTTCTATAGGCAATATTGAGGCTTCCTTATAATTTGGTATTTTGCTTCCCAGAGAAAGCTTAGGTTGTGGAAGAATAAATACTGTTTATCAAAATAATTAACTCCATTCTACGTGTAGTATACAGCCATTTAGTCATTTCATTGTAATCTTTACTAAAGTAGCGTATTAACTCACCTTTCAGCAGTTACTCTTCAGACTCACTGAATGTAAGTTTCTTCTCCCTGAAAAGTACATTCTTGGTTTGTGAGACTTCCTCATTTTCCCTCCAGTTTTTATTAACAGTATGGCCAACATACAGTATTGCAGTATAGCCAACATATAAATGTATTAGACCTACAACATCTTGAGGAATGTCAGTCAAATTCAGTTATAAAATTATTGTCATTCCGTTACTCCATTTATGTCATTCCATTATCGCAAGTGTGTCATTCCGTTACCACTATAAAATATTGTTTATAATGAATTTTTTTTCTCTGCTGTGAGAAATTTGTATTTGCATGTTTATTTTCAGGATTCTATAAACTTGCATTGACACCAAAAAAGAAATTTCTGGCTTTTTTCGGTAATGGAATGACAGGAGAAACAATAAAAAATAAATCAAGCTAGGGACTTAACTACTAAAATAAAATCAATATAAGCTATCGAAATGGGCTGGCTTACAATACTTGTAAAGTTTTTCAGATATATTCTGTTAATAAATTACTTTACAATGCATCATTATAGTACTTTTGGAAACTAATTTCTTAAAGGGTCTAGAAGCTTAAATTTAAGACAAGTTATAAAGTCATTTGTTCAGTTCCAGCACTTCTTAACATGAAAATGAAGCTTCAAATTTAAAAAAATTGTGTTTTAGCTAACAGAACTGATAATCAGATTTGTAATAAGAATATTTTTAACTTTTAAGCTTTGTGTCCATGTTCTCATGGAACAGCCCAGCAGGCAAGAAGCTCTTCTACCTTGTTACTCATTCGTCTAATATTGTGGTGGAATAAGCGAACCTTACTTCTCTCCGCATTCTTGTGAGGCTCTTCTGTTATAGTGACTTCTTTCACAACAGGGTGCTTGAAACTTCATTCTAACCTATAAAAGGTGTCCCTCTGACACCAGTAACTGCAGGGATCTTGCATTGTGTGATGGTGGACCCCTGTACATTTCCTGCAAGAAGTTCTGCCAACCTATCTTTCCCTCTCCTGTTCAGGTGCAGGCCATGTCTAGTATAATCCCATCTCCCAATTGTAACAACAGGTACTGCACTCATATGAGAAAGCATTTCAGTCAGCAGTAACCTGCTCAACTCAGAGTTAACATGGCTCATAGCAGTATTAACCCAGGGCTGGACATGGCACTGCAGGACCTCCACAAAACTCACATTTTTGTGTGTAGTTGCTACTCCTATTTTATCCAGGTCATCCCTAATGCTGTAATTACTGTTCTTTGCCAGGCTATTTCCTGCTCCACCTACTATAATGACCTGATCCTCTTTGGCAAAACCTTGGCACAATTTTCGTATGCCCTCTGTCACTAGGCTGAGGGTAGCACTTGACTTCACATTACTTGTGACCTGGTACCCTGCTCCTAACTTTTCCTGCATCGTGTGGCATACACCAGTCCTATGGCACCACGCGGGGTAGCTGTGCGGTCTGAGGCACCTTGTCACGGTTTGCGCAGCTCCCCCAGTGTTCGAGTCCTCCCTCGGACATGGGTGTATGTGTTGTCCTTAGCATAAATTAGTTTAAGTTAGTTTAATTAGTGTGTAAGCCTAGGGACCGATGACCTCAACAGTTTGGTCCCATAGAACCTTACCACAAATTTCCTCCCATGGCTACTTCCTAGCAGCAAGACTCTTTTCTTCCTACTCTCTTTTGGTGTCGACTCACACTAAGTTTCTTTGCTAGAAACCTGCTGCATCCCCCTGTAACCTACAGCTGCATGAGGCTCTTCCTCTCCTACTTCAGGTAACTAGCCAAATTTATTCGTTATTGATAGCTCAAATGTATAAGAAGTTGATGAGCTGTTCCCCTTTCGCCCATTGCTTGTTACCTTTACCCAGCCCTAATTCAGCCCGAAGGGCACAAATCTTTGCCTCCTGTTCGCCGATTCTCTTGTCTTTTTTGCAGAGCCTACAATTCCATGGGAGAGCCTTATTGAGTTCTCCATTCAATTCCCACTATAATCACCTCAGTGAAATTCCATCCCATGGTCTACACATAACACTCCCTCTTTGACGATCCTACAGCAACATCCACTCTTATCACACATTGCAAGACAAATTACTATTTGAATTTTCGTTGTATTGTTAAGTCTACTCTGGTTACAGCTGTTCGTGGTATCTAAATGTGTATGAGAGAGAAAAAGACGATGGATGAAACAGGAGAATAATCAGCAGTGAGAGCAGTGGCAAGCAGGATTTAGTTTCATGGAAAAAAATTTGAAAGCTGCAATACCAATGGAAGCTCATTCTCGCAAACATGCAATGCTGTGTAATTGTTATAAATTATTGCTTGTGTGACCTTATCATTTCATCTGTTGATTTAAAACACTCAGCCAGCCTTAAATGGTAACTTTTGTACAGCATTAGTATGCAGTGATTTCGGTCATCACATTAAATAAAATGAATATAAATGTTAAAGGATGGATTGCTATTCCCCTTAAAGATGACCTGTTGAGTTGCAAATGGACACAACAAAAAGACTGTTACACATTAAATAGCAACAGTCTATCCTTTCCATAATATTGTTGATGTTTCAACCTGTAGTTTCCATTGTTTAATGTAATTGGTAATTATCATTCTTAAACATACAAAAATTGCAACTATGATTTTATAAAAACTTACAGTTTTTGCTTTACCTTTTGTAGACCTTGGAACTGATGAGATTAGACATGGCCAACTTCACAATTAAAATGTTTCGCCCAGACATCATAGCCAGTAGTGTGGAGTATGAAAAGACAAAATTTGCAGAATTCCTTAAAATACAACCAGGTATATATTCTTTATTTCTTTTCTATATTTTGCATCTTGATAAGATCAGTAAACTTGTTTCGTAGCTTGGTGTTCAAAACAAGTTGTGAGTTCAGTACTTGTGAAACAAAATACACGAGGGCTGTTTTTTTTTTTCAACCTCCGATAGTATAAAAGCTAAGCGAGTGGCAGAAAGTGGACATGTGCTGTAGGTTACAGCACAACTCTCACACTACACACTCCGCCATTGCCGACCTCAAGGCATTAGTCTGCGTTGCAGTACAGCCTCGTAAACATGGCTGCCGTCATTGTTGCTCCCGCCAAGTGTGAATCTGTTGTTGTATCCAGATACTGCTCCAGCTACTACTGGGTTTGGTGCTGACAAGCTGTCTCCATTTAGCTGGGTCCTCCAAGTGTGAATTACAAAGTGTAATTCGGTTTCTGCAAGCAGAAGGGAATAGTGCAGCAGAAATTCATCCGAGAATGAGCCGAGTGTGCGGTGATAACTTCATGACTGATGGTGTAGTGCGTGAATGGTGCCGAAAATTTAAAGATGGCCGAAATGACATGCATGATGAAGGGGGCCAAGAATGCAAGTCTGTCATTACAGCCGACCTTGTTAAACGAGTTGACAGAATGGTTAGAGAAAATCGTAGGATCGCCTTAACTGCTTTGTCCATGGATATTCCGGAAGTTTACGGATCTGTCGTACAATCTATCATTAATGAACATTTAGGCTACAAAAAACTTTGTGCTCGTTGGGTACCAAAAATGTTGACAGACGACCTCAAAAGTCACCGAATGGCGTCGGCTTTGAATTTCCTTGACCGTTATCACAATGAAGGAGAGAACTTTTTAAAATCTATTGTTACTGGAGATGAAACTTGGATCACAACAATGGATGCATAAAAATCACCACACAAAAAAAAATTCAGACAAACATTCAACGGAAATGTTATGGCTACCGTGTTTTGGGATCAAAAAGGTGTGTTTCTTGTTGAGTTTATGCAGCCTGGAACCACTATCAATGCAGCTGCTTATTGTGAAACTTTACGATGTTTGCGGAGAGCCATTCAAAACAAACGAAGAGGAATGCTGACATCAGGAATTGTGTTGATCCGTGACAACGCTTGTCCATTCAGTGCTGTCACAACCCAATGGCTTCTTGAACAATTTCAATGGGACATTTTCAATCATCCGCTGTACAGTCCTGACCTGCCACCCAGCGACTTCCACCTTTTCCCTGAACTGAAGACGTGGCTAGGAGGGGAAGCACTTTCAAACCAATGAAGATCTTCAAAACAACGTCAGTTCTCATTTGAAATCATGGCTGCAACATTTTTTGAAGAGGGTTTTGCAAAGCGTGTCCACAGGTAAGGTAAATGTCTCAATCTTTCCAGTGATTATGTTGAAAATTAACCATAAGTGTACAAACTTTTGGTAGTGAAATAATTGTTTTGTATGAACTTGTCTTTTATTTATAGCCTATCGGAGGTTTGGAAAAAAAGAAAAAGGGCCCACACATATGTTGTACATACATGGTTATACATATATGTTTGTAGTTTCTGTTGTTCACTTCTATGAAGAAAAGTGTATTTTACATTGCCACACCCTTTCTCCCCGTCTATACATACAACAAATTATTGCATCAATGTATGTGTGTGTGTGTGTGTGTGTGTGTGTGTGTACGCACGCTCGCCGGAAAGAGAAGGAGAGCTATGATTTAGTGCTGAAATGCGTTTCAAAGAAACTCAGCTCCATTTTAACCCTTTCAGATCCTCTGGCTATAATTGTGTATATTAACTTTTACTGTGTATTACCCGCAACAAAAGTATTTTTTTCCAAGCTGAGGTACTTTTTTCTAAATGTTGAACATTTTCATCATGCACCAGTGCTGCCCACTGTTGGGCATCAATATGAAAATATCAGCTTGTCAATGTAGCATTGCGCAACAGCTTCTGACCACCACCAGAATACCCGGATGTAGTTGTTAACTATATTCCACTGTATAATTGAATATTGTTATTTTGCTTGGTTATTATTTAATGATCATTTTACTATTTATTACAATAGAGAATATTTCATAATTAGTTATTTTGGTCTGTAAAATGAAGGCCAAGTGTACAAACTATGTTTTGAAAAGGGTACAAATTTTTGTATAAATCTTGCATCTAAAATCGTTAAAAAATCACCTAAGAGCATTACCAATTGAAGAAAAAGTTTCCTTTCTTCAGAAAAAATCAGGTCTGAGAGGGTTGGTACTAACATGGAGTATATCAAACTATTTGGAGAACAATAAAATGATGTTGTTCCTGGTGTTATAAGTTAAGAAAGGATCACGGGGTTTCTATGACTATCATTTTTCAATTAATTCTGCCACAAAATTGATCAACCAGGACATCATGAGCACCCCTCTAACTTAATAGTAAGAATACTTAGGCAACATGGAGGGTGCAAACTGGATAATAGAAGATGTAAACAGGTGCTGTGGATTCGGGTAAGTAATTTGGACAACTTCATTTGAAGATTATGAGACAAATGTCTGGGTTAAGTTGCTTCAGTAAGATGATGATGATTTTTCATCCTTTGATATTTTGTACAGTGATCTGGACAAGTCACTTCAGGGAGGTTTACAATATGTGACTGTGCTCTTTGAAAGTGTGATTAGTAATACATGCAGTGATATTACACATTATTTTATGTTCTCTCATTCTGAGACTAGTTTCATTGTTATGACAGCCATATCAACATGATTCTCTACATTCTGCTATGAAGGTAAGATTCGTCTGTGCAAGAGGACAGTCAATAATGCTGCAGTTATATTTTAGTTTTTCTAAGTAGAATTTTTTAATGCACACAATCAAATGGTTTGGTGAGACAGTAAAACAATTTTTCTTGTTAGCTTGATTCAGACTATTTGTGTAGTTTTGTGTGGCATTCTCTGAGGGTAACATTTTATGAAAGCTTAACTGAGAGACAGTTAACACTTTTACTGCTACAGATGAGCCCTTTACATTACGTGCTGAGGCTGCTTTCTTTTGTTGTGGCTGTACTGCTCACCAAATGCTGGTGCCTGTGCTGACAGACAGTGTTCCAGCTGACATGAAATACTTATCATCCAATTTTTCGAAAACTGTTACGTGAAAAAAATTTGATTTTTACACATCTTATAGTCTGATATTTTTGCTCAATAAAGAACTGAATTTTTATTTGTTATGTGTTGTACTTTTTTTGTTGCATCATACTAAGTAAAACATTGCAAGAAATTTTAAAGAATTCACAGAAGTAAAAATGCATTGTGTAAACTTTGCACATGGCTGATTTTAGCTTGTACACTGCAGAGAAAGAAATTAGATCAGATATCTGAATTTTATTTAGAATTGAGAGGAGAAGGATGTCTCATTTCATTCTTGAGTTATTGGGTTTTATATTCGAAGGATGATCACATGCAACGTGTACACTCAAGTGCTTGCGCATCGCAAGTTGTGGTTATAACAATCATCATATCTCATTTTATCTAATAAATGATCCAAAATATCAAAACAATGGTTTATACAAATGATAGGATTCCGTGAGACACGTACATTGTATGATAAATACTCAACACTTTTTTATTCCTTGAGGTAAGAAAGTAACTTGTGCACAACAGTGAGAGGACGCATTCAGATGTCCGTAGCACTGCAGAAAAATCCAGGCGATGTGCATATACACATCCACAACACCTGGGGAGTGGCATAGCGGGGTGTGTATACATGCAAGCAGCAGTGAAAGGGTTAATAAGTTTTGCTCATGAGTCGGTAATCAATCGTAGATTTCTTTCCCAAAAAACCTTTGAAAATTCTGGAAGCAGTGAAACTGATTATTGGGGGCAAGTAGTTGGGTTGTCTCCATTTTTATGGCATCTTGTTACTGTTGCATGTATAATTCTGTCATGTAACATGCTGAGTCATTGACTTAAACATAATTTAAAGATTTACCTATCAGGCCAGCACAAGATTTTAAACTCTGCTAGAATCACTTCATAGCCAATAGAATCAATACTCTTTGTGACATGAATTTTACCTCCTTAGGGTTGTGATTTTTTTTTATACTGAGTTCTGTTGAGTGCATGGAGTGTCTCACTAAGTAAATCTGTATTGAGTTATTTATTAGTGAGTGCAATGTTTGCTAATCATTGAATTTGGTGAACTGTGATTTCAGTGTTTCGTAATTTTGTCCCACCCATTTGCTGGAACTCAATTTCATCCACTTTGCTGTTCTTGTTTTTTCCTTATTAAATAATGTTTCATATTGTGTTTGCTTTGTTCTTGGAGTGTTTGATGTTTTGAGCGTAGCACATGTGTTTTGCATTTTTAACTCGGGCACTAGAATTTTCGGTACTGGCAGTACTGATGTGTGAAAATGACTATGGGTGACTCTCATATAACATACCTTGGAATTGAGATGACATTAAATTTTTGGTGGGCTGAAGCACGAACAGTTGCGCATGGAAATTTGATGGCTCACCGAGTAGTGTGTCCAGTCACTATTGCAGTGACTGAAAGAGCTAAAACAATTAATTAGAGAGATGGGCTGTTGTTCATTAACAATGAATATCATACAAAATACTAAGGAAACATACAGTTTGGTCATGTGAACAAGACATGGTTATACCACTATGGACCTGAAACTGGATGACAATTTTATACCTCAGAGCTGTAACCTTGATCCTCAAGTTGGAAACGAATCACAGCTGTGGCTAAGAATATGGCCACCTGATACGTCAAAAAGCATCAGACATACAGTCTCAATTTCTTTGGATACACAAAAGTCTGAGAGTTCTAAATGCAGTGACACACACTGCTTAATTCACATGACAGCATCATACCAGCTCTCACAGCAATGATATAGAATAACAAACAGAACTCAATATTACCTCAGCTACTCTAATTACTTGACTTGGACTCATATGAATTCTTCATATTTCTTATTTCTGAACAAAATATTCAATAGTAAGACTAACCTTTGGATTAATAGCCTTTACCATGCTGCCTCACTCTGTTCAATATTATTTCTCAGAAAATATAGAACACCATTTGCAGGTTGGCTCCAAAGAATGTGAAGAAGTGCAAGGTGTTCATTGAGACTACTTTGAAGGGAAAAAAAGCAATGTTTTTTGTTGAATAAATGTGATGTGATTGATTCTGCTAAAAATTTTTTATACAAACCAAGTTTAATGTACCTAAAATCTGTTTTATATATGTGTGAGTGCACGATGTATCTGGTTGAAATGTTGCAGATGGTCTTGCACATACTAGGGCGTGGCTCAAGAGGCATTTGAGACCAGGTGAGGGTCCAGACCCTGCTGCACCTGCACCTGAAGTCGAGATTGCTCTGCGCTCTCTCACACAGCTTGTCTTGGGCAGAGCTTATCTAGAGCTGCTTGAGTGGGACCGCTCCGTTACCTTCCCAGAGGTTCTATTCAGCTTTAAAGATACAAATAATTAATGAATATGGGATTTTTCAAAGAGAATGCAGTAGCAAGTTGCATTATTTTATAATTAATAGGATGTGTACTTAATAAGTAACAGGATAGTTGAGGAATGAAAATCATCAAGTTGGAACAGGCAGCATTGCCTCTTTCTTGGGAAGAAACTACTTTTTAGTTAACTTTTAACTTAGATAGATATCTTTCCATAGTAGCAAAAAAGTTAGGGCATAACTGTTTCTTTTTTAATTGAATTTAGGATTTGCACATCGTACACTATATATACTGATCAGCCAGAAATATGACCACCAACCCACTATCAATATAAAGCCGCCCAGGCAGCTTCACCTGGTGAGGAATGAATGCTAGTCAGACACATGGACGGTGCATGTAGTATCAGTGAGCGTGCTGTCCCAGTGTAGAACAGGGAAGGCATCCGATGTATCTGAGTTTGACTGAGAGGAGATTGTGATGGTCCGGAGGCTGGGCACAAGTGTTCAGGAACTGCGCAACGTCAGGTGTTCAAGGAGTGCTGTGGTGAGTGTCTTCAACATGTGGTGAAACCAAGTCCGGACGTCATGGGGTTGGTCGGCCACCTCTTATTACAGATGTCGGACATTGTAGGCTGCGCAACTGGTAAAACATGACAGGAGACAAACTGTGATGTAACTAACATCATAATTACATGCTGGGGCCAGAGTACGAGTGTGTCTGAACGCACAACACGCCAAACACTCATAACGATGGGCCTCTGCAGTTGACAGCCCACGCATGTGCCAATGTTAACACCACAACATCGACAACTACAACTGAAATGGGCATGTGATGATTGGCACTGGACATTGGCATAGTGGCAGAGTGTTGCATGATGTGATAATCCTGATAGGAGGGTTCGAGTCCCTTGTCCTCCAGGGGAACAGCTCCTTGACACTTGTACTGCGGGACGGAGACAAGCTGGCAGCGGCTCCATTACAGGGTGTTACAAAAAGGTACGGCCTAACTTTCAGGAAACATTCCTCACACACAAATAAAGAAAAGATGTTATGTGGACATGTGTCCAGAAATGCTTAATTTCCATGTTAGAGCTCATTTTTGGTTCGTTAGTATGTACTGTACTTCCTCGATTCACCGCCAGTTGGCCCAATTGAAGGAAGGTAATGTTAACTTCGGTGCTTGTGTTGACATGCGACTCATTGCTCTACAGTACTAGCATCAAGCACATCAGTACGTAGCATCAACAGGTTAGTGTTCATCACGAACGTGGTTTTGCAGCCAGTGCAATGTTTACAAATGCGGAGTTGGCAGATGCCCATTTGATGTATGGATTAGCACGGGGCAATAGCCGTGGCACGGTACGTTTGTATCGACGTTCATAGCAATTGACAGGCATCTTAGGGAGCATGGAACATTCCAGCCTATGACTCGCGACTGGGGAAGACCTAGAACGACGAGGACACCTGCAATGTACGAGGCGATTCTTCATGCAGTTGACGATAACCCTAATGTCAGCGACAGAGAAGTTGCTGCTGTACAAGGTAACGTTGACCACTTCACTGTATGGAGAGTGCTACGGGAGAACCAGTTGTTTCCGTACCATGTACAGCGTGTGCAGGCACTATCAGCAGCTGATTGGCCTCCACGGGTACACTTCTGCGAATGGTTCATCCAACAATGTGTCAATCCTCATTTCAGTGCAAATGTTCTCTTTACTGATGAGTGATCAAATTGTAAATTTTCACAATCAACATGTGTGGGCTGACGAGAATCCGTACGCAATTGTGCAATCACGTCATCAACATAGATTTCCTGCGAACGTTTGGGCAGGCATTGTTGGTTATGTCTTGATTGGGCCCCATGTTCTTCCACCTACGCTCAATGGAGCACGTTATCATGATTTCATACGGGATACTTGACCTGTGCTGCTAGAACATGTGCCTTTACAAGTACGACACAACATGTGGTTCATGCACGATGGCGCTCCTGCACGTTTCAATCGGAGAGTTCGTACGCTTCTCAACAACAGATTCAGTGACCGATGGATTGGTAGAGGCGGACCAATTCCATGGCCTCCACGCTCTCCTGACCTCAACCCTCTTGACTTTCATTTATGGTGGCATTTGAAAGCTCTTGTCTACACAACCCCTGTACCAAATGTAGAGACTCTTCGTGCTCGTATTGTGCACGGCTGTGATACAATACGCCATTCTCCAGGGCTGCATCAGCGCATCAGAGATTCCATGCGACGGAGGTTGGATGCATGTATCCTCGCTAACGGAGGACATTTTGAACATTTCCTGTAACAAAGTGGTTGACGTCATGCTGGTACGTTCTGTTGCTGTTTGTTTCCATTCCATGATTAATGTGATTTGAAGAGAAGTAATAAAATGAGCTCTAACATGGAAAGTAAGCGTTTCCGGACACATGTCCACATAACATATTTTCTTTTTTTGTGTGTGAGGAATGTTTGCTGAAAGTTTGGCCGTACCTTTTTGTAACACCCTGGGGAACATTCACTTGGGCATCCATAGGTCCAATGGTGTTTGTGCAAGAAACCATGACAGCAAGGTTGCAGACCATGTAACCATCTTCACAATGATCATGTTTCCCGGTGGCAGTTGCGTTTTTCAGTGAGATAATGTGCCTTGTCATAAGGTCGTGAGTGTGATGGACTGGTTCAAGGAACACAGCGAAGAGTTCCAATTGATGTGCTGCCCCCCAACTCACCAGATCTGAACTCAATCAACACCTGGGATGTGATTGAACGAGGCATCAAAGTGCATTGGCCCCGTCTCCAGAATTTACAGGCATTAGGTGATGTATTTACAAATGTGGTGCCAGCTTCCTCTTGCAACCTACCAAGGCCTCATTGCTTCTATGCCATGATGCATCGGAGCTGTTATCCATACCAAAGATGGACATACCAGCCATTGGATAAGTGATCATAATGTTCTAGCTGATCAGTGTACATTATCATTATTTCTTAATGATAATAAATAAATGGATTTCTAGTGTGTAATTCTCTGTAAAATCTGAAATGAGCAACTGAAATAAGATCTTAAAAACTGGACCTGTGCCTGGTATACTGAATTATTGCCACCTCAAGAACACAAGTAAATCTCCTCGGTGTTTTTAAGTAGATTTTTATTTCCTCTGGCCATTTCTACTGTTCCATTAATTTCTTTTGCTGTCCATCCAGTTTTCTTCAGATGTACAATGTGCTAAAACTCATCAAATTGTTTCATGGTCCATTTTAGTAACTTTTGCTGTTTTCTTTTGAAAGTATTCATTGTCCATTAATTTGGTCACATATCCGATTTTCAGGAACACATTTAAAATCGTTCTAGTAAGATACTTAATTCATTGTTGAAGTTTGTATATAGTAGGTGCAAACATCATTCTGCCAGCAAAATTTATAAATTTGGACTGCAATTGGCATTGATATATTCTATATATGTTAAAATCAAAACAATTTCATCATGTGGTTCTCATCTTTTTTTATAGAAACTAGTTATGATAGTGATAATTCTACTCACTTTGAGTTTGGTTCAAGATATTACTGCACCAAATCTGTGTTCAAATGGACGCTCACATGAACTAAATAATGCACTCATTTGAAATGGGTTTTTCCCAGAAACTACCATGTGTAGGGACACTTCGTCAGTGAAACATTATGATTATTATTGTGTACATTTTTATTATACCAGTAATAATTAGTAGAATTCAACAATTTAATCGTACTTAACACAGACTATATGTCCATGTCTTACTTCAAGATCATCCATTTCTAATCCTTAATTGTCCCATTACACTCTGCAAAAGCATGGCAGACAATGTCCTCTTCAGTTGTGGCCACCAAAAGTGTCCTATTGCTGCTTCTCCCAGTGTTCAGTTGTAGCTGTGAGCTGCTTGTTTCACGAATGCTGTAAACATGTTGTTGTGGTTGTAGTGTTTTAACTATTGTTGTTGTTGGTTGTTGTTGTTGTGAGCTTAGTCCTGAGACTGGTTTGATGCAGCTCTCCATGCTACCATATCCTGTGCAAGCTTCATCTCCCAGTACTTACTGCAACCTACATCCTTCTGAATCTGCTTAGTGTATTCATCTCTCGATCTCCCTCTACGGTTTTTATCCTCCACGCTGCCCTCCAATGCTAAATTTGTGATCCCTTGATGCCTCAGAACATGTCCTACTAACCAGTCCCTTCTTTTTGTCAAGTTGTGCCACAAACTCCTCTTCTCCCCAATTCTATTCAATACTTCATTATTAGTTATGTGATCTACCCATCTAATCTTCAGCATTCTTCTGTAGCACTACATTTCGAAAGCTTCTTTTCCAAACTATTTATCGTCCATGTTTCATTTCCATACATGGCTACACTCCATACAAATACTTTCAGAAACGACTTCCTGACACTTAAATCTATACTCGATGTTAACAAATTTATCTTCTTCAGAAACGCTTTCCTTGCCATTGCCAGTCTACATTTTATATCTTCTCTACTTCAACCATCATCAGTTATTTTGCTCCCCAAATAGCAAAACTCCTTTACTACTTTAAGTGTCTCATTTCTTAATCTAATTCCCTCGGCATCACCCGACTTAATTCGACTACATTCCATTATCCTCGTTTTGCTTTTGTTGATGTTCATCTTATATCCTCCTTTCAAGACATTGTCCATTCCGTTCAAATGCTCTTCCAAGTCCTTTGCTGTCTCTGATACAATTACAATGTCATCGGCGAACCTCAAAGTTTTTATTTCTTGTCCATGGATTTTAATATCTACACCGAATTTTTCTTTTGTTTCCTTTACTGCTTGCTCAATATACAGATTGAATAACATTGAGGAGAGGCTACAACCCTGTCTCTCTGCCTTCCCAACCACTGCTTCCCTTTCATGCCCCTCGACTCTTATAACTGCCATCTCGTTTCTGTACAAATTGTAAATAGCCTTTCGCTCCGTGCATTTTACCCCTGCCATCTTTAGAATTTGAAAGAGAGTATTAGTCAACATTGTCAAAAGCTTTCTCTAAGTCTACAAATGCTAGAAACGTAGGTTTGTCTTTCCTTAATCTTTCTTCTAAGGTAAGTCATAAGGTCAGTATTGCCTCACGTGTTCCAACATTTCTGCGGAATCCAAACTGATCTTCCCTGAGGTCGGCTTCTGCCAGTTTTTCCATTCGTCTGTTAAGAATTCGTGTTAGTATTTTGCAGCTGTGACTTATTAAACTGATAGTTTGGTAATTTTCACGTCTGTCAGCACCTGCTTTCTTTGGGATTGGAATTATTATATTCTTCTTGAAGTCTGAGGGTATTTCGCCTGTCTCATACATCTTGCTCACCAGATGGTAGAGTTTTGTCAGGAATGGCTCTCCCAAGGCTGTCAGTAGTTCTAATGGAATGTTGTCTACTCCTGGGGCCTTGTTTTGACTCAGGTCTTTTAGTGCTCTGTCAAACTCTTCACGCAGTATCGTATCTCCCATTTCATCTTCATCCTCTCTCATTTCCCTAATATTGTCCTCAAGTACATCGCCCTTGTATAGACCCTCTATATACTCCTTCCACCTTTCTGCTTGCCCTTCTTTGCTTAGAACTGGGTTTCCACCTGTGCAGTAGCCACCAGAAAGATCGCGGGAGGCGCACATCTGCACGGCGCGTCACAGACGGTAGTTGCCGCAAGTAGAGTCCCGTCCACCAGAGGGCGTGCGAGAATTCGGCCGCGAGCTCTGCCAGCGGAACAACAACAACAACTCAGGCAGCACAGGCCGTGTCCGGTCAGTTCACATCGGGCATGCCTAGGAGACAGTTCCCAGTCTACTATGAAGTGCGACGGAAAACGTGAACCGTGTTACTACACAATTGGCGACGAGTAGGGTCGTTCTTTCGCGTGTTGCATCATCGTTCCGGTTTCACAGCTTATCCGCGGCATGGAGGATTTAGTGCAGGTTTTGGTTGAGCAGTAGAGGAGCTCATGGCAACCATGAAACAAGTGCTTCCGGCGCTGCTCTCCACGCCATCTGCTCCAGTGCCGTTCCCTCCTCCCTTTCCCCCGTATGACGAGACGGCGGAGGACTGGGACGCATATGAACATCGCCTTCAGCGGCATTTCCAGGCGTTTCATGTTGCCGATGCGGAGGTCTGTTGTGCTCTTTTCTTCTCTTGGATATCTCCCTCACTGTATCACGTTTGGCGGCAGCTAGCGCGTTGCGGGAACCCTCGTCCTTGTCTTTTGACGCTTTGTGTTCATTACTGTCTTCATATTATTGCTGCCGCACACATGTTGTGGTGGCTAGGGTCGAGTTCTATCAATGCAAGAAGCAGCCACATCAGTCTTACCGGGCTGGGCCGCTACCCTGCACGGTCTTAGTCGCAAGTGTCATTTTGTTACGGAGCAGTCGCAAGAGTCGTATGCCCATGTTATAGTGCGCGATATCATTGTTCGTTCGGCCCCTGATAGGGAGGTCCGGCAACGGGCCCTGCAGTTAGAAGACCCTTCCCTTGAGGAATTCCTGTCCATTGCTCAATCGTATGAAGTCTCTCACGCTGCAGGTCAACGGTTGGAAGTGTGGTGCGACATCGCGGCGGTTGAGGGCAGAGCGCGGGCGCATCCACTGTGTCCGGGGTGGACGACGTGCGAGCCGTACAATCCGGCCATTACAGCCGCTCCCACACAGTGCGTAAACAGAGTTCCGGCCGCCAGCCCCTGTTACCGTCCTGTGCGTCGTGCTATATACATCATGATCGGTCGGAGTGCCCCCAGCGTTGGGCTGTTTGTCGCAAATGTAATAAAAAAGGACACATTGCTAAAGTTTGCCACTCGGCCTCAAAAGAACCAAAGCAAGCAATTACAGAGGACATGGACGTTGACATTCAGGAAGTTTCATCGGGCCAGGCTCCCGACACATCGGCACACAAACTCTTTATCGAGGTGTCGGTTCGGTCACGCTGATTACAACTACAAGTAGATACGGGTGCGGCAGTTTCTTTGTTGAATGCACAAACTTACTCCGACCTTGGGTCGCCCCCATTGGTGCCAGTTTACCGGTGTCTGCGCGGTTATGGTAAACAGTTTATTCCCCTACTGGGTCAGTTCACTACCGACATGACTTACAAATCAGTCACTCGGCCTATTACTTTTATTGTTGTCGGTGATGCGAGCTCCACTAACCTTTTTGGCTTGGATGCCTTTCAAGCTTTCGGTTTTTCTATCACTGACACCATACAATTGGTCTCCGAAGACGTTCCCTACAATCATTAGAATCTTTGATCTCTGACTTTCCAGATATCTTTGAGGTGGGCCTGGGGCGTGTTTCAGACTTTGAAGCTCACTTAACATTGAAGGCATCGGCTCGCCCGCGTTTTCTACGCGCGAGGCAGATCCCCTTGGCTCTCCGCCCTCAGGTAAAAGAAGAGCTAGACAGGCTGACAGCTCTAGGGGTCGTTCTTCCCATTTCTTCTAGTGAGTGGGCTTCGCCCCTCGTTATTGTCAAGAAATCCTTGGGAAAATTACGTCTTTGTGGCGATTTCAAGGCCACCATTAATTCCCAATTGGTGGTGGACACCTATCCTTTGCCTCGTGCTGATGAATTGTTCTCCGCCGTGGTGGGAGGCCAATATTTTTCGAAAATCGATCTTTCGGAGGCTTATCATCAGATACCTCTTGATGAGGACTCCAAACGGCTGGCGGTTCTCAACACCCCATCTGGCCTTTACCAACACCAGCAGTTGGCCTTCGGAATATCCAGAGCCCCGGTGATACTCCAGCGTTATCTTGAGCACGTCACGTCGACAATCCCTCATTGTATTAATTACCTGGATGACATAATTGTCACGGGCTGCAGCACGAAGGAACACTTGCACAACCTTCACACCCTCTTTCTCAAATTCAGGTTCGTGGGCTTGCGTTGCAACCTGAGTAAGTCAAACTTCTTCCAACCGTCCATTGAGTATGTGGGCGACACAATCTCTCGGCACAGCATCCAGCCGCTAGGAAGTTTGGTCCAAGGTATCGTCGACCTTCCTAGGCCCGCTTCGCTGAAGGAGTTACAAGCTTTCTTAGGCAAGATTGCCTATTGCCACCAGTTCATTCCCAGGGCTTCCACCATCGCCCGCCCCCTGTACTGCCTTCTGCGCAAGGGTGTTCCTTTTGATTGGTCGCCTGCATTCGAGCGAGCATTCACCTCGTTGAAGGGCCTCCTCACGTCAGCGCCTTGTTTGGCTACTTTTGCCCCCCATAAGCCGTTGGTCCTGGCTACAGATGCTTCGCAGTATGGGGTGGGGGTGGTCCTGGCCCATCGCAACACGGATGGTTCCGAGCAGCCACTGGCGTTTGCGTCTAAAACTCTTAGTCCCGCACAGGCCCATTACTCCTAGGTGGAAAAAGAGTCTTTGGCCATTGTGTACGCTGTTACCAAGTTTCACCCTTTCTTGTATGGCACGAAGTTTCAGTTAATCACTGACCATAAGCCATTAATATCGTTATTTGGCCTCATCTCTCAGATTCCGGATAGGGCGGCCCACAGACTACAGCACTGGGCCTTGTTCCTCTCTAAGTACCATTATGACATTCATTTTCACCCTACCGGACAGCATGCCAACGCAGACATACTCTCCCGTCTTCCGGTGGTCCCGGATCCTAAGTTCGATTGAGAGGAGATTATGTGTTTTCATTTGGATGTGGCATCCCGCCAAGCGGTTGATGGCTTCCCGATCACTAGTTCTAGAGTCGCCAGGGAAACGGCAGCTGACCCGGTTCTCCGGCAAGTAGTTCGCCTCATTCAGCAGGGGTGGTCATCCCGACCTCCAGGCCGGGCCTCGGACCCTCTTTGTAATTATTTTGTTCTACGAGACCGCCTCTCCTGGAAGGAGTTGTCCTTCTGGCTACCGATGATACAGCTCCTCGCATGGTTGTTCCTGCAAGTTTGCGAAGGGAAGTCCTCACGTTATTACATGAGGGGCACTGGGGTTTTTCCCGTACTAAAACCTTGGCTCGCAGACATGTGTACTGTCCCGGTATTGACAGAGAAATTGAGCACTTGGTGGCTGCCTGTTCCCAGTGTGCGAGCCAACAGGCATCTCCCAGGTCAGCATTCTCTTCATGGCCGCCTGCAACCCAGGCATGGGAACGTGTTCACATAGATTTTGCAGGCCCGTTTCTCAATGGCTTTTGGCTCATTGTCATTGATGCTTATTCCTGATTTCCATATGTGGTTCGCTGCTCCTCAACCACTTCAGAAGTTGCCATCCAGGCACTAGCAAAAATCTTTTCTGTGGAAGGTCTGCCAGTCACCCTGGTCTCTGACAATGGACCTCAGTTTATTTCGCAGACCTTCCAGGATTTTTGTAGGCACTTCAGTATTCGGCACGTTTGCTCTCCCCCCTTTCATCCACAATCGAATAGGGAAGCCGAGCGTATGGTGCGCACATTTAAGACGCAGATGAAAAAGTATGTGCATGAATTTCCTGCGGAGGAGGCGTTGACGTTTTTCCTGACGGCATACCGGACCACACCAATGGGAAAACGCAGCCCCGCAGAGCTCCTCCATGGGCGCCAACCTAGAACTCTGCTGCACCTCCTCCGGCCCGGTCCTTGAGTCTTCGCAAAACCCCGGCTTTCCACCGGGTATGTCGGTCTGGGCACGTGGGTTTGGTCGCAATCCACGTTGGATACCGGTGGTGGTCCTGCACCGAAATGGCCGCCAGCTCTATACCTTGCAGACGGGGGACCGGGAGGTACGTCGTCACCAAAATCAGCTACGTCCATGTTTGGGTACCCACCCTCCGACCCCTCGGGCGCCAGCTTCCCCATTGCCGGCACCTGTGTTGGTTTATCTGGGGACGCTACCACCCCTCCCCCCTGTGATTCCGCCGCACTGTGATGGCTCTCAGCCTTGGCAGCCTCCAGTAGCTCCAGCACCGGCATCGCCATCGTTAGCGATGCCCCAGCGAGAGCCGGCCCCCCTCGCAGGCCCGGTTTCTCAGGAGGCTGGTTCACCTGTGGTTGTCCCTTCCCCATCGTCCCCGCCACTGGGTCTTGCCCCTCCCGGGCTGAACCAGGATCCGGAGTTCAACGGCCTGTCTCCCATTCTGTCCCGGGCTCCGGTGGTGGGACGACGGGGGCCTCTTCGTGTGGGTCACTTCCAGCCGTATTCGAAGGTTCCGGCTCGAGGGTTGGCAGATCCCCTCGACTCCTGCCTTCCGATGGACGTGGAGGTCATCACTCCTGCATGACGCTCCACTTACCGACGCAGTGGATCACAGTGGCTTCACCCCCCGAAGGAGGAGTGCAGTAGGCACCAGAAAGATTGCGGGAGGCGCACATCGGCACAGCGCATCACAGACGGTAGTTGCCGCAAGTAGAGTCCCGTCCACCAGAGGGCACGCGAGAATTTGGCCGCGACCTCTGCCAGCAGAACAACAACAACAACAACTCAGGCAGCACGGGCTGTGCCCGGTCAGTTCACATCGGGCATGCCTAGGAGACAGTTCCCGTCTACTGTGAAGTGCGACGGAAAACGTGAACCGTGTTACTACAACCTGAGCTCTTGATATTGATACAAGTGGTTCTCTTTTCTCCAAAGGTCTCTTTAATTTTCCTGTAGGCAGTATCTATCTTACCCCTAGTGAGATAAGCCTCTACATCCTTACATTTGTCCTCTAGCCATTCCTGCTTAGCCATTTTGCACTTCCTGTCGATCTCATTTTTTAGACATCTGTATTCCTTTTTGCCTGCTTCATTTACTGCATTTTTGTATTTTCTCCTTTCATCAATTAAATTCAATATTTCTTCTGTTACCCATGCATTTCTACAAGCCCTCGTCTTTTTACATACTTGATCCTCTGCTATATGTGTTAAATATTGGTAATTTGTTGGTGATAAGAGCATTCTCTCTTGAAACACTTTGTTGATTTGTGTTAAGTATCATTAAAGTTGTGGAACTTGCCAATTATTATTGATAAAATATAACAATTGCTATATCTTAACTAAAAAATGGTTAACATTAAACTGACAAGTTTTTATTATTATATTAATTTTAATGCAAATGTTCATGCAAAACATTGACTTTTGGGAATATGTTGGAAAGATATTTCCAGGTTCAAGTTTTGCGTTAAGCTTTCGGGTGTGCTTGAATAGTTCTTTTAGAGAGAGGCTCAGAAAATGCAAAGGATCTGGGTTTGGTTTGCATTCATTAGGTCAACGGATCAAATCCCAGTTCCAATTTTTCACTGTTTTTCTCTATTTCACTTAAGTCAAATGCTGACAACTCCATTTGAAAGTACGTGGCTGATTTCCTTACCCACCTTTCCCTTAACTTGAGCTTGTGATCCATCATTAATGACTTCCTAATTATGGGATGTTAATTGTTAATCTTCCCTTTTTCTATCTTAGTAAAGCACACAGTTTTGATCTTTATGGAAGTTTGATGATACTGTACATCTCACTACCAAGTGAAAGAGTCATTCTCGAAATGAATACACTCCTGGAAATTGAAATAAGAACACCGTGAATTCATTGTCCCAGGAAGGGGAAACTTTATTGACACATTCCTGGGGTCAGATACATCACATGATCACACTGACAGAACCACAGGCACATAGACACAGGCAACAGAGCATGCACAATGTCGGCACTAGTACAGTGTATATCCACCTTTCGCAGCAATGCAGGCTGCTATTCTCCCATGGAGAGGATCGTAGAGATGCTGGATGTAGTCCTGTGGAACGGCTTGCCATGCCATTTCCACCTGGCGCCTCAGTTGGACCAGCGTTCGTGCTGGACGTGCAGACCGCGTGAGACGACGCTTCATCCAGTCCCAAACATGCTCAGTGGGGGACAGATCCGGAGATCTTGCTGGCCAGGGTAGTTGACTTACACCTTCTAGAGCACGTTGGGTGGCACGGGATACATGCGGACGTGCATTGTCCTGTTGGAACAGCAAGTTCCCTTGCCGGTCTAGGAATGGTAGAACGATGGGTTCGATGACGGTTTGGATGTACCGTGCACTATTCAGTGTCCCCTCGACGATCACCAGTGGTGTACGGCCAGTGTAGGAGATCGCTCCCCACACCATGATGCCGGGTGTTGGCCCTGTGTGCCTCGGTCGTATGCAGTCCTGATTGTGGCGCTCACCTGCACGGCGCCAAACACGCATACGACCATCATTGGCACCAAGGCAGAAGCGACTCTCATCGCTGAAGACGACACGTCTCCATTCGTCCATCCATTCACGCCTGTCGCGACACCACTGGAGGTGGGCTGCACGATGTTGGGGCGTGAGCGGAAGACGGCCTAACGGTGTGCGGGACCGTAGCCCAGCTTCATGGAGACGGTTGCGAATGGTCCTCGCCGATACCCCAGGAGCAACAGTGTCCCTAATTTGCTGGGAAGTGGCGGTGCGGTCCCCTACGGCACTGCGTAGGATCCTACGGTCTTTGCGTGCATCCGTGCGTCGCTGCGGTCCGGTCCCAGGTCGACGGGCACGTGCACCTTCCGCCGACCACTGGCGACAACATCGATGTACTGTGGAGACCTCATGCCCCACGTGTTGAGCAATTCGGCGGTACGTCCACCCGGCCTCCCGCATGCCCACTATACGCCCTCGCTCAAAGTCCGTCAACTGCACATACAGTTCACGTCCACGCTGTCGCGGCATGCTACCAGTGTTAAAGACTGCGATGGAGCTCCGTATGCCACGGCAAACTGGCTGACACTGACGGCGGCGGTGCACAAATGCTGCGCAGCTAGCGCCATTCGACGGCCAATACCGCGGTTCCTGGTGTGTCCGCTGTGCCGTGCGTGTGATCATTGCTTGTACAGCCCTCTCGCAGTGTCCGGAGCAAGTATGGTGGGTCTGACACACCGGTGTCAATGTTTTCTGTTTTCCATTTCCAGGAGTGTACAAAGTAATTATATTTTGAATTGAGAAAAGTCATGTCCAGTTTTTTTCAAAAGCGTGTAAAATATCAGTTGCAACATAGAACAGAAACAGTTGTGCCTTAAAGAAGTTTCCAGAGTAATAATTTGATAGTGGAAAACCACAATAACAATTATTTTGGTAGGAAATCACAAAACATGACATTTCACTTTGAATTGCCCTCTTAGGAGCTGAGATGCATATTATAGATTATTTTGGTAGGAAATCACAAAACATGACATTTCACTTTGAATTGCCCTCTTAGGAGCTGAGATGCATATTATAGAGAAAATTAGACCGATGATTCACAGCTCAAAAAAATATTTCTTGTACTTTGTCTGTCTTCAGACTCTTGTTTCCTTTCCATATTCTGTGTTGTCTTTCTTTACACCTCTTGCAGTATTTCAGAACGAAATAGTTTGTGACTCCAAAAAATGTTCAGACTTGCTGTTCATTATAAAATCTTTCTTTCACAGAATATCCACCCTATTTTGCTTCTTTACCTGGTGTCTTTTTAGTACCCGATACATCTGATTTGTTTGGCTGTTTTGAATATTGGTAGAGTGCCAAGTAAGTGAAGATATAATAGGAAATAATGAGAGTGATCCTCAGAAGCTATTGATGTGTGGTAGTAACATGATATCTTTCCAAAAAAATAAATTGTGCTCATGTGATTTTGTTTAAATGTAAGCATCTCTTTATAACAGACTCTGATAATGGATGAAGTTCGTTATTTGGACCTTGGGGATCAAACACTTCGCCTTTCGGTAATGGGCAGTATTCTACTTGTGGTTACAAGTGTAGTCAGTGCACTTGTAGGGAACACGAGCTTCAAGACCATGTTGAAGGACCATCTCACTGTACTTTTGGCAGAAGTACACAGCAATCAGTAAGTTTTAAATACCTAAAGGCAAAAATTCTGAAATTAGAATATTGTGTACCAGTAATATGATTATGTGTGCAGAATGCAGATGTGAAGTAGAGTAACGGTATCAGAAAATTAGCTAAAGGTTAATTTTTGACCAAGTGATTCTGAATTTTACTGTCCAGTGATTCATATGAATGAAACATTGCTGGTGAATAATATTATTTAGTCAGAACTAATTTAACTATATTTGTTTACATTTCATACAAATTCATATAGACATTGTGTCTTATGTGTAAGATTTTAGGTATTGAACCAGTCCATTAAGTATACCAAAATTGTTATAGTATAACAACAAAAACAATGAATTTTAGACTAAATAATTTAATTTGATAGACAAAAAATCTTCTCAGTAAGTAGCAGCAGAACATACACATAACAAGATGTTATAGTTAGTCAAGCTATCAGAGCCAGTGGCTCCTTCTTCAGGCAGAAGGGCTGAAGAGGAAGGAAGGGGGGGGGGGGGGGGGGGGGTACCAACTGGAATCGGGAGTCCTCTGACCAGGCCACAGTTTTCCATTCGTCTAAGGTGCAATCGACATAACCACAAGCCCAGGTGAGGCACTGCAGGCGATGTCGTGTGGTTAGCAAAGGCATACGCGTGGGTCATTGCTGTCGTAGCCCATTAATGCCACATTTCATTGCACTCTCGTAATGGATATGTTCATCATACATCCCACATTGATTTCTGAGTTTATTTGATGCTTTGTTGCTTGTCTGTTTCCAATGACAACTCTGCAAATGCTGCTGTCGGTCAGTGCGTTGTCTGTGGTAGAAGGTAATGGCTGAAATATGATGTTCTCTGCACTTTCTTGACAATGTGGATCTCAAAATATTGTATTCCCTAATGATGTCAGAAATGGAATATCCTATGTTTCCAGTTACAACTACAATTCCGCGTTCAAAGCCTGTTAATTCCCATCATGTGGCCATCACATCAAAAACCTTTTCACATGAATCACATGAGTACAAAATGACTACTCCTTCAATGCAGTGCCCTTTTGTACCTTGTTTACATGATACTACCACCATCTGGACATGTGCATATCGGTGTCCCATGACTTTTGTTACCTCATTGTAATTGAGTGAACACTAGAGGGAAAAACGATATGTTCTTTGATAACACTTCCTTAAAAATTGTACATAAAGGTGTGTATTATTCAGCAGGTTTCATTTTCAGTAGGCTTCCAGCAGACGTGGGGGAGGGGGGATTGAGTGATTGTCTTCAAATGTAATTGAAAAGTTTCCTTGTGGCACACACATTCTGTTCTCTGCAGGAATTCCTCCCAGTAGTTTAGAACATTATGCTATTTATTTTTATACTCCAAACACAATTTTTTGTGTTTAATTATTTAGTTTGTTTTGCTTGTAAATTTTCTAATTAGCATTCTGTAAGCTGTATACAGGCATGTTTCATGACCAGGTACCTTTGGCCTGCATAGTCCCACAGAAATTGTTAAATAAATACACTTGTAGTTGTGGAATGCACTTGACTCAGTCGATTTCTGGTGCTATTGAATGTTTAATATTCATTGAAGACAAGGCTTGTACATTAATGATTAGCTAAAAGATATTTGGGATGCTGTTGTATTCTCTTTAGCCGCTTTTATGTCGTCTCGTTTTCTCTGTAGAGCTGTACCATGGGAAGCAAGGAGAGGATGTTGGTTGATATCCGGTATCCTTGTCCTATAACATAAACTGCACAAAACTGGATTCTTCATTCATAAACAAAGAGCTACTTAACTTTAGTTTCCACATGCTGTGGCACAAGTTCTTTTCTGTATACTCCACATAGCTTCAATGCTATTGAAGTATAAGTCCGCTGTAATGTTACTCGCTGTAATGTTACTTGTACTACTTGCCTCTGTGCTAGAGGCTAAATCTGCAGCTTCGTCTCGGTGACCCACTGGAACTCCACAGCATACAGACTCAAACTAACTGGTGTAACAGGCTCGAATTAACTGGCTAAACTGGCCCTCTGCTCTACGGCGGCGATCCTAGATACTGGCGGCTGAGAGGACAATGGTGGCCGCGTTTCCAAAGAGTCTTATCGTTGGCCTCTATCGATCCTCTTGTAACCTCTGTGCCGCATGGTGTGCTGGTGCCAGCATACACCAGCACATTCCTCCCCTGGCGCTGGATGCTGTGATGGGTGTAGCAGCATCCGATGGCAGCGGCCATGCAGAATCCGGTGATGGTCTGTCTCATGGGTGGGAGTGATAGGAGATGAGAAAGAGTTGCAGCATATGTTCCCATGTGTGGGTGGTGCGAAGCTCGGCCATCTGTTGATTGAAAGTGCATACGAAGTGTTGGACTGCAGGTGAAATGGAGCACTTGTTAGATGACAGATGCCATTGTGTTCACAAAACTTTTCAAAGTCACATGAAGTGACCTGTGGTCTGTTGTCCGCCACAAGTACTTCTGGCAAACCTTTGTTGCAAAATATTGAGGACAACGGCGAATGATGCTGCTTGATGTCACAGAAGCCATAAGCACCGCAAATGGGAACTTGCTAAAAGAGTCTACCACTATGAGCCAGCAAGTGTTCCAAAATGGTCCTGCAAAGTCTGTGTGCACTCATTGCCATGCGATTTAGTATTAGGCCAAGCTGCAAATGTGTGTGGCAGAGCAGATTGGTTCTACACACATGTGTGACACTGTGCCGTCATCTGTTAGGTGTGTTGGCATCCATGCCCTGCCAAGTACAGTGCCGGCGTGCTAACTTTTTAGTGCAAAAAATTCCCCAATGTCGTTATGGAGCAACCGCAACATATCCTTTTGCAATACTTTGGGAATAAGCACACTGGATTGTCCACTGTCATTTTGAACTAGACCTTGTTGAACTGAAAGGCTATGCTGACATGAAAAATGTTGGCGCACAACTGAGTTTCCGGGTACTGTTCAAGGAACGAGGCCAAGACGTGTGAATATAATGCAACAAAATATTGATGTCTGGGTCTGCTTCTGTGGCCTGTGTAATTTTTCTTTAGTTCAAGGGAAAATATTCCAGCAATTCAGAGTCCTGCGCATCGATTTGGCAACAAGATGCGGCAGATACATCAAAGTCAGTCTGTGTCAGTTGGAAGGCGAGATAGGGCATCTACTTTACCATGCTTTGCTGTAGGTCTGTACACTATTTCATACTGATACTGTGAAAGCAACAAAGCCCAGCAGTGCAATTTTTGAGCAGCGTGTGTAGAAACCGGCTTTGACAGTTGAAACAAGGACTGCAAAGGCTTGTAATCTGTCACTAAATAGAACTTGTGACAATACAAATAGTAATGGAATTTTTTCACACCATACATGATAGTGAGAGCCTCTTTTTCTATTTGTGAGTAATTGCACTGTGTTTGAGTTAACAGCTTTGAGGCAAAACCAATTGGTCTGTCTTGTGTACCAATTCTTTGTTAAAGTACAGTGCTGATTCTGTAGGAGGAAATGTCGACTTGCAAAACTACCGGCTTGGCAGGGTCAAAATGCACTAAACATATGTCACTAAATAAAGCATTTTTGAGTTTCAGAAATGTGTCTTGACAATCTTTAGACCACACAAATGGCACATTTATGTGACGCAAGCAATGCGATGGAGCCACGATCTGTGCAGCATTTGGTATGAACCGAATGTAGTATGTCATCTTGCCTAGTACTGACTGCAGTTGAGACACATTGCGAGGAATAGGCAGGCAGGTCACAGATTGCAAGCAAATGAGACTGGATGGGGTGCACACACTGACTGTTTATCACGTGACCTAAGTACTGTAGTTCAGTTTGAAAAAATTCACAATATTCGAGATGACACTTGAGTCCTGCTTCTCTGCTTCGGACAACACATAAATTGTCAATGTGTTCCTCTGGTGTACGGCCTGAGACGACAATATCATCGAGGTAGTTTGAACAAAATGGCACTTTTGCAGTCAGCTGTTACAAGTAATGTTGAAAGGTGGCGGGTGCAGAAGCATTGCCAAAGGGCAAAAGCAAATATTCAAACAGTCCTAAGTGTGTGCTTACAACAAACACTTTCTGTGGTTCTTCATCCAATGAAATTTGCAAGTGGGCATCACGCAAACCAATCTTAGAAAAGTAACGTCTTGCACCAAGTCTGTCCACGAGTTCCTCAGGGCAAGGTAACAGATAAGTATCAACTACTGTCTATGGGTTGACTGTAGACTTGAAGTCAACACTAATACAAATGTGACCAGAAGGCTTAGGCAACAAAACTAGTATACTTGCCCATTGACTGGCTTGAATGGGAGCAATTACACCATTATCATACAGTTCTTTCAATTCACTGGCTACTTTGCCTCCTAAAGCAATTCGGACGGGGCAGGCTCAAGAAAACATAGGCTGTGCATCGTCTTTCAATGTAACATGTGCTACAAAGTTATTAACTTTTCCAATTCCTTTGGAAAATAGTTCAGGAAATTCTTTAAGCAAGCTAGCTTACATTGGCTTTCGGATCACAAGCCGATATGGAAAGAACGTTGTCACAAATGTTAAAGCCAAACAAATCAAAGGCATCTAAACTGAAAATGTTCTCACTGTATGTTGATTTTAACACAGTAAAATTCACTGTCCTGGTGAGAGATTTTTATGTGGCAAGCAAACTACACTGTTCAAGCACTGGAATTTCCTATCCGTTGTAAGCAGTGAGGTGCTTGCTAGATTTAGAAAGGCCTGGTGAGCCTGACTGTTCATATATGGCATTATTAAGCAAGGTTACTGAGGCACCTGTGTCTAACTGAAAGTTCGCACGACAGCCAGAAATGCATAATGAGACAAATAGTTTATTAGACTGTCATTGCACAGCACTAGGGTGAGAAGGAGGCACAATCTTAATCTTACTTTTGTCAGAATCTGTTGGAGATTTGGAAAACACAACGTTCACTGCATGTGCACGAGCCTATTATTTCTGGTAACGGGCAAAATTAGCATTTTTATGCCATTGCAAACAAACTGTTTGGACATGGCCTTTTTTTTCCACATATGTAACACGTTGCGTTACATGTTGGGCAGTTCTGTCTTTTATGGCGAGCAAAACATCTAGGGCAAGACTTCACTAAGTGCACAGGTCTGTTTAAATGGCTGTCCGCACGGCCGTGTATGCGCTCACTGTTGTGGCTGCTTGGGGCGGTAGTGAGCAAGGGGTGGCTCAACCCGACAAATCAGGGTCTGGTCAAACTTATTGGCTGCCATAGTACCCGAATCATATTGCTCTAAGATTTGCAGCACTTGAGGGAGTGAAGTATCAGAGTATTTTACGATCTGTTCCCATATTCTACTATCAGTGACACTGAATGTTATAGCATCTTGAATCATGAGATCACTGTAGAAGTTTCCATAACAACACTTAAATTTACACTTCCTAGTCATACCACTGATGGTAAGTCTGTTCTGGCTTTTTCTGCAAATGAAAAAACTGAAAGCTGGCTGCAACTACTTGCACTTAGTCTTAGTACTTGGTTGACGCAGCAATTACTTCAGCATAGCTAAGTTCGTCAGGAGACGCAGTTGAGAATAGTTTTTGTGTTAACCTGAACACTGGGGACCCCGCAGTCAAAAGAAAATATTGTAGTTTCACAGTACCTTGAACGCAATGAACTGCACAATGAGCTTGGAACTGTGTCAAGTATTTGTGCCATACCTTTTCTGTGTCGGCAGATTGCCGGAACATAGGTATACTGGGCTGCGGCACTTGTTGAGCATGTCGGTTGATCCGTTGTGCAGCCACCATTGCATGTTCAGCTAGAAGTTGTTGTACCGTCATCAGCAAGGCAGCAATTTGTTGGTTCTGAAACTGAAAAGCTTGTGTTAAGTCTTTCAGATTGGCTGTCTGTGGCTGAGGCGTGTAGGCAGGGGGCGGTGTAACCATGGTTTACACAAATACATAGTACCAAAAAAAGAATCAAGCAAAGCCTCTGAAAAGAGAAATGTAATTAGTTCTGCGGCTCCCCTCCTGGAATACATGCAAGGACACAACAACAAATTTGCAATTAGAAACTCCTGCAGTCTGAAACACAAGAGAAGCAAGCAAAATCTTCTTCACTTAAATGTTCTTGTCACCAGTGTTGTATTCTCTTTAGCTGCTTTTATGTTGTCTTGTTTTCCATGTAGAGCTGTACCATGGGAAGCAAGGAGATGATGTTGGTTGGTGGCCAATATCCTCGTCCTATAACACAAACTGCGCACAGTTAATAATTGGGTTCTTTATTCATTAACAACTTAAGTTTCCATGTGCTATGGTGTAAGCTCTCTTCTGTTTAGTCCACATAGCCTCAATGCTGTTGAAGTAGAAGCCCACTATTTTCAGTAAAAGAATACTAAGTATTGTCTGTCTGTGCTAGACACTAAGTCTGTGGCTCCGTCTCAGAGTGACCCACTGGAACTCCACGGCGTACAGACTCGAACTGACTGGCGTAACATGCTCAAACTAACTGGCTAAACTAACTGACTAAACTGGTCCTCTGGTCTGCGATGGCGAACCGAGATACTGGCGCCTGAGAGGGCGTTGGCAGCACGTTTCGAGTGAGTCTTGTCAATGGCCTCTATCGATACTCTTGTAACCTCTATGCCGCTTGGTGATGCTTTATACTTTTCGGACTGGGTGACATACTGCAGTGCTTAGCACACTTGACTATTCAGAAGGACCAGCAGTCCTCTTCTGGATGTCCAGGTATAGATGTTCAGTGGTTTCTCTGAATTGAAGAAAATATTGGGATGATAGCCTTGAAAACGATACATCCAATTTCATTCCCAAGTGCAAGTTTTTGCTCCATTTCAGTTGATCTTGTTGTAAACAGAACATTGAACACTAGTCTCCCTTGCTTCATTCCTTCACTTTGCGTAACGATTTGTTTGTGAACTCATGTTTGCATTTATTAAATAGTTTCTGTAATTGTATTACCGTGTGATGGAATTTTGAAACTTTATCATTTTACTTGTACGAGGTGCATTCAAGTTCTAAGGCCTCGAATTTTTTTTTCTAATTAACTACTCACCCGAAATCGATGAAACTGGCATTACTTCTCGACGTAATCGCCCTGCAGACGTACACATTTTCCACAACGCTGACACCATGATTCCATGGCAGCGGCGAAGGCTTCTTTAGGAGTCTGTTTTGACCACTGGAAAATCGCTGAGGCAATAGCAGCATGGCTGGTGAATGTGCGGCCATGGAGTGTCTTTAATTGTTGGAAAAAGCCAAAAGTCACTAGGAGCCAGGTCAGGTAAGTAGGGAGCATGAGGAATCACATCAAAGTTGTTATCACGAAGAAACTGTTGCGTAACGTTAGCTCGATGTGCGGGTGCGTTGTCTTGGTGAAAAAGCACACACGCAGCCCTTCCCGGACGTTTTTGTTGCAGTGCAGGAAGGAATTCGTTCTTCAAAACATTTTCGTAGGATGCACCTGTTACCGTAGTGCCCTTTGGAACGCAATGGGTAAGGATTACGCCCTCGCTGTCCCTGAACATGGACACCATCATTTTTTCAGCACTGGCGGTTACCCGAAATTTTTTTGGTGGCGGTGAATCTGTGTGCTTCCATTGAGCTGACTGGCGCTTTGTTTCTGGATTGAAAAATAGCATCCACGTCTCGTCCATTGTCACAACCGACGAAAAGAAAGTCCCATTCATGCTGTCGTTGCGCGTCAACATTGCTTGGCAACATGCCACACGGGCAGCCATGTGGTCGTCCGTCAGCATTCGTGGCACCCACCTGGATGACACTTTTCACATTTTCAGGTCGTCATGCAGGACTGTGTGCACAGAACCCACAGAAATGCCAACTCTGGAGGTGATCTGTTCAACAGTCATTCGGCGATCCCCCAAAACAATTCTCTCCAGTTTCTCGATCATGTCCTCAGACCGGCTTGTGCGAGCCCGAGGTTGTTTCGGTTTGTTGTCACACGATGTTCTGCCTTCATTAAACTGTCGCACCCACGAACGCACTTTCGACACATCCATAACTCCATCACCACATGTCTCCTTCAACTGTCGATGAATTTCAATTGGTTTCACACCACACAAATTCAGAAAACGAATGATTGCACGCTGTTCAAGTAAGGAAAACGTCGCCATTTTAAGTATTTAAAACAGTTCTCATTCTCGCCACTGGCAGTAAAATTCCATCTGCCGTACGGTGCTGCCATCTCTGGGACGTATTGACAATGAATGCGGCCTCATTTTAAAACAATGCGCATGTTTCTATCTCTTTCCAGTCTGGAGAAAAAAAATCGGAGGCTTTAGAACTTGAATGCACCTCGTATATTATTTACTTATTTTCTGATTTTTTGGTAGTGCAAAATAACTTTGTTTATATATAAACAGAAATGTATGTGTCGTGAGGTGCAGTATCTTATTGAAGTATGATTCTGTTTGTTCATGGTTGCAGAGTTATTCTCTACCTTTAAGCCCATTTTTAGTTCCCATACAATCATTTCTAATGGCCTATTTCACTAGGGTTTTGTTTCTACGAATCCTACAAGTATATAAATATGACAATATCTTTATTTCTTTCTGTTATTTCATGTAACTCATAGAGAGACAACCATTTCCTCAAAAACCGAACCTGCAAAGGTACGTACAGTACTTGAATCCTATATGAAGCTTCACATATATCGTGAAAGATGAAAAACAATTCAAATTTTTGTATACTACAGCAAATCAACATCATGTGTAACTGGAATGCAGACTCACAGTATTTGGAAAAGAAATCATAGCAGTTTGTATAAGATGTTTGTGAATATGGTCTAATGAGTAGGAGAGAAGGTACAGACAGATGATAAAATTTCACAGCCCTGTTACTGGGCCTTGGTTAAGTCGATTTTTATTTCTACTTCTTTTGTAGAATTGAGCATAGTCTTTTGATGTTTTAATCGTACTGATATTCTTTTAACTTGTGGTAATTCTGAAGTTTTTGTTTTTCATTTGTTTTTCTAATGCTTTTAACTTATAAAATTTGTGAAAGTTTTTTTAATTCATTATTTTAGGGATCTGACAGACGTGATGCCAAATGTATCATTGCAAATAATCAAGGATGTAAATGATTCTTTAGTGGAATGTGGATTTTCTCAGCTGGACGAAACTGCAACTGCATCCCTCACTTCTCAGATTTCCAGTGTTGCATTGCCAGAACATAAAGTGAAACAACTAGTCCGTAAGTGTGCATGTTTTTTATGCATTATTGCTTGAAATTATTGAAATAAAATGTATGCCTGTAAAAGTACTACAAATTTGTATGCTTTCTCCAAAAATGGCTGTGTTAAGGTGATTGCAAGTGAAACTTCAGTATGGGGAATTTGCCAAAAGAGCAGTAAATCATATGAAGAGTGGAAATGTCAAATATCTAAGTGCCAAATCTCACATTTGTCAGGACACAATTTATCTCTTTTTGTACATGACTTATTTGAAACTAAAAACTTGAGAAGTTATTCTGATACCACATAATTTTGCTAAGTGCCATGCCAAGGAGCTGACTGCTTCCAGATGCCAGTAAGAAAGTTTTTAGTTTTATTTTTGATAATGCAAGTATAGAAACACAGCAGCAAAATTTTAACTAGTGAACTGCAATGAGCAAATACCATTTCTAAATATCTTTTAAATTTTTCACAAGAGAAGAACAAAATTAACGTTAACTCTCTAACTCAGTATTGACTTCTGTTTCAATTTTTTGCACGTTCTGTTCTTGGGATCGAGTTACAAAGTTTGAAGTAGAGCTCATAATGCTGTTGAGGAAGAAATGGCTACATCACCAAGTCTTTCTGTCTTGCTGCAGTTGATAAACATTGCTGGTCTACCAGATGAAGTATGGTGTACATCAGCCTTGTTATTTCGTCTTTCGAGTACATTGACATTTTAGTTTCTTCTGTTTCAGAGTAAAAACTTTTAATATCTATTAGAGATGAATGAGTTTGAGGCACTTTGATCATACTGCATTTGGAGATCTTGAACATCTGCATTGACAACACTGTTTCAGCAACATTTTTAAAATCAAAGCTGTCAGTTGCACAGTTTGAAATTACATGTAACAAGGTTCATAGCCTTAGCTGACTCAAAAATCTTGTGGAACAAAGGCTGTACTTGCTCTTCTTCATTTCTCTAGAACTGCAAAATCTATATTGCAGCTCAAAAAGCTGTTCATGTTCACTAAAAACTTTTGTGTTACATCTGCAAACCATACCAGGCTAAATGGAGAAAACTGCATCGCAAGGCACTTGGAGCTTGGCACAACCACCACACACCATCTGTTTGTGAATAGTTGAAACATCTCCTCCTGAATTTGACATTTGGAATAAGTATATGGACATGCAACAGAGTTCTGGGAATGCAATAGCACTGACAACACACTTTGTGAAAAAGTGACACTTAGAATGTTTTACATCTTCTCTTCATATGGTCACTTACTTTTGACCATATTGTGGTTATGATATACTGGACAGAGAAGACATAAAAACTGAGCAACTTCCTCTTAATAAGTAAAAGATACAAATTAAAATTATTGTCAAAAATGTAGGGGAGTGGGGCATCGTATTTTAAGCAGGCTTTAAAAGCTGACATCAGATAATGGATCGCTTTCAAGCTGTGAACTTAATTATAGAACAGAAAATGAATGTGAATTACCACTTTGCCTTGGGATTCGTATATTTTGAAAACAAAATCAGTGCTAAGAGCCTTTGTGAAACAAGGCATTAGTAAATTGCGGAATATTATATATAATTGTTGAAATGTGAAACGTGTAGTAGAATTCATCTCAGAAGCGAGTAATTTGGAATTGGTAAAGTCTCCAGGTGTGGAGATTCCATATCACCAAAACTATTGTCACCATTTCTAGAGGTTGTTTTCAGGTCATTAAACTGGGAAACTAAAGAAGGAATAACTGTTAATGAAATATGTGAACACTTTCATTTTGCTAATGACTTTGTATTGTTTGACTAAATTGTAGATAAACTTAACAACAAATTAGAAAAATCTGAAACTGTGCTGTGATTGACTGTATGAAACTCATCTCACTTTGTTCATATGAAATCTAGAAAGTGGTACATAGAGGTACTGCAGGTTCGCAACACATTCCTGGACTTCCAAAAGACATTTGAAACAGTCCTACATTCCCATCTAGTGAAGAAAATATGAGCTTAGTGAACATCAGACCAGGCTTATGATTTTATGTATGACTTACCAGCATATAGAACATGCATGTCATTCTTGATAGAAAAGAAACTATCTGTTCTGAAAGTAACATAAGGTTCATCCTAAAGAAGTGTTAGAAGATCAGTCCTGTTCATTATTTATTCATATAAAATGATATTTTAGATAATGTCAGGACCTCCACAAAGTCACTTGAGGACATTGTTGTTGTATATGTGAAATGTAGAATGCCAGAAAATTTAGCGAAATTGTGGTAGACCTGTAGAGGATATGAGTTTTGCTAGTCAGGTTACTCTGGGACTTCGAAAGTTGGGATTAATAGAAGAGATAGAGAAGATCGATAGAAGAGCAGTATGTGTCCTAATGATTTCATCAAGACTGAGAGCATCGCAGAGTGCTAATGGTAGATGCTACCAAAGAGACGGTGTGTGTCAGAGAGAGATATACTAATAAAATTCTGAGAACACAATAAATTCACAGTATATTAAAAACAAAGATTCCATGACTTACCAAACGGAAAAGCTCTGGTAGACAGACACAATAAAAAACACACAAACACACACACAGAATTTCAAGCTTTCACAACCAACGGTTGCTTCGTCAGGAAAGAGGGAAGGAGAGGGAAAGATGAATGGATGTGGGTTTTAAGGGAGAGGGTAAGGAGTCATTCCAATCCCGGGAGCGGAAAGACTTACCTTAGGGTGAAAAAAGGACAAGTATACACTCGCGCACACACACACACACACACACACACATATCCATCCACACATATACAGACACAAGCAGACATATTAAAAGGCAAAGAGTTTGGGCGGAGATGTCAGTCGAGGCGGAAGTGCGGAGGCAAAGATGTTGTTGAATGACAGGTGAGGTATGAGTGGTGGCAACTTGAAATTAGCGGAGGTTGAGGCCTGGTGAATAACGGGAAGAGAGGATATACTGAAGGGCAGGTTCCCATCTCCGGAGTTCGGATAGGTTGGTGTCAGTGGGAAGTATCCAGATAACCCGGACGGTGTAACACTGCCAAGATGTACTGGCCGTGCACCAAGGCATGTTTAGCCACAGGGTGATCCTCATTACCAACAAACACTGTCTGCCTGTGTCCATTCATGCGAATGGACAGTTTGTTGCTGGTCATTCCCACATAGAAAGCATCACAGTGTAGCACGTGGGTGCTTTCACATGTGGCTCTGCCTTTGATCGTGTACACCTTCTGGGTTACAGGACTGGAGTAGGTGGTGGTGGGAGGGTGCGTGGGACAGGTTTTACACTGGGGGCAGTTACAAGGGTAGGAGCCAGAAGGTAGGAAAGGTGGTTTGGGGATTTCATAGGGTTGAACCAAGAGGTTACGAAGGTTAGGTGGACGGCGGAAAGACACTCTTGGTGGAGTGGGGAGGATTTCATGAAGGATGGATCTCATTTCAGGGCAGGATTTGAGGAAGTCATATTCCTGCTGGAGAGCCACATTCAGAGTCTGATCCAGTCCCAGGAAGTATCCTGTCACGAGTCTGTCACGAGTGGGGCACTTTTGGGGTTCTTCTGTGAGAGGTTCTGGGTTTGAGGGTATGAGGAAGTGGCTCTGGTTATTTGCTTCTGTACCAGGTCGGGAGGGTAGTTGCGGGATGCGAAAGCTGTTTTCAGGTTGTTGGTGTAATGGTTCAGGGATTCAGGACTGGAGCAGATTCGTTTGCCACGAAGACCTAGGCTGTAGGGAAGGGACCGTTTGATATGGAATGGATGGCAGCTGTCATAATGGAGGTACTGTTGCTTGTTGGTGGGTTTGATGTGGACGGATGTGTGAAGCTGGCCATTGGACAGATGGAGATCAGCGTCAAGGAAAGTGGCATGGGATTTGGAGTAGGACCAGGTGAATCTGATGGAACCAAAGGAGTTGAGGTTGGAGAGGAAATTCTGGAGTATTTCTTCACTGTGAGTCCAGATCATGAAGATGTCATCAATAAATCTGTACCAAACTTTGGGTTGGCAGGCCTGGGTAACCAAGAAGGCTTCCTCTAAGCGACCCATAAAAAGGTTGGCATACGAGGGGGCCATTCTGGTACCCATGGCTGTTCCCTTTAATTGTTGGTATGTCTGGCCTTCAAAAGTGAAGAAGTTGTGAATCAGGATGAAGCTGGCTAAGGTGATGAGGAAAGAGGTTTTAGGTAGGGTGGCAGGTGATCGGCGTGAAAGGAAGTGCTCCATTGCAGCGAGGCCCTGGACGTGCGGGATATTTGTGTATAGGGAAGTGGCATCAATGGTTACAAGGATGGTTTCCGGGGGTAACAGACTGGGTAAAGATTCCAGGCGTTCGAGAAAGTGGTTGGTGTCTTTGATGAAGGATGGGAGACTGCATGTAATGGGTTGAAGGTGTTGATCACAGTATCTCATTTATGACTCATGGGATAATTGATAGAACAACTTGTGACAATCATAAGAATGTAATATAGAAAATTTGCAAGCAGATCTGAAAATTAAAATAAGATTAATATATGGCCAACATATTGAAAAGAAAATACACACATTGAAAAGTTTTGTATTGAGAGCTATTGATGATAGTGGCTGGAGGGGGAGAGAGAGATTGGAGTGGAAAAATAACTTGAATTGCGTCTGGTAAAGTAAGTAGAGTTTCAAAACCGAAACTTCTGAAATGTCTAAAAAGGAAATTGTGCATTCCACGTATGTTAATAGTTTTTGCTAATGGCAATGAGACATGCATTTTTAATGTGAAAAACATTCAAAAACTGAGCATAACTTAGTGAGCAATTGCAGATTGTTTGAAATTACTGGAAGAGAGCCTGGGAAGAGACTGGAGTGGGAAATGTAATTAAATCAAAATGGTGACGAGTGTTACAGACAGAAAATGGATGATATGTGGACCAAATAGGTTCTTTGTTGGACACTAGGAGGTATATAAAGGGTGAGACAACAACCTAATGAAAAGGGGGTTAATGATATATGTAGGGCCAACATATTTGGGTGTAGCTAGACGACGATGATGATGATGATGATGATGATGACGACGACGACAATCCCTCCTATATGTATTTACTTTTTTCTTGTTTCTTTGTCAGGCATTTATTTCAGTGCTTGTGGTATACACTGTTACTGATTGATTTATGAGTGTTTGTGTAGTGTAAATTTGATTTTTTCCTCTTCTTGCAGTTGTATTGTCAAAATGGCATTCTTGTATTACACATCTCTGAATGTTTCAATTTGTCAGTATTCAATTTCTGTTACAGGTTTGCGAATAATGGAGTTCTTAGAACTTACGATAACATCTCCCACAGCAGCACCTGTGCAAGTTCCTCCTGGACTGTCTTTTCTGAAAGCAGAACTCACAACACTAACTGGCCAGTTTCTTCGCCTGGTATCACATAATCGTGCAGTTTATGGTGAATACTATAGTGAAATTATAGCAGATGCTGTGAAATCTGCAAAAGCATCACCTTAGCTACTTACACTTTCATTTTGAGAAATATTGTTAACTCTCATTGAAACTCTTTTTTAATTGTAACTGGAATCCAACTGAGTATTCCATGACAGATTCCTCCATTTATTTAAACAATGGTGTATGATCAGGAATATTTACATACAGACCATTTTTCACAATATGAAAAGGGAATACAGATGTTAATTTCTTTCTTAAAAATAAATAAATAAAGTATTTATTGTATAACTTAACTACTACGATTTGTAAGTTATCCTATTTTCAATGAAATACATGTGTATTAATTAACAATTTAACTAATTTTATTTGAAATATGTCTATTTATTCCTTCTCTCTCTCTCTCTCTCTCTCTCTCTCTCTCTCTCTCTCTCTGACACACACACATTTCTGTCATGCATTCCTGAGTCCTATTTGCAATGTGTTCCCTAAGCGTATTTTAGAATGAATCCACCCAAAAAACAAAACAGTAAAATACAGTTACATTTGAAATTGCTAGTAGCAAAACAAAATACTGCAACTTAGACACAACCATAAATATCAACAAACTTGACTGGCAGTCTGTTTTTGACTGATGGTAGTAAATCACACCTTGTTCTCAGACAAATTAATTAAACTTCTCTCTGTTCTTAGATTTACCATTGTTTGCAGAACTTTGCTAAGTTTACAGTGGTGTGTGCAGCAATTGGAAATGAAACTCCTAGTGTGAGAAGCTTGTCAATGACACAACATTTACTTTACTCTCCAGAACCCTTATACATTCTGGCACATATGCTGTACTAAATATGTAATGAATGGACCTTAAAGTACAAGGGGTACCATACGGGAGCTATAAGACAAATTTCTGAAACACCTGTAACCCATTAAAGTAAAACAAACTGCGCTGAAATCACTATGCTGTGTTAAACAGAGTAGGAGGCCAATGTTTTCTTTTCATCAGAGATGAGGATATTGTCAGCATTGTTCCAGGGAAGTGTGATAGGACTGCTGTTGTTTTCTGTGTGCATAAATTATCTGGTGGACAGGTTGGGTAGCAATTTGTGGTCATTTTCAATGATGGTGGGTGAACAGGAAGGTGTCGAAATTTAGTAACTATAGGAGGATACAAGATGACGTAGACAAAATTTCTGGTTGGTGTGATGAATGGCAGCTAGCTCTCGATGTAAAAAAACAAATGTAAGTTACTGCAGATGGGTGGGAAAAACAAATCCATAAAGTTCGAATACATTATTAGCAATGTGCTGTTTGACACAGTCATCATGTCAATTAAATGTCTAGGTGTAACATTGGCAAGCAATATGAAATGTATGAGCGTGTAAGGACTGTAGTGAGGAAGACAAAATGATCTACTTCAGTTTATTAGGAGAATTTTAGGAAAGTGTGGGTCATCCGCAAAGGAGATCGCATATAGGACACTAATATGACTCATTGTTGACGTGCAGGTATTATGGAGATGCTTCGGGATCTCAAATAGGAATCACTGGAGGGAAGGCAATGTTCTTTTCAAGAAGCACCACTGAGAAAATTTAGAGAACTGACATTTGAGGCTGACTGTAGAACAAGTCTACTGCCACCAATGTACATTCCATGTAAGGACCATGTAGGTAATATTAGAGAGATTAGGGCTCATTATATTTGCAAGTGTAACAGAAAAAACAAATGACTGGTAATGGTTCTGGGCACCCTCCACCATGCACCATATGGTGGATTGCAGAGGATGTATGTAGATGAGATTAGGGCTTGTTCTGTTTGTGAGTGGAACAGAAAAGGAAGTGACTAGTAGTGGTACAGAATACACTCTGCCGTGCACCACATGGTAAATTGCAGAGCACTTATGTAGATACAGATGTAGTTAGCAAGTATGTTGCAGCACAATGTTAAAAATGATTCATACCCGTAGGTATAATAATTCCTTACCTGTTGACATATTAATGATGATTTTTGAACCTTCTTCTTATGTTGTTCCAATTCATTCACGTTAATAACAAAGATGAACTTCTGCATGCCTCTGGATCTTTCCTTCGGAATATCTCCCTCCCCCCCCCTCCAATACTTCTAAACTAGATTTTTCTGGATGCATGTCATATATTCTGTGTTCCACTATTCTCATTTATTTTAAGTTTTCTGTTTTTTGCCTTGGGGTCTCAAGGAATAGTCCCTAAAGCTCTACATATTGAAATTGTGGTATGGCCATCCTTTTCCCCTATGCTCGCTGTTGTCTGCAGTGTGAATGACTGTAAGTCCCATAATTTTACACTTTATGTGTGTCTGTTTCTGTGTTTAGTTGACAGGCAATACTAGCAATGAAACAGAATTACGCACTGCTGCCATGTCGTATCTTCAAGTTATATGTGTATATAGAAATCTTTAGTTGCCCCAGGCTGGTTATGTCCCCGAAGATAGGAATAGCAGCTTCAAATGTGGCATCAGCCATTGGTGCTATCTGCTGTTGTGTAGTCCCTTGGTAGCTTCTAGCTGCTCAACCCACTTTCAGATGTGCACTTCATTCACACCTCTCTCAGGAAGGGTTTGTGTCTTCATCCACATAAGCAGAATACTGTGCAGCGTCTGTTGACAATAGCAAAAACAGTGGTTACGAGCTTGAGGATCTTTTTCCGAATGACTTGGTCTGAAAACTGAAAAAATGTAATCTTGGAGGAGTTTCCAAGTGGGGACAGAATGAAATGATTTCATTATTTTTTCACTGCCATTTGGAAAAAAGCAACATTTAAAAAGAGACTTAGTTTTGATTTCAAATGAAAACGATGGTCAGAATAGAAATTTTGTCATTATGTACTTTCTATGTATTCTGATTCACAGCTTGAAAATGTTCGACTGGGCAACATATCATTATCATATGAGAGGCCCTTCTTTTTTTCCTACCCATCAGAATTTGTTTTTCACTTAAATTAAGAAGAAGAAACAAGCTGTGGAAGTACCGGTTGAATTAAAACTTCTATGAACAACATCCAGCACCTTTCATCACTTACAACATAGACTAGGAAGAAAGTTGTAGGTTGGTACTTAAGACCTTCTACAAAGAAAACTGACACTAATTACAAGTAAAATTGAGGCACACAGCAACTAAATTTTTGTGGAAGGTAGTACACATGTACGTGCCGTAACTAATGTTTTTGTTTGGGAAAAATGAGAGCTTCCGCTAGAGTTGGCTTAAGCAAAATGACAGTGAGGCAATCATGATTATGAACTAAAAGCTCTAAAACTTCATGATTCTTTTTCCTTTCTTCATAAGTGAGAGACAAAACTTTTCAATATATTTGGGAGACAAAGAAGAGAGATTAATCTTGAATGAGATTGAAACCAACTACGGTAGTTGGAGGATACATGAAAGTTTGACCTGTATAGTTCTCTGTATAACTAATTTCATTTTATCTTTTTTCTGGCAAATAGTGGTATATCATAAGAGTAATGAATTATAGTTGAAGATCCTGTTGTGAAGTTCTTTCCTGTTCCCAGGTCAGTTTCCTGACAAAAATGGCCTTCGACAGTGAGGACTAAAAGTATTCCTTGTTGGCAGGCTGCAATATGTGTAGCTTGGATGTCATAGAAATGTTTCAAGTTCACCTAGGAAGCAACATACAAAAATTTAATTGATGACAGACCATTTAGAAGATCTTCCAATCTCATGAAAACTGTTTATTTCCAACAAGTGCTGTTCTGTTTTCAACCCTTCAATTGGTCTAATTAAAGGAACAAAAGTAACATTTATAAATACAATGCAGAAAATAAAACTTACACTCCTTAGGAGAGTTGGAGTTCTGTAATACATCCTTCTCCTCTCTCTCTCTCTCTCTCTCTCTCTCTCTCTCTCTCTCTCTCTCTGCCCCCTCCCTTCCTCTCTCCCTCCCTCCCTCCCTCCCTCCCTCCCTCCCTCCCTCCCTCCCTCCCCCCCCTGTATGTGTGTATCCATTTAATGAGTTTAAATAATAAAAAGTACAATGAAACAAGAAGGAGAGGGGGATGATCTGGTAACATAAATTAAGTCCAGCAGGATGTAAGAATATGTTGGAGATTAAGTTCCCGTTTCCAGAGGTCAGGGGAAACTGGTATTGGATGGGAGGGTCCAAATAGTTCATGTAGTATAGCATGCACTCAGGTTCCTTGAGTTATGCTATAGAGTACGCTCAGCAACTGTGTGCCAGGTATCCACAAGATGAACAATTCTATGCCTATTCATAAGCTTGACCATTTTATTGGCAGTCACCCACACATATATAAAATACTGTGCAGTTGGCATAAATTAGTTTTTATGCAACATGCCTGGTTTCGTATGATGCTTTTGATATTAATGGATTTACCAATGGTGACCAGGCAGTAGGTGGTGGTGTATGGATGTGTGGGGGCAATTTCTATAGTGGGGACAATTGAAAAAGTAGGAATGTTGGGGTAGGGATAGTGGTTTGGGAATGTCATAAGGTTGGCTAGTATATAGGGAGGTCAGAAGGGTGACAGCAGGTGGTGCGAGCAGGATATCAGCGAGAGAGGATCTCATTTCAGGGTAAGATTTGAGAAAGTCATTGCCTTGGTGAAATAAAATGTTAAGGCTTTCAAGGCCTATGTGGCACTAATTGACAAGTGGGTCCTTCGGAGTTCTTTTGGTAGTGCGAGCTGTATTATTCGGATGCCAAGAGGATGATATCGCCTGGGAGATTTTTGTTAAATAATATCCATGGGGTGCTTGTGATAGAGGAAAGCCTGGAACAAGTTTTTGGTGTAGGTGTTGAGGAATTTCGTGGTGCCAGGAATGCCTAGGGTGTAAAGGGAGTTTTCGTGATGGAGTGACAGCTCATAAAATTTAAATATTGTTGCTTATTGGTTGGTTTTATGTAGACTAAGGTTTGGATGTGGGTTTCAGTGTGGTGGAAGTCAACATCAAGGAAAATGGCTTTGAATTTCAAAAATTACCAGGTGAATTTGAGTTGGGAGAAAAGGAATTAAGTTTTGCATGAAGCAGAGAAGTTCTTCACCATGGGTCTAGCAAACCAAGACATCATCAACAGCTCTGAACTGCACCAAGTAGATCTTCAGGAATGTCTCTTCTATGCAGCTCATGAAGAGACTGACATTGGACAGAGCAATCCTGTTTCCCTTAGTATTCCCCTAATTTGTTTGTATTTCCAGCCCTCAAAAATGAAATTATGCATAAGGTTGAAGTTGGCTTTGATGACAATAATGGTTATTTTAAGAAGACTTTCAAGTGTCTGTTGAGAGATGATGTCTTCTTGGGCTGTGACGCAAGTGTGTGTGGTATGTTTGTATGAAGCAAGATCGCATTAATCATAACGAGGATTCCAGGTGGGAGAGGATGTGGCTGTTTTTGTAGTGTCATCAACATCGACAAGAGTAATGAATATGGATGATACGATACTCTATGGTATTCTGCGGTTTGAATTCACTCTGTTTTTTAGCAGTTGCATTGATTTGATTTTGTAAATGACACTGACAATATTATACACATGTATAATGCATTATTCAAACTACAGCTTCTCCCGGATAATTATTTTGTTCAAATTGCACAAGAATTCCACCTGACGTAGTGTAATAATGTTGACTGTAAGCTGTATTCATATCACTAAAATTACAGATTGTACATCAGAACTTTTATAAATTTTTTTTGTCTTTGATGGATTTAATTATTCTTAGCAAATTGATCATGAAAAGGAACCACAGAATACCACCTGCACACAACACTGACGTATGCTACCAGAAATATTTTTCTTCGTGATTCGTGCATAGTTTAATTTTGGCCACATACATCAGCAATGAAATCTTGTTCAACAATAAATACCATCAGCACTGTTCTTAGAAAATGCACTCTCTGATTCGATTAATTTTTTCTTTTATAAATAGAGTTCAGTACCACCGGTGCACATTTATTTCTTACTCATCGGAATGTTGAAAGTTTGCAGTTTCAAGTAATTTAAATTTGCCATTGTAATAAAAGTTAGTTAAGATAGCGGCCAACAAAAGATAGAGGATTTCTTTTTTAATTAAGATTTTCCTTTTCCCAATAAATCATTTAAATTGATGCCACCAATAAAAAATTATTAAATTGTTTTTCAAATTAGTTTAACACAAACCCATGCTATTTTCAACTAGAAGTACAGATGAAGTTGCTATATAATCGTTTGCAGCTATAATAAAACAATTAATACAAAATTATAATTAAAAGAGGAAGTGAATTTTCAATAATTAATCATAAATAGTTTTAACGCATTTGGCTCTATTTGTTTTACCAGCAAATGAACATACGAGTACAATAATTTTACATTAAATGTTTTTCATTTAACAGACCTCAAATTGATTCACGTCTTGCGTCGGCAATGTACATCAGAAGATGACAAAAGGGTACAAAACAAAAGAAAAGACTGACATAGATTAACAAAGAATGTGAGACAGATATTGTCTCTGTTTTACATAATTATGATCTTTTTAAGAAATAATTACATAATTGAATGAATATTATCCACACGTTCATATTCCACTCGTAATAATATATATATATATATATATATATATATATATATATATCGTGGATGTTATAAGGAACAGAAATGGATTTGTGATGTTCCTGATTTTCTTTATGTAGGATAGGAGGCTTTATATGATGGGTTGGAGTTACTGGTGAATGATGGTAGAGATGCTTCCAATAGTGGCTTTAAAGCCAGCTACTATAGGTCAGTCTGGATGGTTGTATTTGTGTATTTTGGAAGTAGGCAGAAAGTGAGGATGTGTGGATCAGGATGGGTGAGGACTTGTCCAGACACAGTTGTGAGTGCTTGAGAGGGGCCAAGGATTATGGGCTGCATAGGAGCAGAATTTCTTGACCCAGAGGAGGTGCCCCCCACCCCCATCACACGGTTTGGTACAGATTTAGCAATGGTATCTTTTTGGTCTGGACTTATTTTGAAGAAGGAAACATGTGCTTCTCAACTCAAATTCACCTAGTCATTTTCGAAATCCAAATCCACTTTCCTTGATGTTGACCTCCACCTCAATGAAGCTCACAACCGAACCTCACCCTTATAAAGCCAACCAATTACCAACAGTACCTAAATTTTGACAGCTGTCGCTTCTTCCACATGAAAGCACTCCCATCCCTGCAGCCTAGGCATCTGCAGCAATGATATCCGCTCCTCCGCTGAATCCCTCAACACCTATCCCAACAGACTCTACTAGGCTTTCCTGTGACACAACAACCCTACGGATTTTATTCATAATTAAATATGCCAGGCAATATTCTCCTCACATCTAATACTTTACTGTTCCAAGATTAGGACTTTCTCAGTTCGAGCCTTGAAATTAATCCTGTCTCGACTCCACCCATTGTTGCTCTCCTAACCCGAGTAACATCCTGGTTAAACATTATCACATCCTCAAACCATTATCCCTACTCCATGGCTCCTACCTGTGCAGTCGTCCCCATTATAAAACCTGCCCCATGTATCCACCCACTTCAGCCCCACCAATGGTAAATTCTACAGTATCAAAGACAGAGCAGCTTATGAAACTATGTATGTTGTTTTGTGACCACTACAGTGTGTTAAACAATGGAAAATCCAGGATGGAATATAACAATATTAGGAGAAGGAAAGTTGCTACTCACCATATAGCGGAGATGCTGAGTCGCAGATAGGCACAATACAAAGATTTTCGCACTTTAAACTCTCGGCCAATGGCCTTTGTCAACAATAAAAACACACACACACACACACACACAAATGCAGTCTCGGGCAACTGAAACCACACTGTGAGCAGCAGCACCAGTGCATGACGGGAGTGGCTACTGGGTGGGGGAAAGGAGGAGGCTGGGGAGGGGGGGGGGGGGGGGGATAGTATGGTGGGGATGGCGGACAGTGAAGTGCTGAAGGTAGGGCGGCGGGTAGACATGACCACCACTAAATTGGCTTGCGTGCATAAATGAACACAGAACTACTATCCACCTAGGGGACACCCAGTACCCAGTTACTGAATGTACCCTACAGCATGACTCAAGGGACCTGATTGCTTACTACATCACAAGGGCTATTGGGATCCTCCCACCTGATACTAGTTGCCCCTTTCTCCAAAAATTGGAACTTGACCAATATGTAGACTCATTTTTTCCCCCAATTTTTAATTGACCTATTCATTTAACTCGTCCCTACATCTACATGGTTACTCTGCAATTCACACTTAAGTGCATGGCAGGGGGTTCATTGAACCATGTTCATACTACTTCTCTACCATTCCACTCTTGAATGGCGCATGGGAAAAAGGAACAACTAAACCTTTCCGTTCGAGCTCTGATTTCTCTATTTTATTTCTCCCTATGTAGGTGGGTGTGAACAAAATATTTTCGCATTCAGAAGATTGAAATTTCGTAAATAGATCTCGCCGCGAAGAAACTGCCTTTCTTTCAGTGACTGCCACCCCAACTCGCGTCATATCAGTGACACTCTCACCCCTATTGCGTGATAACACGAAACAAGCTGCCCTTCTTTGCACTTTTTTGATGTCCTCCGTCAGTCCTACCTGATAATGATCTCACATCACGCAGCAATATTCCAGCAGAGGACGGACAAGTGTAATTTAGACTGTCTCTTTAGTGGGTTTGTCGCATCTTCTAAGTGTTCTGCCAACAAAACGCAGTCTTTGTTTTTATGCCAGTTGCCACTTTTTGCACTATATAGAAATTCTCTCTAGATCATTTTGTGATTGGAATTGATCGTCTGATGATTTTACTAGACAGCAAAATACAGCGTCATCTACAAACAATCTAAGGGGGCTGCTCAGATTATCACCTGGATCATTCATGTAAATGAGGAACAGCAGAGGGCCTATGACATTACCTTGCGGAACGCCAGATATCACTTCTGTTCTACTCGATGATTTACCATCTATCACTATGAACTATGACCTCTCCGATAGGAAATCACGAATCCAGTCACATAACTGAGACGATACTCCATATGCACACAATTTGATTGATAGTTGCTTGTGAGGAACGGTTCCAAAAGCCTTCTGGAAATCTAGGAATATGAAATCGATCTGAGATCCCTTGACGATAGCACTCATTACTTCATGGAAATAAAGAGCTAGCTGTGTTGCACAAGAACAATATTTTCTGAATCCGTGTTGGTTATGTAGACGAAAATTTAATAGTCATGGGAGACTGGAATTCGAGAGTAGGGAAAGGGAGAGAAGGAAACATAGTGGGTGAATATGGATTGGGGGAGAGAAATGAAAGAGGAAGCTGTCTGGTATAATTTTGCACAGAGCATAACTTAATCATAGCTAACACCTGGTTCAAGAATCATGGAAGAATCCTGGAGATACTAGAAGGTATCAGATAGATTATATAAAGGTAAGACAGAGATTTAGGAACCAGGTTTTAAATTGTAAGACATTTCCAGGGGCAGATGTGGACTCTGACCACAATCTATTGGTTATGAACTGTAAATTAAAACTGAAGAAACTGCAAAAAGGTGGGAATTTAAGGAGATGGGACCTGGATAAACTGACTAAACCGGAGGTTGTACAGTGTTTCAGGGAGAACTTAAGGGAACAATTGACAGAAATGGGGGAAATAAATACAGTAGAAGAAGAATGGGTAGCTTTGAGAGATGAAGTAGTGAAGGCAGCAGAGGATCAAGTAGGTAAAAAGACGAGGGCTAGTAGAAATCCTTGGGTAACAGAAGAAATATTGAATTTAACTGATGAAAGGAGAAAATATAAAAATGCAGTAAATGAAGCAGGCAAACCGGAATACAAAAGTCTCAAAAATGAGATCGACAGGAAGTGCAAAAGGGCTAAGCAGGGATGGCTAGAGGACAAATATAAGGATGTAGAGGCTTATCTCACTAGGGGTAAGGTAGATACTGCCTACAGGAAAATTAAAGAGACCTTTGGAGAAAAGAGAGCCACTTGTATGAATATCAAGAGCTCAGATGGAAACCCAGTTCTAAGCAAAGAAGGGAAAGCAGAAAGGTGGAAGGAGTATATAGAGGGTCTATACAAGGGCGATGTACTTGAGGACAATATTATGGAAATGGAAGAGGTTGTAGATGAAGATGAAATGGGAGATACGATACTGCGTGAAGAGTTTGACAGAGCACTGAAAGACGTGAGTCGAAACAAGGCCCCGGGAGTAGACAACATTCCATTGGAACTACTGACGGCCTTGGGAGAGCCAGTCCTGACAAACCTCTACCATCTTGTGAGCAAGATGTATGAGACAGGCGAAATACCCTCAGACTTCAAGAAGAATATAATAATTCCAATCCCAAAGAAAGCAGGTGTTGACAGATGTGAAAATTACCAAACTATCAGTTTAATAAGTCACGGCTGCAAAATACTAATGCGAATTCTTTACAGACGAATGGAAAAACTGGTAGAAGCCGACCTCGGTGAAGATCAGTTTGGATTCCGCAGAAATGTTGGAACACGTGAGGCAATACTGACCCTACGACTTATCTTAGAAAATAGATTAAGGAAAAGCAAACCTACATTTCTAGCATTTGTGGACTTAGAGAAAGCTTTTGACAATGTTGACTGGAATACTCTCTTTCAAATTCTAAAGATGGCAGGGGTAAAATACAGGGAGTGAAAGGCTATTTACAATTTGTACAGAAACTAGATGGCAGTTATAAGAGTCGAGGGGCATGAAAGGGAAGCAGTGGTTGGGAAGGGAGTGAGACAGGGTTGTAGCCTCTCCCCGATGTTATTCAATCTGTATATTGAGCAAGCAGTAAAGGAAACAAAAGAAAAATTCGGAGTAGGTATTAAAGTCCATGGAGAAGAAATAAAAACTTTGAGGTTCGCCGATGACATTGTAATTCTGTCAGAGACAGCAAAGGACTTGGACGAACAGTTAAACAGAATGGACAGTGTCTTGAAAGGAGGATATAAGATGAACATCAACAAAAGCAAAATGAGGATAATGGAATGTAGTCAAATTAAGTCGGGTAATGCTGAGGGAATTAGATTAGGAGATGAGACGCTTAAAGTAGTAAAGGAGTTTTGCTATTTGGGGAGCAAAATAACTGGTGATGCTTGAAGTAGAGAAGATTAAAATGTAGACTGGCAATGGCGAGGAAAGCGTTTCTGAAGAAGATAAATTTGTTAACATCGAGTATAGATTTAAGTGTCAGGAAGTCGTTTCTGAAAGTATTTGTATGTAGCCATGTATGGAAGTGAAACATGGACGATAAATAGTTTGGAAAAGAAGAGAATAGAAGCTTTCGAAATGTGGTGCTACAGAAGAATGCTGAAGATTAGATGGGTAGATCACGTAACTAATGAGGAGGTACTGAATAGAATTGGGGAGAAGAGGAGTTTGTGGCACAACTTGACAAGAAGAAGGGACCGGTTGGTAGGACATGTTCTGAGGCATCAAGGGATCACAAATTTAGCATTGGAGGGCAGCGTGGAGGGTAAAAATCGTAGAGGGAGACCAAGAGATGAATACACTAAGCAGATTCAGAAGGATGTAGGTTGCAGTAAGTACTGGGAGATGATGAAGCTTGCACAGGATAGAGTAGCATGGAGAGCTGCATCAAACCAGTCTCAGGAGTGAAGCCCACAGCAACAACAACAACAACAACAACAACATTGCCACTACTAAATGTACCTCCAAAAGTAAATATCTTTAATGATCAATGGAGTGCAAATATCAACATTATTTTGCTGATGGACTTTCATGTTTTGTCTGTCCTTTCTGAGTAGGTAATTTAAAGCACTCACTGTTGTCAGAAGTTGCTTTCCAATTTAGTACTTCTCTTCTTGATTATTTCCTCAAAGTAAATGACAGCATGCCTCCAGGCACTTCGAAGAACTTTTCATGCCATTGAATTTACACGTACCTCTTAGTGTCTTCACTTGAAACACTCATACTACCTTACCAAAGACATTAAGTCCTATCAGAAGTCCTGTTTGGGACTTGTAAAACTAAAAGCTCATCTGCTGTCTCCTCATCGCACTCCTCCTCTGATAACTCATGTTCAGTCACAGAAAAAAGGAAATACAGCGTTTGCCAGAAAAATGTGTACACTCTTTGTCAGACTCTATCGAAATATCAATACTGTCATTTGATTTGAGTTACGAGTGTGTTGTAGTATGGTCTTTGGCTCAACAGATGTTAGTACTTTCATCTCAGTGTTGAGAAAACAAGATGGCTGGAGCATGCTTGACATTCAAGCAATGAAAATGTATTGTGAAATGGTTTTTCAAGTTTGATAATGCTGTTGAAGTGCAACGTCAGTGGAGGTGGGAGTTTTAATCATAACCGCCAACCCGTCTAACAATTAAATGCATAATTGACAAGTTTTAATTGCATGGAACGATTTGTGATATTCACAAAGGAAGATCAGGAAGACAGCGTACAGCTACAAGTCCTGCTTTGTCAGGTCTTGTGTTGGAAATGTTTGTTAATTCTCCACAGAAGTTTGCTACATAATGTGCACATGAAGTGGGGGTTAGCAGTACAAGTGTACGTAGAATTCTGAAAGCTGCAAAGTCGAAAGTTTACATTTCACAATTACTGCACACGATTAAGGATGGCGATCCTGTTCACCCAATGCAATTTTGCGAATGGTATCAGCAAATGGCAACTGATGACGAACAATTTGTGACAAAGGTAGTGTGGAGTGACTAGGCACAATTTAAACTTGAAGGAACCGTGAATCGGCATAACAGTGTGCACTGGGCACCCGAAAATCCACATGTTTATGTGGATAAAGTGGTCAGTCTACCAAAGGTTAATGTGCGATACAGACTATCATCTAGGGGCTTTTTCTTTGATGCTACTGTCACTGGAGAAGTGTACCTGGGAATATTACGCACATTAATTTTGCCAGGTATATGTGCACTTTATTGACCTCATGAAGGGGTCTTCTACCAACAGGGCGGGGGCCGCCACCATAGTACCACCTAGCCGTACAAGCTTTTCGGGATGACAATTTTCTGGGGCATTGAATTGGACAAAGACAGCCCATTGAGTTCCCTCCACAGTCGCCAGATCTAACACCTATGGACTTTTACTTTTGGGCAACTGTGAAAGACAACGTCTATCGATGTAAGCCAAATACCCTGGAGGAACTTTGCCAGAATATTACAGCGACATTTGCAGCGATGTCCACTGTAACGTTGACTGACGTAGCTGGGGCGACCATTCGTCATTCTGTTATGTGTACAGCCGCCAACAGTGAACTGAACATTTAAAGTAACCGTATGCTAAACAACATGTTTGATCAATTATCAAATGTAAAATAAACACATAAGTAATACTTTTTGTTCCTTAAAGTATGTATACATTTTTCTGGCAGACTCTGTGTATGTAGTGATGTTCTTATCTTACTAGTAATTTATTTCCATTGGAAAACTTACTGGTTATAAATCAGGAGTTGATCCTACAGAGGTAGAAAAAGTATCATAATACTTATTGCGGATGTATTTTGACATTTGATGTATGGTGAAGAGAGAAACTAAATTTGGTAATACAAGACACTATGTCACTTCATTGTGAATAACAAACCAGAAGTTTTTAAAAAAAGAATATGCAAGATAAAATTGGTGAAACACTAATATAAACAGAGAGAAAATCAATATACCACAAACTGAGCAAGTACGATCTTTATTGGACATGAATATCTCTTTCTTATGACAGCTACACAAAACGTGAGAGTGAACCATTTCACAGACGTGATGGATGTACTTGAAGGAACTGGAAAACAGAATATTGAGTAATATTTAGCCAAAAACCCCAATGTAGGTGAGGCAGTGAACAAATATATTGATTACTGTTTAAAAACAAAATACACATCTATTGCATCTGTTGATTTATAACATTCCTGTTCCATTTACAAATATTTGATGAATGGCTGCACATGCAGTCCCACTAAAACAAAAATGGAACAAATGAAATGTTGAATGATATTTGTTTCAAGAGTTTTCTAAATGAGTGAATATAGTAGTCAAAGTGTCCAGAGATGTGTTTCAGAAGTTTTTTAGTGCACACTAAATTTTTTGGGAGGTTCATGGTGTAATGATTTATATATGCACCCCATGATAAATGTTTCCATTTAGAATTGGCATTTTTTTAAATCACATTTGTGGACCAAAATATCCAAGGCCTGGTAATTAGTCAGCCTTTAGCCTTTTTTCATTAACACAAGTGTCATTTTTTTAATAAACTATTTGACGTATGCCTCATCACAGTGTTTCTGCAGGTCTGTCCAGATCTGTAATATCACTCATGGTGAGGAGCCGCATATTCAGCCCACTAAATGTATGAGTTGTGGTCTCAGAAAAGTAAGCTGCTAATATTGCACTCATAGTTAAAATGACAGGCAAAGAGCAAACATTGCTGTCTGCCAATACTGAGCAGCTACTCTGATTCAAGATGCTTGACTCCTCAACTGCGTGACACATTTTCATGTAAAGAGCCACTTGCAGTTTTCACCACCTGTTGGATGCTGAAGGTTCTATGTTGTCTATGATGAACTTTACACAGTGCATCCTGAATACACAACTGTCTGTGGGTCATGTCAGGATTTTCACAGCTGAGCGTCCAGAGGAAGCTGTTTTTAGAAGTAAAAGAAGGATTTAAAATCATGTTCCTGTATTCTGATAGTATGGGATATGAGGTGTGATCAAAAGTAATGGGAATTTTTGTTTTTCTTAAAGAATATTTATTCATCAACATCAGATTTGTCCCCTTCGAAGTAAACCCCCTCAGGTATAATACACTTGTGCCAGTGCTTTTTCCAATCTTGGAAGCACTTCTGGAACTCACTTTTTGTTAGGGTACTCAGCTCCTTCATCAGCTCTGTTTTTATCTCATCAGTGCTGGCAAAACAACACCCTTTCATGGTTCTCTTCAGACCCAGGAATAGAAAGAAGTCACAGGGAGCTGTGACCAATGAATATGGTGGCTGAGGCAACATAATGGTTTTGTTTTTTTGCATAATAATAGGCATTGAACTGTAGGCAGGAACTTTATTGTGATGCAATTTCCAGAAGTGGTTTCGCCACGATTCTTGTCATTTTCTTCAGATTGCTTCACACAAACGGTGCATAACTTCCAGGCAGTATTCATTATTGACAAGGAAGGAACTGATAATGCACCGTCCCACTGTAATTGAAGAAAACAGTGAGAAGAACCTTCACATGTCATTTTTTCGGTCTTGGCTCTTCAGACAGTTTCCACTAGGATTATTAGGTCTTGGTTTCAACGACTTACCTGTATGCTCATGTTCATCACCTGCTACAATCTTCCTTAGAATTTATGGATCATTGCTGACTTCATTTAGGAATTCTCAGCAATGTCTTAAGTGACATTGTTCTTGGTCAAAATTCAACAATTTCAGAACAAACTTTGCTGCTACAACTTTCATGCCCAAAACATTCACAACAATTGTTTCGCATTAGCCAAAGGATATACTGACATCATCAGCGTCTTCTCTGATGATGAATCAGCAATTTTTCAGAACCAGTTTCTTTATTTCTTCCATATTGTTGACAGAAATTGATGTGTTAAGGCATCTGGGGCGGTCGTCATCTTCAACATCTTCTCGAGCCTCTTTGAAACATTTATACCACTCGTAAACTCTTGTGTTACTCACAGTAGAGTCACGAAAAGCCACAGTCAACATTTCGAATATGGTGCTGCACTTTATTCTACTTTTCAAGCAAAATTTAATGCAGGTTTTTTGATCCATTTTTTTCTAAAGTAAAAATTTGCTGAGCATTTGAAAACAGCTTTTCAACTGTTAACGGTAAACTAAATATCCACCAGGCTTTTAGAGGGCCAGTCCCAGGGCAGAATGTGGTGTCACTGAAGTGTCTTGCTGCTACTGGGACGCTGATCATGCAGGTTCACAACCAGCAGCCGCCAATGTCCAGCATCCTGTTGCTCATTCTTCCACACCAAGTACTGGTATAGTTTATCCCATAACGATTCCTCCATCCTAAGAAAAATATGGTCTCTGGATTTCCTTTGAAAACTGGCTGTAACATAAGCAATAATTCATTTGTAAATATTTACACTTTGTGCCCTCTACTTCACTCACTTGGTCCTTTACACTATTTATGCTTCTTTACAACCCCACTAATGTTGGGCTTACACATGGAGTTTTCGTTCACAGTTGATTCTGTCCTTTGTCAGATAGTGTCTCATTGGTATTGTATTTCTCGTTTGAACCCATAGGTTGAAGGTTAGCAGTGATGGAATTTAGGCAATATTCCACTTCAGCTGGTATTTAACAACAGCTGTTATGCTCAAATTCATCATGGCAACTGAGGTCAAGGTTCATATAGTTATGAGTTGTCGACAATGTTGTGTACGATATCTTTTTACATGATTTGAAAGGTGCTCTATTGACAGGTGGCCATTTTGCACAGCTAACATTTGATCTTGGAAGCTGAGCAGGATCAGGTCTAATGTGTGATTCAGACAAGTCAGGTTTTCAGTAGTTAGTTAGTTATGTGTTCCAAAGATCATTTGAAGTGATGTGGAACAAGTCAGTTAAGAAGGTATGTATACGTGATTACTGTTTACATTACTGAACACGTTTTTTTAGTCTTATTTATGCAACTTGGAATACAGGGAGTTGTCCAGAAGAACTGATTTTAGTTTAAATTTTAAACTTGCTTTGCTAAGTGTCAGACATTTTATGTTATTGGGCATCTTTTGAACTCCTTTCTGAGCCACTGATAACTTTAATAATAAGTAACAAAGGTCATTTTTTTCCTTGAGTGTTATATCTATATGTACTGCAACAGTGCATATAGAATACCTAACTCCTTAAATGTCCTACATGATGACTGTGGGTGGAAGCCACCAATTATTTTTACTTCTTGCTTTTGGGCAAACAATACTTCGTCTTTAAGTGGTGAGTTATCCCACAAAATTATTCCAAAAGACATTTTTGAGCAGGGATATGCAAAATATGTCAGGAGGTTAATTTGTTTCCAATATTAGCAATTATACAAAGAGCAAAAGTAGCTGAAATTAATTGTTTGAGTAGCTCAGTAATGTCACAGTCTAACATAACAGTCGCGGACCTCCCTGCTGTAAACGCAGTTACCGTTTGACAGATTGAGCGACACTAGCGCTCCAAGCGACGAGTATAGGCCCGTCCACACGCAACGATCTGTCTGCGCACATCACATCTGCGCAGACAGATCGTTGCGTGTGGACAGAATTTTGCACCAACCTGAGGTGTGTGCAAACCTGGAAGTTGGAGTTGGAGGTTTGAGCGAAACCTCTCAAATCTGTGTGTTCAAACCACATCTGCGCAGACAAGTTGGAGCGTGTGGACAGGAGATCGCCGCAAATCTGGCACGAAACAGCTGTTTGCTCAGTCTAGTGTTTGTATTTGTGCGCATAGGGCATTAAAATGGCTGATACTCGTCAGTGTTCTCGAGAGTTTGTAAGTGAATTCATTGAAATATATAGAAACCACCCATGTTTGTGGAAGATTAAAAGTAAAGAATATAGTGACAGAGACAAAAAGGCAGCAGCATACAATGCTCTAATTGAAAAATTGCGGGCAGTTGACGCCTCGGCAAACAGAGAAACGGTAATAAAAAAATAAATGAATAAATTCGTTGCGAACTGGCGAAATTATTTGCGGATGGATGTCGAAACTTATAATTATCTCTTAAAGCTTGTAACCCCTCATATTATGAGAAAAAATACTTGTATGAGAAGGGCAATTTCTCCTCATGAACGGCTGGCGGTAACATTAAGATTCCTAGCAACAGGAAGGAGCTACAAGGATTTGGAATTTTCAACTGCAATATCGAAACAAGCGTTGAGTAAAATAATACCCAACACATGTGAAGCTATTTACGCTGTCCTGAAGGATGAGTTCATGAAGGAAAGCTAAGTAAATTACGTCTGTCAGCGAACTGTTTACCGAAAAGAGTTATCCAAAGTTCAGAAATCTAGAAGATCTGGTGTAAGAGTAGATCAAGTATACCAGCCAACGTTATGGTATTTTGATCTGCTTGGCTTTCTTAGTAATCAAGAAACGCCGAGACCAAGCAGGAGTACAATTGAAGATGAAATTGGAGTGTCAATGTGCCAGGAAATGGAACACGAGGTAATGTAAAACAAAACAGGTTCGCCCTGCAACTCTCGCAGTAAATGTACGTGAGAAAACTGCTTTCGCTTTAGCAACCACTGTCTACACCATTTTGACCGCCTTCTCTGTTTCCTGCGGTTGGTCTGAATGTTTTTTGCAACACAAGTTGCGAACACAGACCACAACAGAACTTCCTCCATTTCTATATTTCAAAATAACTGAATTAAATTTTTGACGTTTACGGGGAGCGTAGTCGCTTGCCACGCATTTTTCTTTTCTACACCGACAGATGGCGGGCGAGTAGTAGATTGGGGTTTGTGTCGTGTGAACACACCACATTTGCAGCGATCTTTTGCATGTACAGACATCTGCGCCAATGTCTGCGCAGACAGATCGTTGCGTGTGAACCGGGCTTATGGTCAACGTCAGACGTGCCGTAAGCATAATGTTTGTTTTGCATCCATTTCCTACGTAATTTACGAAATATTTGAGATATTTTCTTGCCGCCAAGGGTTTATATATTATCAGAAGGCAAATATGTTTCTGGGAATGATTCTAAAATAAGCGCAAGTATGGACAAAAACCATGAATCGAGTGGCAAGCTACAACACATTCGTGAAGAAACACTTCGGACGTTGGATAGAATTGCAGCTTACCACGGTGAATCAAAAGAATAGAAACACACGGATTCACACGTAAGAAGCACAGACATGTACCTTTACAAGGAAAAGCCATCGACAGCTTATTGATCGTTCTGTAGACCTAATGTGTTTGTGATTGTCTTCGCCTGTTGCCACAATACGACCTTCAGCTTTATATTATTCTAAGTGGGGCAAGCAACTACCAAATAGTGGGAAAAATTTGTTGAAACGTTATAATGAGCTGATGACATTACATTTCACCCAAAACCAAATATTTGAATAATTTTCAAGCAGTCTGTCAGTGAACAAGGTGCTAACAAAATGATGTCATCACACGAAGGAAGCAAGGAAAATAAGTGACTAACAACAGAAGTGTATGAAATACATACCAAACATTACGCTTCTGTAAGACACGAAAAACTACACTTAATCTAACCACTTCATCGTCAAAGCAGGTCTGTGTTGACAATTCACACGAACCTGGCACTGATACACGGAGAGTTGAACTGACTGCTTCTGTGTCATAGGACTGTTCTACAACTTTAGATGAATTGTCGAATCTTAGTAGCAGTTTCCTCTTCATCGTCAGTTGAGGTAGTTTATTTGGGATGTCAAACAGTTTGGGTACTGCATTCCACACGAGTTTATTATTGTCTGCGTTCATGAACTGGTTTTGTTCGAAATGTAGCGAACAAAACGAAACATTTATCATTAATACACATGTAGTTTGCAAGTGAATCCTGACGATACAGTTTAGTAAAATGATGGTATATACTTCTCAGGATACTTAGGAAACATAAAGAAGACAGCTGTGGTGTCTTCTTCCTGTTGTTGCTGCAATTTATTGCGCTACAAACGCTCACGCTTGCAAAAACCATTGTAGAAATCAAAACAATCAACTACTATTCGCTTTCACGATCGCGCCGAACTCAGTTTAAGTTACTGGCCGCTTGGGGCGCTGCTGGCGCGGTAGGCAACAAAATCGAGGCGAAGTGTCGCGACTGTGATGTTAGACTGTGGTAATATGCGCCTTTCAGTTCAAGTTTTTATCAATGCGTACACCAAAAAATTTGGAGCATTCTACGCGATTTACTGACTCCCATGTGTTACATCAGTTGTTGGCAAGTCTCTGTCTTTTCTATAAAAGTGAACATAGTGGTATTTTTTTTTTAATAAGGGAGAGTCAATTTTCAGAGAACCACTAAATAATTATATATGTTTGGCATTGCTCATTCGTTGGGGGCAATATGAAGATTATATTGTTCTTGAAGAACCAAGTTTGCCAGGATCGCTAGTAATTCTTTTTATTACTATTACCGGTTTTGACAAATCTATGCTGTCATCATTGGATCTTGTGATATTATTATATGTACATGCTTTTTATAACACTGAAAGTTACATAGTGATGTTGCATCAAATTCTGATAAAAACTGGCAGCGGATACCAGCATGTCACAAATAAAATACCACACAATTAAGAAATACAACATTTTGTGCCGATGTCCTAGACTTCTGTTGTTAGAATAAGTGGTGAAAATATTAGTCCTGCATTATGAAAGGTTTTATTAAACGAATCATTATTCAAAAACACACAAATTCAAGTATTCACAATCATGTGTCAAACAATAACAACAGTGCCGCAGTTCAGTTTAATCCTCCAACCACACGTGCGATTTTATCATCATGGAATATCAAGAGACTTCTTTTGAAATGTTGTCATCTGGCTTTTGGCTCTTAGAATTTTTTCGGTATTGCGCCATTGTCAATCAATCGAAACATAATACAACGTAATGACAACAATCTATACTGGGATTAACAGAAGGTACAACCAGTTTTGTAGTTTGTTGACATTATTACACCGTACTTATAAGATTTTGACATATCTTTACGTTACGCTGAGATAACAATGTTATATGCACATCAAAGAACAATTAGTCAGCGACACTGGTCAATATTCCATTTCAATCGAGAACATTTTTGTTGCTGAGATCTGTTTGTCCATTAAGCATGATTGTGATCGTTCTTTGAAGGCGCTATATAGATTACAATTTCTGTGGCCAATTCAGTGACGGGTTGATCAAGAAATCGCGTATCTGTTACAAATCACAGTGAATGAGGAGTCACAGATATTACAATAAAAACTTTACAGAATCAGTCACAACTAGGAGTCGCAAGTAGCATTTAACATTATTAGTTTTCTTTACGACACGCTACTGAGTCTGACAGCGATTTCTGTGACAAGTCGAAACTGGAAGTCCCAAGTAGCAAACGGAAAAACGCAGTTAATATTAGATGACGTATTCCGTCTGTTGACCTACGTTCATTCTTCGTTGTAAGAACCTTGTGTCTCATGATATGGATGTATTCCACACTTATGGTCGAAGAAATGAACCAAGAAGCTAATTTACTCTGAGAAAAATTTTATAATCAGTTGAGAATTGGTGTAACCGAAGAATATGAATTCCGAATAAAGATCGTGCTTATAGATAGACCTACTGTGAAGCTTGCAATTTTAGTGACATATTTAAACACACTTTCCATCACAAACGCTAAAACCGCAGGGTATTTTCAATAAACAGATAATGGATGAGGCTCTGATGAGTATATAGATGCGTATTACACACCTATATCGTACAGCAACTACTGAAAATGCAATCTTTTGCGCACTTATGCTCTCAATTATGGTTCTCTTAAGGTCCCCCCACACGCTACTGCACACGACGCGATGCGACGCACTTGCGCTGTGGCTGCCGAAGTGTGCAGACGCTCTGTGCTGACGCTGCCGGGGCTAAACTCTCGCTCGTGATCTTGTAGCGACCGGTTGCGCGGGTTCACGCATTTGGCTACTCGCCTTGCGTGTTCTCGCTCACCAGCGTTTTCTCTATTCAGATTAGACAACAGCCTGCAAGGGCTTTTAGGGACTCGTGTGGCAAAATCGACGTGCCGTGACCGCCCCCCCCCCCCCCCCCGTCTAAGAAGGCAAGAACTGTCGTGGCTTTCTAAAGAAGCAAAGTTGTGGTGTTGGGGGTTACGACATGGAGGAGGAGCCGAAACGAGACGATCGCTCCTGCGAGACGCAGGGTGTGGCAGATAGCGGTCCAAGGCAGGTTTCCCGGACGACGGCAGCGTCTGGCCCCCCACCACCGACGAAGACGACGAATGAGAATGTTGCTCGCGGCCGCCGTATGGACGCGGAAATTTCCGCGAACGGACGGCGCCGCGCCCACACACTCTCAGCACGGAGACGACGCATCGAGCCGCCGATCCCCCTGACAAAGGAGGAAATTGTCGCCGCTATCGCCAGGCTGACCCCCGAGGAGAGTTGCATCTGCATGCAACGCTTGGCCATGGGCACCGAAGCGGACAGGTAAGAGGTACTTAAGAGATTTGCATGTCGCAGTCGCCACGACAGCTGCCGCGCCAGCAGTCGCACAAGCCATGCCGGTTACAGAAGCCGCCACGCCCTCGCCAACATCCAGACTGGCAACACCCGACAAGCCTGCAGATGTCGAGCAAACCTCGCGGAAGCGCCCATCCGCGGCCGTAGAGGACACTCCCTCCCACCAGGGAAGTTCCAGTCGCACCAGCCGGAAGAAGAGGAGGGTACGTCGCAGGACGACCGCATCGCCGAGGAAACCTGACGAAGAAGGCTTCATCGCGCTCTCCTGGCGCCACACGGCGAGAGCCAGGTCGTTCAAACTGGTGACGCCGGAGCAGGTCAAGGCTGCAAACCGGTTTGCAGATCTGCCGGAAGTAGACGAGACCGACGGAGACGGGACCTCGCCGACTACGACGACGAAACCACTCCGCCGCCCGCCGCTGATTACCATCCAGTGGCTTGAGGGCGATAGTGAGCTGAGAGAGAAGCTCTACTCCGTCGTAAAACCGCGAAAGATGATCGCAGGGACCGACAATTACAAGGTCAGAGCAGTGTGCATAGAGGACCACGAAAAACTCATGCAGCTCTGAGACCGAGAAGTGGAACTGCTTCACGCAGAGAACGGAACAGCTGAAGCAGCTGAAGATCGTTTTTCGCCACCTGCCACTGAAGATGGAACCGGCGTTCCTACAGCGGCAGCTGGAGGAACTCGGTTTCCAGACCAGCCACGTCGGCCTGATGAGGTCGCCCAAGACCCACAGGACATGCCCTTGTTCCTTGTGGTATTAGTTGACAACCGGAAAATTTTTCAGGTTGAAAACATTGCCGACTTCGACGTGAAAGTCGAGCCACTCCGCGCCAAAGGGAGACGAACCCAGTGCTTCAACTGCCAGCGCATGGACCACATGGCAACGTTTTGTAGGATGCCTGTGCGCTGCTGCAAGTGCACTGAGGACCACGCGTCGCGGGACTGCCCCAAGTAGAAAGAAGACCGACCGACGTGATGCAACTGCAACGTGGACCACGTCGCCTACTATCGATGATGCGCCGCATTCGAACGCGGGAAGCGCGCCAGCCGCGTAAACCCGAGCCGCAGCTTGGCAGACGTCGCTAAGGGGAAGCCGGCCGCCCCCTCCGAGAGGCCAGAGCCGCTCGCAGGGGTGCCGCACCGGCACCGCAGCCGTCGCAGTTGCCTTCGCCTGCGGCGCTGCCTGCAGTCGGGGAGGCCGCCTTGCCGGCGACCGTGGCTGTATCCCCAGCACGCCGCTCCGCTGCCGGCTATGGGAAACGTCGCGATGGAGTCAAACCTTCCCGAAACAGCGAAGGAAGACACCACCGAGCTGGCCGCGCTTCTGCGGTCGCTCAACCAGCTGATGACTCAGCTACCGGTGCACGTGGGAGCTGTGACGACGGCCCTCCAGGCCACCGCCGGGAGAAGCCAGCCTTAAATTGGATAACGGCCTTATTTGTGGGTTAACCATTTGCATATTCGACGCTCGGAGTCTCCACCCGCAGCAGGGTGAGTTTCGCCAATTCCTGCAGGACGAGGCGGTCGACATCTGCCTTGTGCAGGAGACCTTCCTCAAACCCAGGGTCGACGTGCGAGCAGCAAATTTTTGCTGCTAAATAGATGACAGAGGCACCCACAGGGGTGGCACTACCATTTATGTGAAGAAGTCACTGCGCCACCACCGCGTTCAACTACTGGCGTTCAATGCGCTGGAGGCCACAGGAGTGGCCGTCAACACCACCACCGGAAAGATTGTTTTCGTGTCAGTGTACCGGCAGCCTGGCAGACCGCTAGACGAAGCCGACTTCGACGTCCTGCTGTCGCTGTAGGGGTGAGCTTTCATTGCCGGGGATTTCAATGCGAAACACACCGAATGGAACTCGCGAACTGTCAGCCGCAGCAGGCGCCGCCTCTCCCGTGTTGTTCACCGCAACGGCGCGATCACCGTGGGGCCGTTTGACCCCACGATCTTCCTGTGCAGGGACAACCGGACGTGCTCGATATTGCTCTTCTGAAGGGCATCGGGCATTTCGCGACCGCCGAGACGCGTAACGTCCTGTCCTCCGACCACGTACCGGTCATTTTTGGCCTCGACGTGGTCGGAGCTTCTCTTCCAGAGAGCCGTCCGAGCTATCGCAGGCTCGACACCGAGCGCTTTCAGACGAAAGCCCTCGAACTGCTCGAGGTCGCGCCAAACCCCGCTGAGGTAGGGGCAGACGCCGCCCTAGCATTCTTCACCTGAAGAATACTCCGAGTAGCAGAGGAAGCCACGCCGAGACATCGCCAAGGGCCACAATACTTCTCGCGACAGCTACCGCCCCCCTATCCTGGAGGCGATCACCGAGAAGAACTTACTGTTTCTGAATGGCAGCTCACACGCAAACCAGCCACGAAGCGCCGCTTAGACCGCATGAGACGGTAAATTAAGGCAGCAGTCGAGCAACACCGGAACCAGGAATGGGAAGACCTTGTGTCTACCCTCAATCCTGAGGATGGCAGTGCATGGAGGATGGTAAAATCCTTCCTACGCCGGCGACAGCGAATACCGTCCTTACAAGTCGGGAACGAGTTCGCCAGCGACCCCGACACGAAAGCCAGCGTTCTGACTGACGCATTTGCAGCGAACTTCACACCGGTGGCCGACGTCATCGACGATGACCACATACGGTGGGTCCACGAGCAACTACCAACGTTCCCCCCCGCAAGGGAGGAAGGCGACGTTATCGAGCCGATAAGGGAGGAGGAAGTTGCTGTGCAACTTCGCTCGCTGAACCCCAAGAAGGCTGGAGGCAGCGATGGCGTCACAAACCTCCTGCTGAAGAACCTTCCGCCAGGACTAGACCAGCAACTTGCTGATGTTTTCAATGGGATCCTCCGATCAGGTGTCTACCCCTCTGCATGGAAACAAGCGGAGGTCGTGGCCATTCTGAAATCCGGCAAGGACCCACGCCAGGCATCGAGCTACCGACCCATCAGCCTGCTCCCGTCCCTCTCGAAAGTTTTCGAGAGGCTGTATGCGAGAAGACTGATGCGACACATCACCCAGGAGGGCATCATCCCGGACGAGCAGTTCGGGTTTCGAGAAGAACATGCCACTTCCCACCAGCTCCTGCGTGTGGTAGAACAGGGGATGAGGGCACTGGAAACAAGGGATCCTGCCTCTCCGAGACAGGTTTCACACCATCGCCAGGAAGTGCTACGAGAAAGTGGGATACTCCCGCAACCAGCTCATCTGTGGACTGGGCCAACAACCTCATCACAGGCCAACCACGCGTTGGCCTGACCTGTTGAGGGATTAAGTTTTACTAATCCCCATCAGAGAGCGTCTTTCTCTGTTTCAAGTTACACCAGCAAGGACCAGTCAACAAGTGTGGTAATATATTTTTCTCTCTGTTACAGGAACCGCAGGAATGACAAATTTTGTCCAAACTACACCATCTCGAGCCAAAGATAGGCAGCGTCAGCGTCATGCTACTGCATGCTTGACAATCATGCTTGCGCAAGCGTGCTTGCTCAAGCGTGCACAAATTCCTCGCGCCACCAAACGACTCAATCACGTGGGTACAAGCATCAGTTTGTTTACATTGGAAAATGTCGAGCTCAGATGACGATGTGTTTGCTGTTGCAGCCTTTTTGCTTGTTTTACGGAAAAAACAGAAGAGGAAACGCGCTATGTGTAGTAAAGAGTGGCTTAAGAAATGAAAATCGTATTCTCAAACAAATTTACGGAGTGAATTGAAGATATATCCTCGTGATTGGCATAATTACCTCAAGATGAATGAGGAAACGTATTTGAATCTTTTGTCCCTCGTGACGCCTTGTGGCTCAACAACAGAGCATTCTAATATGCTACCATTGCAAAGGTCTACTGCAGGAAACAATCCACTTGATGCTAAACATGTGAGAGAGGAATTTATGAACTATTTTGTGAATGAAGGACGGGTTCCTTGGCAACATTATTTTGTGCATTAGCAGTAAAGAGAAATGTATAAGAGAACAATGTGTATTGCAATATAGTATAAACAAATAAAAGCATAGGCATTTGTCTTAATTGTAACAGTGCTACTGTTACTAAATACCACTACCAACCTATTTCACTTCCTTGTAAATTACTCGAAGAGCATCTTGGTGTCTCCTCTTCATTTAAAAAACTGAAAAGATCAAAGTACCACAGAACAGGTCTGTAAACGTCGTCTGCTGCAGCCCCTGATTTGTAAGTGCTGTCATGTTTCCTTTTTTCTCGTCTGTAATTCGTTCGTAATGTATTAATTTTCTTAATAACAGTATCTTTAGTTGCTGATGGCTCTATTTCTTTGTACTTTGTGAGAAGCACCTCATATGCCGCGTCTCTTTTCATTTTATCATTATATTCTTATTTTTAATATTCCATAAACGTGAATGTCTTTCGTAGCACCTAATAAATTCCTCCAACACTTCCCGGTCCTACATCAGAACAAAGAAGGAAACGACACAAAAACTAAGTAAACGAGCCCTCTCCACAGTCTGAGTCCGAATGGCAGAAGTGTGCTTGTTCAAGCCTCCCTACTCTAGGCACAGACGGGCAAGCATGGACACGCTTGGAGGCTTGCACAAGCACGCATAATCGAAATTCGGTCAAGCGTCAAGCTGCTTGTGCAAGCCTGATGCTTGCGCTAGTTTACCCTACACACCGTCAAGCAAGCTTGCGCAAGCACGCTTGCACAAGCGTCATTGTCAAGCATGCAGTAGCGTGTGTAAGGGCATTTAAAGGCTTGGTTTCTCCATAAAGCGCCCTGTACATTTAGAATGTCATGACATTTGTATCACTAGAACAGATAGATTTTCTTCGTAAGTGCCATGGATTTGCACAGATGTTTCATAAACTTGATAATAATTTGTATTTAGTATCCTAAAAGCAGAAGAATCAGCAACGATCAATAGCATGAGGGTGCAGAAGGCAATGGAAACCACTGTATTAAAGACACAACGTTTACCCACAGGGCACGTGACCTGGCCTGTAACTGAAAAAGTGTAATGATGATCACTCCATTTGCAAAAGGTTCCGGAATAGTCCTTCATTTGGATCTCTGAGAAGGGACTGCCAAGGGGGATAAGGATGATGATGATGATCGGTTTGTGGGGCGTTCAACTGCATGGTCATCAGTGCCTGTACGAAGTCCTATTTTTACACAGTCCAATTTTTTTACAGTCCAATCTAGCCACTGTCACCAATGATGATGATGATGATGATGATGATGATGATAACACAGTCAGTCACCAGGCTGAGAAAATCCCCAACATGGCCAGGAATCAAACCCAGGACCCATGATCCAGAGGCAGGAATGGACACCAAGGAGGAGGTAACCAAGAGAAAAAGATTGAATAAACAAAGAAAGGATGACGTCCTACGACTCGGAGTGTAGAATTTCAGAAGCTTGAACGTGGTAGGGAAGCTATGAAATCTGAAAAAAGAAGTTCAAAGACTCAGTGTACACACAGTAGGGGCCAGTAAGTGAAATGGAAGGAAGATAAGGATCTCTGGTCAGATGAGAATAGTGTAATATCAACAACAGTAAAAAATGGTATAACAGGAAAAGGATTCATTATGAACAGGAAAGCAGAGTAGAGAGTGTGTTGCTGTGAACAGCTTGGTGATGGGATTGTTCTTATCAGAATCAACAGCAAACCAACACCGACAATAATAGTTTAGGCACACATGCCGATGTTGCAAGCTGAAGATGAAGAGATAGAGAAAATATATGAGAATACTGAAAGGGTAATACCGTATGTAAAGTGATATGAACATCTGTCATGGGAGACTGGAATGCAGTTGTAGGTGAAGAAGAAACGGTTACAGGGGAAGACAAGCTTGGGACAAGGAATGAGAGAGGAGAAAGATTAATTGAGTTCTGCAATAAATTTCAGTTAATAATAGCAAATACTCTGTTCAAGAATCATAAGAGAAGAAGGTGTACTTGGAAAAGGCCAGGTGATACAGGAAGATTTCAGTTGGATTTCATCATGTAATCTAAGGAATGAAGAGATACATTTGAAGTTGTCTATGGCTATAGATACAGCAATAAGGAATAACACAGTAGGCAATACAGATGAGCAGGAATGGACATATCTAAAAGGAGCAAAAAGATGAAAGAGAAACGTAAGTACAAAGAAGATAACTGCAAAGAAACCACAGGTAACAGAAGAAATACTTCAGTTGACCGATGCAAAAAGGAAGTACAAAAATGTTAAGAGAAATTCAGGAATACAGAAATACAAGTCGCTGCGAAATGAAATAAATAGGAAATGCACAGAATCTAAGATGAAATGGCTGCAGGAAAAATGTAAAGAAATCGTTGTCAGAAGAACTGATTCAACATTTAGGAAAGTTAAAAGGACCTTCGGTGAAATTAAAAGCAGCCGTGGTAAAATTAAGAGTGCAATGGGAATTCCACGGTTAAATGCAGAAAAGAGAGCAGTTAAGTGAAAAGAGTACACTGAAGGCCTCTATGAGGGGTAAGATTTGTCTGATGTGACAGAAGAAGAAACACGAGTTGACTTAGAAGAGATAGGTGATCCAGTATTAGAATCAGAATTTAAAAGAAATTCGAAGGCAGAAGGGATGGATAAATTGCATCAGAGTTTCTAAAATCATTGGGAGATGTGGCAATAAAACGACTATTCAAGTTGGTGTGTAGAATATATGAGTCTGGCGACATACCATCTGACTCTTGGACAAATATCATCCACACAATTTCGAAGACTGCGAGAGCCGACAAGAGTGAGAATTATCGCACAATCGGCTTAACAGCTCACGCATCAAAATTGCTGATAAGAATAATGTACAGAAGAATTGAAAAGAAAACTGAGGATTTAGTGGATGACGATCACTTTCGCTTTGGATAATGGAAGCAAGACTAAAGAAAAATCAGGGTAAGTCTTTCACCCCTACTGTTCAATCTATACATCAAAGAAGCAATGATTGGAATAAAAGAAAGGGTCAGGATGGGATTCAAATTTAAGGTTATAGGATATCAATGATATGATTTGCTGATGACATTACTATCCTGAATGAAAGTGAAGAAAAATTATATGATATGCTGAATGGAATGAACAGTCGAATAAGTAAAGAATATGGATTGAGAGAAAATCAAGGAAAGGAGAAAGGAATAAGAAGTAGCAGAAACGAGAACAGTGAGAAACGTAATATCAGGATTGATGGTCATGGAGTAGATGAAGTTTTGGAATTCTCCTATCTAGGCAGCAAAGTAACCAATGATAGATGGAGCAAGGAGAACATCAAAAGCAGACTAACACTGGCAAAAAAGGCGTTCCTAGCCAAGTGAAGTCTACTAACATCAAACTTAGGCCTTAATTTGAGGAACAAATTCCGAGAATGTATGTTTGAAGCACGGCATTATATAGTAGTCAAAAATGAACCGTTGGAAAACCAGAAGAGAATTGAAGCATTTGAGATGTGGTGCTTCAGACAAATGTTGAAAATTAGGTGGACTGATAAGGTAAGGAATGAAGAGGTCCTGAACAGAATCGGAGAGGAAAGGAATATATAGGAACCACTGACAAGGAGAAGGTACAGAATGATAGGACATGTCTTAAGACATTGTGAAATGACTTCTGTGGTACTAGACAGCACAAACACCAGAGGAAGGCAGAGGTTGGAATACATACAGCAAATAATTGAGGATGTAAGTTGCATGTGCTACTCTGAGATGAAGAGGTTGGTACATGAGAGGAATTCGTGGTGGCCTGCATCAAACCTGTCAGAAGACTGATGACTCAAAAAAGAAAAGAAAAGAAGCATGGGATAAACTGGTTTGAATCGAAATGAAGGAAACCAAGAAGTTGAAATTGTGAAAGCTTCTTTGTGTCAAGTGTCACAGCTCAGATGCACCCTTTTTTAGTATCTGTGTTAGCCACTGTAAATTTTCGGTACTATACAGCACTTAATAGCATTACCATGTGTGACGTAAAATTGGGCCGTGATAATATTGCAAAACGATTTGATAGCAAGCCAGTGCCTTTGAAACTGTCTGAAAACACCGAATTTGCCACATATTAGCGATTATACTACATGTTTTGTCGATTTTTCTGTTTTTGTGGTTAATTTTCCTCTTCTTTGTAGGCTACCGCCAATTTTTGCTTACTGGTTACAGTTTGACATATATATTCAGCGCATTTGCTTCCCACTACATTACAGTCTAAGTAAGAAGAGAATAAAAAAATCAGATCGATGGTTAAATGCACTAAAAATCCCGAGGTATCTCACATATTATAAATCTATATGACACACTGCACTCCCCTCTCGCCAATACTCCCTCCCCCCCCCTCAACATACTGTATATTGTGTGAGCTTATAATTGCATTGAACCTGTAAGATTGATTTTAGCTCTTCAGTGTTGGAGCATTTAACAGCATCAGGGGAAGTGAGCATCACACATGGATGACGTCTTATGTATTATGCTTTTATCATGATTGTTAATCAAATGGTTAAGAAAATAAACTGCAAGTAAAATTCAACAAAGCAGCTTTTTTTGTAATTTGGTTATACTGTGTGTGTGTGTGTGTGTGTGTCTTTTTTTTGTCTGATTTTTGTTTCTCATTATTATGATTCACATTCAGTCTGTTGTTTTCTTATTGACTTACTTCCAAAGCAGAATTACGTGAGACTGCCAGTGTTGTGATAAAAATAAACAAAAAAATTGTTCCATTTCAGACTTGTGCAGACGATGTATTTAAGATAAAAGCTGAAATTTCACTCAGTGCAAAGTATTTTCCAGCTGTCGTTTATTTCACACATCTTTATTTTACATTTGTATATTCCTGTTAGCATATATTTAAGTTTACTTTAAATTTTCTATACTCTAAAAATTTGGTGCTCTCTCTCTCTCTCTCTCTCTCTCAATCACTCATATATGCACATAAACAAATTCAGTTTTTCTTCTTTGTTTTGTAAAATATTCATCCTACCAAGAGTGGAATATTTCATGAACATTTTGCTTGGGAATAAAACATGCAACTGCTTCTTCTTGTTACATAGTACCACATGAGAAGTGTACTTCAGTTTAAAATAAAGCGGCCACAAATTACGCTGGTGTGAGCTAACAGAAATGTATAAAGAGGAAAAAAGCGTAACTTCTACGTTTTTTCTGAGGTTCACAACTGTCAAAAGAAATGCTCATTTCTCGAGCTATGGATTTAAATAGCCTTTTATGTGTATCACTAACACGAAATGACACATATTTTGCACAGACTTTAACAGATTTAAAACATTTATTCCAAATGCCACCAGAACAGCACAATACGTCTGCTTCCACGTATTCCTCTTTGCAGCTGTAGGAACAACAGTAATTCACATTGAAATGATAATTAAATGGACACCCTAGCTGCAAACAGGCGTTGATATACTTCATTGGCGACATGTTGAAAATGTGTTCCCCGACCGGGACTCGAACCCGGCCTCCTGCTGACATGGTAGAGAGTCTACCCATCTGAGCCACCGAGGGCACAGAGGATAGTCCGCCTGCAGGGACTTATCCCTTGCGCACTCCCTGTGAGACCCACATTCCCAAAATGTCCACACCACTACATTCGTATTGCGCCTAATAGATGTTTGCCCGTCAGGAGAAGGAGATCCCGGGTTCTAGTCCTGGTTAGGGCACACATTTTTAACATATCCCCAATAAAGTGTATCAACGCCTGTTTGCAGCTAGGGTGTCCATTTAATTATCATTTCATTCTAGCGAAGCTGCATGGTCATCAACGGTAACTGTTCTTTTGGGAACAGATACTACCTTCACATAAAGTAATTCACATTGCTATTACGAATAAACAAATGGTGCAAACGCAACAAATAAGATCGATTCACACTTAACAGAACGTCTCCGTCACGTCAAAACATTCTCCCCTGCGTTTCTAATGGCGCTGTCCACACTCAACGTCACCGGCCCGGAACGTCTCCGTAACATCACTGTCATGCATTCTTTTGGAGAATGTTGCCCATTCATGACGGCGAGTCGACGAGATGTGCATCTCTGGTTCTTGTAAAGGACTGCCTCATGTTTGCTTGAGCCATGTAAATATTTGGAAAGAGTGAGTTTATAGAGAGGAGAAGTACAGACGATTTGGTTATGTAAGTATCAATTTTTTATTGCTCAAAGTTTCACTTTGTTATTTATTCTAATTACATGTATCTACCTGTGCTTGTTATTTTATTTTATTTCGTTTTTTGTGTAGACAATTGGCTTCGACGAGTATTTAACAGAATTAGATTGTTCACACTCAGAGCTGTACAACATGAGCGATCTTAGATACAGTGATTCCCTTAGAAAAGAATCACCATGGAATCACTGCGTGTAACAGAAGTGACAGCAAAAACACTTTCATGGAAATGTCCAACTGAATTTACCTTAAACACTTCATCAACTTCTGCCGTGGTGATGTTGGTTGTCTAAACCTCGAGGCCTTTTTTGTAATCGTGGACTGGATCTTATTTAGCAAGAAAATAAACTGCTGTTTCGACATTCTAAAATACTTGAAGGACTGTTCCTCGTCTTCCAGCTCCTTGTATAGTGTATGGAACTCTCCGTCACTGTCTCTACGTTTCAATATATTTCTACCCCACATCCTCCTCTGCTGCATTTCTTCTTCTTTGTCAAGTACTATCGCAATCACTGCCAAACTTCTTAAATTAAATTTAGGTATCTTCACACTTCCGAGAGTTCCTTCGTAAGTCGTCACACAAACTGCAAATAAACAAAGCCACACTGGTGAGTACCTTCTGTGACGTCACAGGACGTTAATTTGACGTTCAGGGTAGTGCAAATGCTCGGACGATCTTGTGGCAATTGACGTTCCGTGACGTGACAGAGACGTTCTGTTAAGTGTGATTCGACCTATACGTGTAATATTATAAGTTACGAACTCTGCAGGAGGCATAAACAAACGGCGATATCCTGGGGCCTCGTGACAATCCCACGTTGATATTAGGCCAGTATTACACTATCAAATTTCTTTGTCCAATATCTTTGCCAAATATCATTGTCAAAGAAATTTGATGGTGTAATAGGGAACTTTGTCAAAAGTCGTCAAATATTTGATCAAATCTAGGGCATTGATCAAATAAGTCACTTGTCTTCTGTTCACTGCAATGTGACATGTTACCACGTGGAATGCTAGCATCTCTGCAGTGTTCTGTCATCTGTAGTGTTTTTATAAACATTGCAAGTAAATACAATTGGTGTGTACTGACAACTACAAAATTAATAGAGATGTATAAAGCTGATGAGGCACTTTACAACGTGAGGCAGCCCGAATACAAAAACTGATTAAGAAGAATGGAGACCTAACCTAACCTAACCTGAAACTTCTCGTGTAGCAAGGAATCGCAATGTTACAGTGAACTTGTCTTCAGCAGTTGTAGCAGCTCTTAAGTGAGTATTGTGCTTTGTGATATTAGGATACACTTCACTGAGCACCTACAGAAATGTATGCTCATCCATGTAATAGATGTATGACTTGACGTCCTCCACTATAAGCTCACATAACAAGTTTTGTTGAATGCTTTTATCATGTCGTCGTAAAACCCATGGCTTCACATTTCCTTTTTTTCCCCGCTTCTCTTCTGCATGTGCACACAGTACAATTGTGGTACATGCAACTGCTGTTGACAAAAAGTTGTTGTTGTCAGCCATCTTGAACTTTGACGAAAAATATTATGACAGTGTAATACCCCTTTTTAGCGCCACATCAAAGATCTTCGTCAAATACATTTGACGAATATTTGATCACATCTTTGATCAAATTTTTTATAAAGAAATTTGATAGTGTAATACCGGCCTTAGGTTCATTTGAGCAGTTTGCCAGAGAGCGCCAGAAAACAGACCTTACTGAGCATGCACAGCTATGATGATTAAGACAGCCCATGCATGGTGTTCACTCTGCTCATACGCTTTTCGTCGCATTTCTGTTTGGAATTTCGTGCGTGGTGGGGCATCACATGGCCATGTGCAGCCCTACCGGCGCGTTGTTGAGTGGACAAATGGACTCGGAGCTGAAGCAATTGTTTTATCATATCCTACCCAGTTAAGGAATCCAAATAAGGAAGCAGGTCTTGACGCAATACTCATTTAAAACTAGGCTCTACAACTCAAAGTACCCTAACCTTTTCCTATCTGGAAACTTTATCAAATTTTTTTATTCATATATGCAATATTGTTATGTAGCATTTCCAATCAGGTTTACGTCTACACAGCACTGCAAGAAGGTAGCAGCAAGAAATTTTCTTGCAAAAATAAACAGTTCCTTGAGTAGCTTACACCAGAATAAAGGACAATAAATTATTTTATGACTATTTCAAAATGTGTAAAAAATTAACAAGGTTGTCTGTGGGGCAAAGAAACTGTACAAGTGACAGGTTATATTCTACACTAGGAATAAATACAAAACCATGTGGAGAGTTAAAATGATAAAACACCGCATGCTGTCAGTCTACAATTGAGCATGGAATGTCATTCCATAAATTTAAGATGCAAAGAACAGAAATGAAGAAATAACGTAAAGCCTGGAGGAAGTGTCTTGTGATAGAAAAAAATTGTGTTTCACAGAAAGCAGATCTGTAATTTTCTGCTAAAGTCGTCAATATATTTGAAACAAAGTATTTAACTCAAAACTACTGACCAAATTTGCCTGCTTAGTCAGCTTCAAGTGAATATTTACGTATGTTCGTACTTATATGGTGTTAAGAGATCTTAACAGTGTCATAAAAGAAACAGGACATCAGAGACTACTCCAAACACATTGCAAGTTCATAAACCATACTAAAATTCTTATTAATGCTTAAAGTGCACATTTGTATGGTTCAAATGGCTCTGAGCACTATGGGACTTAACTTCTGAGGTCATCAGTCCCCTAGAACTTAGAACTACTTAAACCTAACTAACCTAAGGATATCACACACACCCATGCCAAAGGCAGGATGCGAACCTGCGACCATAGCGGTCGCACGGTTCCAGACTGTAGCGCCTAGAACCACTCGGCCACACCGCCTGGCCACATTTGTATGTTCATATTCACACTGAAGTACCTGATATGCAGCTTTTCTATGTGGTTTTCGCAATACCAGTTTTCTTGGGGCACTAGTATTCTATTATCTCATGTTTGGTTCTTTATTATCGTTTAATGCCATTAATGCCAGAATAAGAAAATGTGCACTTGAAACTGAACGAAGTTGAAACTAGCCAATAGTGTAGAATGAAACACTTCATTTCGAATGAATTGACTGTCTTGGTGGAAAAGATTAATAATACCAAATTTCTCCAGGAAACCGACAAAAATAGTTTCATTAAGATGATTAATAGTTGATTGCTAATAATGTGGAAATAATATAAAATCGGAAAATTGAAACCACTAATTTATTTTAGTCTTCCATGACTATGAGAATGTATATTGGTTCACTTGATGACTCCCAGTCACAGAAATGTGTTCTGGTTTCATTTGATGTGGGTTCAAAAATGGTTCAAATGGCTCTGAGCACTATGGCACTTAACTACTGAGGTCATCAGTCCCCTAGAACTTAGAACTACTTAAACCTAACTAACCTAAGGACGTCACACACATCCATGCCCAAGGCAGGATTCGAACCTGCGACAGTAGCGGTCGCGCGGTTCCAGACTGAAGCGCCTAGAATCGCTCGGCCACTTCGGCCGGTATTTGACGTTGGAGCTATAATCGAAGAGTGAAATATGTGCACAAGTCACGTGGAGAATAACCCCCCACTATAACTCAGGTTGCACTGCACATGCGCGAATCTGGAATCTTGGACACGCCAGAAAAATTTTTCCAGGTAGCATCTGACTACTTGCTCCTACTGCTCGTACGGTAAATAGCCACATTTCAAGTATCCAGAAGCAGGAGACTGCACTGTTCATGCGCAAAATCACCTCTGCGCATGCACACGAGCCCACTGGCAACTGCTCAAATGAACCTACTGACATCATGCGGGGAACACAATCCTCATTCCAAAGATATTTCTACTCTATGAGTTTACACGACGACATACTTGCTTCACTCGTCGCATCCCGGTGGTTTCGTATATGTCCGCAGACGAGGCACCACCAGTGTGCGCTTCAGCTTTGTCATTTTGTGACTGCCGTAATCGTGTGTAAAAAGAAAGTTTTGGCAGTTTGTACGAGTTGTGGCGGAGTTATGCTTGTTTGCTTGAGGCAAAACATGAAAAAAGAAAACGAACATGTTTGGGCTCCTGACTGGATAAAGAAAAGACGTCAGCTCGGTTGCTTAGGGACCTTGCTGAAAGAAATTGTACTGGAAGACCATACAAGTTATTTTAATTTCTGTTCTACAATTTGTGAATGGGAAGCACTGCTGTGACATTTTAAATAAATTGATATTGAATAAAGAATTCAGCATGTCCAGATTCCTGTAGCCTTTTCTCCTGTCAAAAAAGAATTGATCAACTCGATTATAGTCTTGTAGACATGAGCTGTTCTGCAGCCAGATGTTTTGCTTGTGTGTATTTTTCTTAGTTCATTTGTGTATGTACGTCTACAATTTTAATTGAACGGATTTTGCTCTACTCAGATATTGTCTCCCAATCCATATAGAAATCGCGCGTGACAGTCTCAAGTGCAGCAAAAAGCCGCCGCTTGTTTTGGTAGTCAGCATCACTAAAATCCCACTAAACACCTATGTATAGCACTGATACCCATAGAACGAACAATTTCCTCCGTTTCTCACTTCATATTTCAGTTTGTTTCCTCTCTACCTACACACCTAACATCAATACTCACGTAACTATAGTTGAATTCTTTTATCTTGGCGGCTCGCGCATGCCCGCCCAGACGCTGGAGATTGCTGCGTTGCCAGTTGCACACGACGCACGCGCCAATAGAAGCAGCGCCATAGTATAGCATAGTTCGCAAGCTTACGTGTAGGGGGGAGCGCGCAGTTCATGAAGTAAAGCCACCACGGCCGCATTAACCCTTTCGCTGCTACAAAGACGTGCTCCCTGCATTCCGCGCTGTGGGCGATTTTGTCACTGCACTGCTCGCCTGTGCAGACACACGGTGTTCTGACTGCTTTGACACTCTTTATCATTCGATTCCACAAAAACTATTTGGCTCAAAAATTAGATTTTTACCTATCTTCTTGACTGATACCTTCCCCCCATAAATGACTTAATTTTGTTTCGATGTTCAACGCAGTTATTATGCAGCATTAAATATAGTAAACCTTTGCACGAAATTTTGAAGAGTTTGCAGAGGTAAAAGTCCATAGAGTATACTTTCCGTATGGTCGATTTTAGTTGCCACAATGTTGAGAATGAAATGTGGACAAAATACCTATATATTTCATTTAATTTAAGTACCACATAAGTGTTGTATGTAATATTGAGAAATATTCCACCTTTCGCGACTGTAACAAAAGTTTTACTTACACTGGGCACGTTTGGCTTTATTTTAAAGCACTTCAATCAATCAAAAGGAAGTAGACAAAATACATTAAACAAAACTGTGGACTTACAAAAACATTAGGACTTGAATATACCGTCTGTCAGTGAAGTGCTCAGAGCTATGTCAAATATAATTTTGTGTGTGGCACACACAAACAGCATTTATTTGCTAAAACACTGATGAGCCAACACAAACGTTGAGTATTGTGCTACCGCAGCACAAAACTACAAAACGTGACTTGGCAATGGAGGACACAAAATACAGTCCTCTTATGATGCTTCAAAAGAGAGAAACGCGTCTGGTCTAAATAAGTCGCTTATTACACTTGCAGAAGAGGGATATATTTCAATACCATTGGTAAAGCTGCGACTGTGGAACAAAAACAAGAAATAGAACATGAATACCATTATGTATGTGCCATGCCTTTCACCGATGGAAGTGCTTTAAAATAAAGCCAAATGCGCCGTGTGTATATAAAACTTTTATTACAGTCGCGAAAGACGGAATATTTCTCAATATTACATATGACACCTATGTGGTACTTAAATTAAATGAGATATTGTTATACAGTAAATATTACATGAAATTTAGGTATCTTCTCCACATTTCATTCTCAACATTGTGGCAACTAAAATCGACCATACGGAAAGTATACGCTATGGACTTTTACCTGTGCAAACTCTTCAAAATTTCGTGCAATGGTTTACTACATTTAATGCTGCACATCAAAACAAAATTAAGTCATTTATGGGGGGAAGGTATCAGGCAAGAAGACGTGTAAAAATCAAATTTTTTGGCCAAATAGTTTTTGTGAAATCGAATGATAAGTGTGTCAAAGCAGTGGGAACACCATGTGTCTGCACAGGCGAGAAGTGCTGTGATGACAAAATCGCGCACAGCGCGGAATGCGGGGAGCACGTGTCTGCAGCAGCAAAAAAGTTAATGAAGAGGCAAAGCACTAGAAATTTCATTTAAACGAATAAAATTCGTGAAGTAAGGCACTCCAATATTGTTTTTAAATAAAGAAAACATTAAGCACCACACAAGGCTTGAACTCATAACCTTTCACTTGGCAGCACAACACCTTAACCGTTCCGCTACCTCGGCTCATCGAACAATGTAACTCCATAAAGACTCTAACACCTCACGCAACTACTTATAAACACTGTTGGTGTGATTATGAATTACTCACGCTTCGTCGAAGTACAATAGAAAATAAACAATTACCGCTGTTCTTTATTGCGAAAAAGCAGTTCGTGACATTGAAACAAACACCTTTCCTTGCTATCGCCTGAATTAGGAGTCTTATTGCTTGTTTGGTTTAATTAATTAATAGAATATGAAGCAATTGGTATAAAGAATGCTTTTTCCAAACTTTCTGTAAAAGAAAGTCTGCTATCAAGACATTGCTTTTGTTCTATTACTTTATTTATGACTGAACGTTTGTAAAACTGAAGACACTCGTCGGTGCTCTGCACTGCTGTCGAGATCTGGCAACGTCGTTCTCTGTTCATTGGCTGACTGTGTTTTGTGACGTCAGATGCGCAGAACGAACCTAAACTCGGCCGCCAAGATATATGACGCGCACTTAACTAGTGTCGACGGAATTGTAACGAACCGAAAATGTTTAGTTTCGCCAAAAAGTTGCGCAAATGCGCGTCACGCATACACAGTGGCTGGTAGCGCAGTTGGTGCAACACAGTGTTGTCGTGTAAACTAGGCTTTATATACGTGGATGCTAGAGGGTACATTTGTATGAAAATGACATTTATTGGTCTCAAACTGTATGCAGCTTACACGGATAGCTTGTATATTAGAGAAGGGAGACAAAAGCGCAAAACAACACGAAAAAGAGTGTAGGTCCAAAAATGCCATTGCATGGTACAGAAGGGGAATTTCACACACTACACAATCAACTCAAGAAAGAGGAATCTGCACTTTATATTTTAGAAAGTCGAAGCATAATTTTTTTCATTTGTTACATCAAATTGCATTCAGAAATACTAAAAAGAACTCAATTTTATGAGCTGCCATCACATCCCATGAAAAATTGGTTTGTTGGAGGTTAAGTTTAGTTCCTAAACCAGTGCAAATTTTTGTGTAGTAGCCTTATCTCCCTCAATACCTTCAAAATTTATAGATTTCCTCTATATCTTTTATTTTCCTTTTAATCGTTCAAGTGCCTTATTTCTACTGGGGTCAGGGTTAGCTAGTGAAACTACGTAAATATTGACCACCAGTGCTTGAAAAACTGTTTCACACACAATCCAGTGTGCTTGGGGTCATGTGATCAACAACAGATGGATGACATCAACCATCAAAACTTTCTTCAAAAATGGTTCAAATGGCTCTGAGCACTATGGGACTTTACATCTGAGGTCATCAGTCCCCTAGAACTTAGAACTACTTAAACCTATCTAACCTAAGGACATCACACATATCCATTCCCAAGGCAGGATTCGAACCTGCGACCGTAGCGGTCATGCTGTTCCAGGCTGAAGCGCCTAGAACCGCTCGGCCACACCGGCCAGCAAAACTTTCTTCCCAAGAAACCTTGACAGTGCTGTGACATGATGTGACAGGGTGGCAAATGTGGACACTGCCATTTGAAATGTATTCCAGAACTTTTTGACAGAACAGAAGGTTTCACAACATGATGTGACGACCACTATGAATTGGTCTTGATGTCATTTGTCCATTGTTGATCACGTTACGCTCCCAAGCTCATTTCCTACCGATACATGGCCATGTGCAGGTCTGCATATTTCATTTGTCATGGTTTTCATGGTGGATATGAGTTGTTTGTTGTTAGTTATTTGTTATAAATTGTTTCGTTTCGTTATTTCTTTTGTTAACATTTATAATAAATGATGAAAGATTAATTGAAGCAGTGAGGAATAGCAGTCTAAATTGAATGACATGAACATGCTAAATTATTTGCCCCCAACTTCGTTAATGAAGTGGATTTTTGTACATACCATTACTGCAATTAATATTTCACAATGAAATGGATTGCAGTATATCTGCAACTTGAAGTGGAAAAAGTACATTGATTAGTAGGTGCGATTTATTTTAATGCTGTCAGGCATTCGTTGTGTTTTGTAAAGCAGTAGCTTCAAATCTTCAGACAATCCGACCTGTTTGTTTAAATATGTTTTTGTGGCAGGCTTATTAATTGCTAAGTAGCTCTCTGGATTGTGTGTGAAGCAGTTGTGCAAGCATTGGTGGTCAATATTTATGTAGTTTCGCTAACTAACCCTAACCCCAGTATAAATAAGGCATTTGAACTATTAAAAGGCAAATACAAGACGTAAAAAAATCTATAAATCTTAAAGGGAAGGGTATGACTACTGTATAAAAATTTGCACTGGATTAGGAACTAAACTTAACCTTGAACAAACCAATTTTTCATGGGATGTGATGGCAGCTCATAACACTGAGTTCTTTTCAGTAATTCTGAATACAATTTGATGCAACAAATGAAAAAAAGATGCTTCGACTTTCTAAAATATAAAGTGCAGATTCCACTTTCTCAAGCTGATTGTGTATTGTGTGAAATTCCCCTTTGTACTATGTAATGACATTTTTTGGACCTATACTCTTTTTTGGTGTTGTTTTGCGCTTCTGTCTTCCTTCTCTAATATACAAGCTATCCAAGCAAGCTGCATACCATTTTGAGTCCAAAAGATGTCATATTCATACTAATGAGCACTCCAGTATACATTTACATAAGCTACCACATTGTGTATGTCAAGGTTACTAAGGGTGTATGTGAACTCTGTGCATAGAAACAGTTGACAACCATCTACTAAAGATCGCAGTTCCCACGAAAATGCGAGTTGAGATCAAGTGACTTAAACTGACTTGGCATGCCGTGATGTGACAGACAGTGTGAATACACGTTGACATGATCTTTCTGTGATGTTATGGTGCTGTGATGACACATGGGAATTGGTCTTTAATATTCCTTTCTCTACCCTATGTAATATCATTAAAGATTCCTTCATGCTGTTGGTGTTATGACTTAGTTTTGTAGATGTACACTAAATGAAGATTTACATTTCGCACTAATTTCTGTGTTCTCTCTGAATGTGGTGGAGAAACATTTACCAATTTGCCCCATGTAGAAATTTTCGGGTTCGCCACATTGTATTTTTTTTTATCCCCTGATAGTGTAAATGGTTTTGTTTTGTTGTCTGTGTCTGATTATTGTCCCTACTTCGTTGTTTGTTAGGAACAAAGCAATGCTCAGCATCCTGAACGTAGTCCACTAAATTTTAACATGAAAAGGCGATATTAGCTTGGTCACTATGGTAATGGGACAGGGCAGTAGCAGAATAATAACATTAACAACTGGTGGAATTCCCAAATCTAAAATGGTAATTTGCCAAATATGAGCAACAGTCACTTGCAAGAAGGTCCTGTATGAAACCATACAACTGACACAAGCTGGTGAACACAAAATCCTGCTGCAAACATCACTGAGATGGTGGAAGGGCCTTGCCCCACAGCGACGAGTTCAACAATGTAAATTCGATCACATTACACCCTCTAATGACAGTCATGAGATGGAATGGAGGCAGAATAAGGAATTCAGTAAACCTATTGTGATATAACAATGACACAGATGTTAGAGATAAATTAACTGCAGACCACTATCAAAGACATGATCATAGCAACGAAATAGTTCAAGTTACTCTATATGCTATCACGGGGAAAGTACAGGCTACAATTGTTCTGGACACAGGTGCTATGGCGAATGTTGTCTCAGACAATTTATTTACTAAGGTTTGTGAGATCACAACGAGATTAATGTAACCTCCCACAGATTTGCGAGATTATTGGAGCAGTGTCAGGTCACAAAATGTCAAAACACAGACACAGATTGAAGTTGTAATAGGAAATGGAGCCATAGTCTTCCCGTTTCTGATAATTGTATGTGGACTCATTCAAATGTTCAAATGTGTGTGAATTCCTAAGGGACCAAACTGCTGAGGTCATCGGTCCCTAGACTTACATATAATTTAAAGTAACTTAATCTAACTTATACTAAGAACAAAACACATACCCATGCCCAAGGGAGAAGTGAACTGATTGTAGAATGCATACTTGGCATAGAATTCTTAAAGGAGAAAAGCAAAGGCAATGCTTTCTGAATATCGATGTCAAAAATATTGCTGTTGACCTAGTAAAAACAAAAACTGAGCATGGTAAACACTGCCAAAGGTTAACCCGAGAATTTAGATGAACAGTTGCAGAAGTTTTATGGCATTAAGTACCTTACCAGCATCAATTTAGAACTTCAGGTTGGCAGGCGAGCCTGTCAAAAGAATCCAGTAAATACACTACTTTCATATTTGGAGGAAGGTGTTATCAAATTTGTGTATTCCCATTTAGTTGTTTTCATTATTGCCTTGGACACAGCCTTAGGACCTGACCTACTAGAAAAAGTAACTTTTGAGTTTTACGATTACTTACGCTTTTATTCCTTACTCAGTAGGTAGTAGTTGTCATTAGAAGGCAGCCAGCACAATATGTGGATTATGTGGAGCATCAACAAGAACTACTGCTCCTGGAGAAGCGCCTGCTTATGTCAGGTAGGTCAGCCATCGAATCCCACTGGTGATGTGTCAATCACCTCAAGGGTGTGGCTTCATTCTGGCATTTATTTTGTGGCAGCCACTAGCATCAATATCGACAGTGTGGGTGGGAAATATTGATCGATTTCAGGCAGTTGTGCTGACTCAGTCTTACTGTCTGAGCCATTTACACCAATTTCCCCAATGACAGTACATAGGAGCAGAATCGACCCAACACTAGCATCTGTGGTGACATAGTGGTGGGACAGCTATCAGCATTGGGGCCGGGAAGCCTCAGCATGTTCAAGTACAGGACAGTCTGCATCTCTATGTTGATAATCCTAGGACTGTCCAGAGCAGGCACCGCTGTGGATGGAGCAACCAATGGGGATGAGGCGATCTCTATTGGAACTGGAACAGATGGATGGGGTACCATGGTCCACTCCATGATTCCTGGGACACTGAAGGCACAGTGAGGGTGAAGTGCAGATAGCAGTTGAAGAGGCAGGAAAGATGAGGTGGCAATGCATCTAGGGCTGGGACACTGAGTGCAGTTGCTGGTTCTGTTGGTGCCATCAAAAATGGCCCCCAGTGGAGGCCTTTCATACATCTGACAACTGTGAAAGCCATGGACTGTAGCAGGAACGCAGGATGGACAGAGAGTGAACGATTGCGTCCACTTCAGGGCGCCAAGTTGGAATTGGTGACGGGTCCGAGGCGGGGGAGTTATGGTCTTGGTCGAGATGGCAGTGTGAGCAGAATGTGTGGTAGCTGCCCACATATTAACTCAGCAGGTCTCTTCCTAGAGGTGGGAGGGACCCAATAGGTGGCTCAAACAGCGTGATGCCCTTATCTGTGGAAGCAGAGTGCACCATGGCTGACATCTTCTCTTTCAAAGTCCACACAATGTGTTCCACCTCCTCATTGAATTGCAGGTGGGCAGGTGGAATAGGGTGCTGAACAGGTGTGCGGTCAATTGAGGCTCACAAAAAATGGGCGAAATGTGCTATGGGACATTGGGGGCCATTGTTTGAGACGATGGTCGATGGGAGACTCTCAATAATGAAGATGTGAAACAAGGCCTGAATGACATCTTCCGACATGGAAGACGGGAGTGGGTGGACATAAGGAAACTTAGAGAAGTAGTCGACCATAATGAGCCACATCCACTGAAAAAAGGTGCCAGAAAAGTTAATTGAAGATGATCCCAGGAGCCTGCGTGGGGACTGGGCATAAAAACCTTGGGGGCAGCTCGCTGCTGGCAGGTGCCTGTGACACCAAACTGAACCACTGCCTCGGTGTCCCTTTCGATGGTCGGTCATTAGGAGTGTCAATGGGCCAGTTGCTTCATAAGCAAAACACCCTGGTGACCGACATGTAGGAAATCAAGGAACCTGGGTTCCAGAGCTAGTGAAATAATGAACCAAAGCTGTTATTGTTCCGCCTAGAGGAGCGAATTCCGTCATGGAGGGGGAATTGTGACCAGAGAGTGAAATATGTCTTCAGAGGACTGTGGGTGTCAGTGGGTATCTCTGCAGCCAACCATACCGAATACACTGTTGTCGGCCCTTGTCTGAGCCATGACTGCTGATGCATTGAGTGGCATCTTTTGGAGGGTCAACAATGAGTCACAGCCTAGTTGAAAAACGACTTCCTAAGCATCAAATTCACAATCTGGGCCAGCCAGAGACGAGACAGACTGTCGACATTTGGATGGTGACTGGAAGGTTTGTAAAGTATGTGACATGTATAGGCAAACAGAAACAATGCCAATCTCTGAAGCCTTTGTGCCATTTTGTTTGGGAGTTCAGACCAAGGGCCAAACAATGCGAGTAATGACTTGTGGTCCATAATCAGCTGAATCTTCCATTGTACAGATAGCTAAGGAACTTCTTCACAGCACAGACAACAGCTAACATCTCTTTCTCTGTCTGAGTCTGGGTGAGAGTTTTGGAAATGAAAGCAATTGGATGTTTGGGGAAATCGAGGTCCCAGTGGGAGAGCACCACACTGACTGACTCCATGCTGGGAGGTGTCAGTGGTGAGGAGAAGGGGCTTTCCCAGGAAGTATGGAATGAGGCATGGCGCCTCCCACAGAGCCTGCTTTAGTGCAAGAAACGCCGCCTCACACACAGGTGACCACAGGAAGCAAGCCCCTTTCTTGCACAGGCCGTTGAATGTGGTGGTCAGTTTGGCAGCCTCGGGGATAAAACGACCATAATAGTTAATTTTCCACAGGAAGAAGTGTAGCTTAGTCAGAGTTTGGGAGCGGGGCACGTTATCAATGGCCCAAATGTGGTCTGTGGTCAGATGAATCCCTTGTTTACAGAGGAGGAAACCAATATACTCCACCGAGGGCCGCCTTATACACAGGTGACCATACGAAGTGAGCCCCTTTCCTATGCAGGGCGTTGATGGGGTGGTCAGCTTGCCATCCTCCAGGATGAAACGACCATAATAGCCATCTTTCCCAGGAATGACAGTATTTCTTTCCGAGTTTGGGGTTGGTTAATGTTGTCAGTGGCCCACACATGGTCTTGGATGGATGTGACATTTGCAGAGAAGGAAACCAAGATAATCCACCATGGGCTGGAAAAAGTTGCTGTTACTGAGCTTAAATATGCATTTGACAGATCAGTCTTCATATAACAGTCTCTGTTCTGTAGCCTGGAGAACAATTCTTCTAGTCGTTGAATTAGAAAAGAATCTATGATCATCATGCATAGCCCAAAATCTCTGCAAAGTCTGAGACAGTCATCCAGTTTTTTGATAACAAAGGTGGAAGAAGCCCACTGACTGGAAGAAACAGGGATGATCACAGCGAGGGTGACCAACCTGTCCAGTTCTGACTTCATCACATCCCAGAGGATGTGAGGAATTGAAGGCACTCATGCCAAGTGTGGGGCCAAACCTGGGTTCAAGTGAAGGTGTACCTGGTAAGATGCTACCCAGTCCAAACCTGGAGCGAACAGTTCCAAAAAGTAGGTCGTCAAATTTTCAATGTTTTCAAACTATTATCCAGGGATACCAAATGCACGTTCCAAGAAGTGAAAAACGTAAATGGTTTGAAGGCATCTAAAGCAAAAACGTTTCCTGCTCTGTCAGGAGCAACCACCAAAATTGAAAGTGAGGAAGAAAACAGTTTTATATGAGTTCCCCATCGAAGACACGCTCTGTCAGCCCTCCACTCCCCGCCCCACCGAAACTTCATGACTGCCACAAGCTGTGACCTTCCTCTGATCAAGCGAGGTAGCACCGTGGTAAGCACCCAGGACGCCAATTCAAACCCACATCCAATCATCCAGATTTAGGTTCTCTGTGATTTCCCTAAATCGCTCCAGCCAAATGCCAGGATGGTTCCTTTGAAAGGGCACAGCTGATTTCGTTTGCCATCCTTGACACAATTTAATCTTGTGTTCCACCTCTAATGATCTCTATGGCGTTGGGACGTTAAACTTAATCTTTCTTCCTTCCTTGACCTTGTCTTGAAATGGGGACAGTGGAGAAGAGCCCAGCATCACATATTGATCAGAGAAGAAGATACACCAGTATACAACTGGAAAGGTACCTCCCACCTCACCACGTGCCTGATGGGTTTCGCCGATGCCACGTTAAGTACAGTGTCAATAGTAACGGGGTGGGGTGGAGGGGGGATCTGGAAAAGATTAGTTACTGATACACAAGAAACACAGCTATAGAACGTCCTATCAGTACACCCATATATTGACAAACAGTTTCATATGGCCTAATGTAAAGAAAGCCTCAGGGCCAGTTCTAAGGTATGGAGAGGTGCCACAAGACAGGGCAGCAGGTTTTTGGGGCAGTGTTATGTTAAATACTAACATGGTTTCGAAAGGGTGAGCTAAACAAGACATTGAAAGTTTTGCATGAATGAAAAATGCGACAGTAAGTTGGAATTATGAATTAGTACAAATGTTAAGAGACAAGAGAGAGAGAGAGATATGAGCAGGAAGTCTCTTCACTTACTTCCTAAAACCAAAAAACTTATTGTAATCGATCGTAGACTGCCTATCGCCATATCTTTGAAATATTATTTATGAAATTATAACTACATTTCACAAAATTAATGTACATAACTTATTTAGATGTGAAGTTATTTACAGTTAAAAAATAGATTAGTGTGCATTTTTGTGCTTTCTATAGTTTTTGCGACCTTACATTTACATAAAATTACCTGGGTCTGTACATATACTGCTTCAATACCACGAGATTTAACAAATTCATTCCATTTGGAGCCTGTAAAATTGGTAGCATTGTCAGAGAGTATGGCTTTTGGCTTGCCGACTCAAATAAAATAATCTCCTTCTATTCTCTTTATTATGCCTCCCACTGCAAGACATACGGTAGCATAAATTTTTAATTGTTTTGAAAATACGTCATATAAGGCAATTACGTATTTGACACCTCCTCTGGCAGTTGAAAACGGTCCAGCTATGTCAATAGACCGTGATCTCTGGGTTTTGTTAGTATGATTGAGTGAAGTTCATCAAGATGTGATTTAATTGGGTGTTTAGACTTTTGACATATAATGCATCTCCTGATTATTTGCAACACTCTTTTACTAATTTTTGGGGAATAACAGTTAGATGCGATTTTGCTAGTGCACTTTGTAATGCCATAATGTCCCCAAACATTATGTGTATACTATATAAAGTAGTCGATTCATTTTTCTGGCAAACAGACACCAGTTATGAGAATCAGGTTTTTTTGGTAAAATAATACTCCATTGTGCAATTTGGATTGTTTCCCTAGTTCAGAGTTGTTGTTGTCCACAAGCTGTTGCCTTACCTTATGCCATCGTTCATCCTTTCTTGTAACTGGGACATGTTCCTACAGATTTTAAGGTAATAAGGTCTAAAAGAACCGTCGTGCATACTGAGTTCTCTGAAACTTGATGTCTGCTCTGTGAGTTCCACATACTCTCTTAGTCATTGCAGAAGCCAAAATATTCTATACACCTTTGACATAAATGATTTCAAAATCGAATTCATGAAAGAGCAAGCACCATCTGGCTAACTGTTTGTGTAGTAATTTGCATGTCAGTAGGAATGAAAGCATTCGATGATTACAGTATACCTTTGTGTGATTTCCCTATATAAAATACTGAAATTTTCGAAAAGCTCACATTATTGCCAATGGCTCAGTTTAAGTATCTGAATAAGCTCGTTCACTTTCTTTAATTGTATGACTTCCAAAACTGATCATTTTTATATTTTGATGCCCCTGTTCTGTTTTGATTTGAAATAGTACTGCCCCCAGTCCTTGTGACAAAGCATAATTATTAAGACAGAATGCTTTTGCCATGTCTGGGTATGCTAAAATGTCTGAGTTTATAAAGCCTATTTAACTGCTTCAATATACTGTTGGCACTTGGGTATCCACAACAATGACTGCTTTTGCCAATAAATTCAGAAGAGAATCGCTATTTGACAGCTGTTTTGGCATGGATATTTTTAAAAAATTATGCTAACCTTGGAAATGCCTTCAATGTTTCTTTGTCTGTGGTCTGGGGAAATGTTTAATTGCGTCTGGCTTGTTGGAATCAGGTCTAACACCTTTTGGATTTCAGGATATATGAACTGAATATTAACCTTGTTTTTGTCAACATACAAATGGTACATAGCTTTGTCTAGATCAATTTTACCTGATATTTCCTGAAAGATTCCATTCTTAACAAACAGTTAACTATTAATTTTTAGACTACTAAAAATGTGCATGTAAATATGGTTTCATTTCTGTTAATAGGGAAACAAGTTTGCAACCTGACAACTTTTGATTTACTACCCAGTGCAATGGCAATGTGAGACTTTGTACTGGCAATGTAGACAAACTGAGTTTGTTCTGCTGCTCGTCAAACAATCTTTGTGAAATTAAATGCGGTGCTACCCCAGTGTCTAGCACAACCTGTACACCTGTGTTGCCAATTTTGGCATTTACAATAGCTTGTAGCTCGTCCTCTAATTCCTTAACATTACTCATGTCTTCAGCTGTATAAAGATCATCCCTCATGTCATTTATCTGATCTTCTTCTTCTTCTTCTTCTTCTTCTTCTGTAGTGGTCAATCCAAGGATTGGTTTGCAACAGCTACAATGGCAGCTTGTCTCCATTCTGTGCGTCTTTCAGCTTTTCTCTTCGTTTCTTTATAGGTATATATCTGATCATTTCTTATAAAATAGCTATTCAAAATCCTTATGCCCACTTCCGTTCCCGGTCGTTGGCAGGAGGCTTGGCCCAATTGATGGCTGTTTCCCTGTTGCGGAGGTGAGGGGGTTAATCCCTCCATCTGTCACATCGGTTATATGTACCATGGGTTGAGAATTGTCCCATGTATGGCCTTGTATTTGACTGGGGGCGGCATGACACTGTTCTGGGTTTCTCCTGCTCCCATAGCTGGTGTTATTATTGCAGTTACTCGGTGGCTGATTATTACTATTACCAAAATTTTGTTGTGCATTGCTGCTCGGATCATAGACATTATTCCATCCATTCTGGTTATTACGGTGTTGAGAACCGCGATTTCGTTGATTGTAACCCTGCTGTTATGGCCACTGTTACCGTTTCTTCAGTTGTTTCTGAAATTACGGTTTTTATTCTTCTCGCCATGGCTTTTACTGTCTAGTTTGTGAATATCAGACAACAGATAAATAATAATAATTATTAATAATAGTAGTGATCAGTTTATACAAACTTTGTGCGCTTGACAATGGCTTTTTGCGTATTGTCCGTTCATTGTAAGTTTGACCATGTGTGATTCCTTATTGGACTTTTTTCCTTGAATAATTCCCAAGCTATGGTCTGTACTGGACCTTTGATATAAATTGTAACACAGAATCTTTAGCCTTGCCAAGACGCTGTTTAAATGGAACTATACATATACACATATACACTCGTGGAAATGGAAAAAAGAACACATTGACACCGGTGTGTCAGACCCACCATACTTGCTCCGGACACTGCGAGAGGGCTGTACAAGCAATGATCACACGCGCGGCACAGCGGACACACCAGGAACCGCGGTGTTGGCCGTCGAATGGCGCTAGCTGCGCAGCATTTGTGCACCGCCGCCGTCAGTGTCAGCCAGTTTGCCGTGGCATACGGAGCTCCATCGCAGTCTTTAACACTGGTAGCATGCCGCGACAGCGTGGACGTGAACCGTATGTGCAGTTGACGGACTTTGAGCGAGGGCGTATAGTGGGCATGCGGGAGGCCGGGTGGACGTACCGCCGAATTGCTCAACACGTGGGGCGTGAGGTCTCCACAGTACATCGATGTTGTCGCCAGTGGGCGTCGGAAGATGCACGTGCCCGTCGACCTGGGACCGGACCGCAGCGAAGCACGGATGCACGCCAAGACCGTAGGATCCTACGCAGTGCCGTAGGGGACCGCACCGCCACTTCCCAGCAAATTAGGGACACTGTTGCTCCTGGGGTATCGGCGAGGACCATTCGCAACCGTCTCCATGAAGCTGGGCTACGGTCCCGCACACCGTTAGGCCGTCTTCCGCTCACGCCCCAACATCGTGCAGCCCACCTCCAGTGGTGTCGCGACAGGCGTGAATGGAGGGACGAATGGAGACGTGTCGTCTTCAGCGATGAGAGTCGCTTCTGCCTTGGTGCCAATGATGGTCGTATGCGTGTTTGGCGCCGTGCAGGTGAGCGCCACAATCAGGACTGCATACGACCGAGGCACACAAGGCCAACACCCGGCATCATGGTGTGGGGAGCAATCTCCTACACTGGCTGTACACCACTGGTGATCGTCGAGGGGACACTGAATAGTGCACGGTACATCCAAACCGTCATCGATCCCATCGTTCTACCATTCCTAGACCGGCAAGGGAACTTGCTGTTCCAACAGGACAATGCACGTCCGCATGTATCCCGTGCCACCAAACGTGCTCTAGAAGGTGTAAGTCAACTACCCTGGCCAGCAAGATCTCCGGATCTGTCCCCCATTGAGCATGTTTGGGACTGGATGAAGCGTCGTCTCACGCGGTCTGCACGTCCAGCACGAACGCTGGTCCAACTGAGGCGCCAGGTGGAAATGGCATGGCAAGCCGTTCCACAGGACTACATCCAGCATCTCTACGATCGTCTCCATGGGAGAATAGCAGCCTGCATTGCTGCGAAAGGTGGATATACACTGTACTAGTGCCGACATTGTGCATGCTCTGTTGCCTGTGTCTATGTGCCTGTGGTTCTGTCAGTGTGATCATGTGATGTATCTGACCCCAGGAATGTGTCAATAAAGTTTCCCCTTCCTGGGACAATGAATTCACGCTGTTCTTATTTCAATTTCCAGGAGTGTATAAATGGCGATGTGCCTAATAATTATCTGCAGCGATGGCAGAAATGCTACCAGCCAGGACTGCTTTCAGAACAAAAAAGGTGCCATCTTCTCGGCAAGACAACTGGACTGCGTAATTATTTTAATGCTTCAGCCGTTGCACGCCACAGTCGATACAACCACTTCCACTATTGAATATCTTATGCAATTCTGTATTTATATTCTGAAGTTATATCTACGTTGTTGCTATATATTCAAGCCCACCCTACAAATGTGCCTTTAATTGCTCCCTGAACTGCGAGGCGAAAGGACGCTGTAAAGTTTGGAAGGTAGGAGACGAGGTACTGGCAGAAGTAAAGCTGTGAGAACGGGGTGTGAGTCGTGCTTGGGTAGATCAGTTACTAGAGCACTTGTCCGCAAAAGGCAAAGGTCACGAGTTCGAGTCTCGGTCCGGCACACAGTTTTAATCTGCCACGAAGTTTCATATGAGCACACACTCCACTGTATAGTGAAAATCTCATTCCGGTATCGAATTTGTTAACAATCTGATCTCTTCCAATTACTATTCTTTCCACTTCTGCAAGGTGATTGCAGTGTATTTCTATCCCCTTTCCTGTGAGTGTAGCTATTACTGATGCATTTCTGTTCTAATTAAAGAATCCCATATCCTCTGATATGTTTTGCACGTGATCCAGTAACTCACCGTATGTATTGTGTAAACCTGACATGCTAGCTTGCACCACAGATACTGCTAACCTATCATGTTCTGTCTATATACTATTTTATTTAGGGTAAGCTTATCTAACCCATGAGCGGTTTTCTTCTGCTCATCTGCAAGTTCGGAAAATTTATCGTCAAACTTGTGATCTAACTTCTGCTCGACACTCGATAATTCTGTTTTTAAACACGAAAACTTTTGCTCAAACTTGTCATTTCTTCCAACTGATTAGAAAATATTTTTTTCAAACTGTTTAGACATTTGCCAAAGATATTGTAGGACAAGACTCATCCCCACATGCCAAGAAGACTGGATTTTCTGCAATTTGTTGCTGTTCCTTTTCAGTTGGTATTTCCTGTTCCACGATTTGTGGATAAGGAAAGATATGTCATTTATGTAAGTCATTACAATGAAAGCTATCACGCAAGAATATGCCTATGGCCATAGATCCAGATAGCCACTTAACATAGGCTATTATTGTATGTTTTACTGTATTGTTTGTCCTCAACAAAACAAAGCACAGGGCTATAGACAGAGAGATACTAAAAGAAATGCTTTTGGCTGTCAAGAGAGCAGTGCGAGTAGCTTTCAATGACTACTGTAATAGAATATTGTCAAATTATCTTTCACAAAACCCTAAGACATTCTGGTAATATGTAAAGGCTGGTAGTGTCTAGTCTCTAGCGAATGAGACAGGAACTGAAATTGAGGGTACCAAAGCAAAACCGAAATGCCTAACTCCATTTTCAAATGTTCCTATACAAAGGAAACCCAGGAGAATAGCCCTAATTAAATCCTCATACCACTGAAAAGATGAATAAACTAAGTATTAGTGTCAGTGGAGTTGATAAACAGCTGAAATAGTTAAAACTGAAGAAAGATTCAGGCCCTGATGGAATCCCTGACAGATTCTATATTGAATTTGCAGCTGAGATACCCCTCTTCTAACAATAATTTGACGTAGATCTCTCAAACAAAAAAACTGTGCCCAGTTCTTCAAAAATGGCACATGTCATACCTATCTGCACGAAGAGTAGTACAAATGATCCACAAAACTACCATCCAATATCCTTGACATCAATTTGTTTTAGAATCTAAGAGCATATTCTGAGCTTAAACATAAAGAGAATGACCTCTTCCATGCCAACCTGCATGCATACCAAAAACACTGAACATGTGAAGCCCTCCTCGCACTTTTCTCACAAGACAAACTAATAGCTTTGGATCAAGACAGTCAGGTAGATGCAGTATTTCTTGATTCCAGAAAATGATTTGACTCACTACCACATCTGCATTTATTGTCAAAAGTGGGATCATATGGGGTATCAAGCGAAATGTGTGACTGGATTGAGGGCTTTTTTGTTAGAGAAGACGCAGCATGTTATCTTGGATGGAGAGTCATTGTCAGACGTAGAAATAACTTTGGGGGCGCCCCAGGGAAATGTGTTAGGACCCTTATTATTCATGTGGTATGCTGATGACAATATTAATAGTAAACTCAGACTTCTTGCACGTCATGCAATTACCTACAATGAAGTGCTGTCTGAAATAAACTGCATAATTATTCTGTCAGATCTGGATAATATTTCAAAGTGGTGCAAAGATCGGTAATTCGTTTTGAATGTCGAAAAATGTAAAATTGTGAACGTCTCAAAACGAAAAATCGTAGTATCCTATGATTATAATATCATTGTTGGAATCGGCCAACTCATATAAATACATGGGTGTAGCGCTTTGTAGGGATATGAAATGGAATGATCACATAGGTCCAGTTGTTGGTAAAGTAGGTGGCAGACTTCAGTTTATTGGTAGAATAATGGCGAAGTGCAGTACGTCTAGAATGGAGATTGCTTACAAATGACTCATGCAACTCATCTTAGAATATTGCTCAAGTGTATGAGACCCATACCAAATTGGACTAAGGTATATTGAACGCATACAGAGGACAGTATGAATGGTAACAGAGAAACTGAACTGGCAGACTCAAAAATAGGCATAAGCTATCCCGAGAAAGTCTACCACCAAAGTTTCAAGAACAGGCTTTAAATGATGACTGTAAGAATATATTACAACCCCATACATATCGCTCACATAGGGATCATGAGGATAAAATTAAAATAATTACAGCATGCACAGAGGCATTGAAACAATCATTCCCGCAATCCATATGTTAAAGGAACAGGAAGAAACCCTAATAACTGTTTTTTTGCGATTTAGTGAGCAGCCCCTTCCTTTTGACACGTCATCTATCTGCAAGTGTGTCCCACTTCAAACTTTCTATGGGATTTGTAATGCTCTAACGATGGCTAACTGTACCAGTCACGAATCTTGCCCTTCTTTGGACCCTCTCAATCTCTTTAATCAGATCCAGCTGGTAAGGGTCCCATACAGACGAACAATACTCTAAGACTGGACAAACTAACGTATTGTGAGCAATTTCCTTTGTTGAAGAACTGCATCGCTTCAGGATTCTACCAATAAACTGCAATCTAGATTTCGCCTTACCTGTTGCTTGTGTAATCTGATGGCTACGTTTGAGATCATTTCGAATAGTCACATCTATTTACTTGACGGATGTTACTGTTTCCAAATACAGGGAATTTATTTTCTACCTGTACATTAATGGGGATTTACGCTTAGTTATACGCAGTAGGTTACACTTACTAATATTGAGAGATAACTGCCGGTCATTACCCCAAGCATTTATTTTCCGCAAATCCTCATTGATCTGCTCATAACTTTTGTGTGATATTACTTACCTGTAGACTACAGCATCATCGGCAAACAGTCTAATGCTGCCGTCAGTACCATCAACCAGATCGTTTATATAAATCGTAAAAAGCAGCAGACCTATTACGCTGCCTGTGACGTATAATTTGATGTATATTTTCGGTGCCTACAGTGTCACGTCTTTCAGTGTCACACAAATTTTTATTTTTAAAGGGGTCACTTAAGACTATTTCCATGAGTTCGCCCCTCAAATTTCTCCCTCTTATCACAAAATTGTCGTCTGATGTAGTACAAACTGAAAAAAAATAAATTCCTATTAAAGCACAGTTTTGTATATAATTTATATTCAAAACCTTACACCTGTGTCACAGAACAAATCGTACATCGAGAATACTTTACACAAGTTTAAGGCAAGAAATGCTTCCGATAATTATTACAGTACTTAAAGAACATCAAAATATGAACAGGCTGAAATGAACTAACAGTACACGAGACTATGTTAATCAATTCAACTGTAAAAAGCTAAGGAGCGTATTATTAGCAAAATGAGAAATTTGCAAAAGTGAAATGCCAAAATGAGCCCTTCTCAGTTGGGAGTAAATCAAAACAATCAGAATGGCTGAATGAGAGCACAATAACATGAGCCATAAACTAATAAGAGCCAAGCAACTAAGCAAATAAGCAAATAAGAGAATAGGCAAAAATGAGATGCCAACAAAATGAGGGCTGGCAGAACTCCGTCAGCACTTATATACGGTTGCGCTCAAGGCGGCACCTCACATCCTGTATGCAACACGCACGCCTGTGATCGCAATGCACTCTTAGCGCTCGCGGCGTCGTCTAGCGGCCCGTACGCAAGTTATGCGATTGCTGTCGCAGGTCGACCCTTAATCTATGACGTTACATGGCCCCCAATGTGGAAGGCGGTTAATTTATTAAATGCCCCACACATTCTGTCAGTTTACTCCGATCGCAAAATTTTACTTTAAATTTTCAAATTACTGTCCTTTTTTCTACCACCTTTACATTCAGTGGTTCACAAAATAATCATTGATTATCACATATAATGATATAAATACAAAACATTTTAGTCATATTTCAAAAGTGTGACGACAGTAATACAAAACATTTTATTATATATTCTTCTACATCTATTGAATAGAAGGTATTGTACAATATTTCAGTTGATGCTTTGGTGTAAATATTTAATTATTTTACTGGTTTTATTTAACTACAAAAGCTGTAATGATTAACAGGCATTTACACTGTTTGAAAATTCATTGTATATACATTGTGACATCTATTGTACATGGAAACGTCTGCAAATCGTTTATGTAGATGAAATTTTTCTGTAGTGTACTTCGTTAACTCTGGAGGTACTACTTTAAAAATGTGTATAGAAATATATAGCACACACACATATCTCTCCAACCTTTTGCATCGAGAAGTTATTTTTCAAAAAGAATATATGTCAGGTTGGCTCGAAAGACCCCAAATTATCCGAGTCCTTCGAGTAATTATGTTCAGACAGACATACATTTCAAATATATAAGGTAACATTTGTATAACCTTATCCTTTCCAATTTACTGGCTATTGACATAGTTTGAGTGTGGTTAAAGAGGTAGTCCAATAGCACCTAGAAATTTTGAATATTGCTCTTTTTGTTAAGGTCCTCAGGTCAAGCAACGGTGTATCACTCATTGTTGACAGGGTACATCATTTACCTGTCTATGACTAAGGTATTTTCTTTTGTTTAGACATAAAAACAATTTTTGCATTTTATGTACATTATACATATTTCCTTGTTTCTTTGCCCTTTTTTGGACTTATCACTACTCAGAATGTAAGTACTACCAATTATAGGCACTACAAATTTCGTGCGACTATTAGCTATAGTCAACATAGTTCTTGTAGTCAAGTTTATATTCACACGACTCAGTTTTTTTTTTTTGCATCTCATATCTAGTCTCAAACTAGATTATATATATAAATATATAAATATATATATATATATATATATACATACATATTCATATCTATTAAGAGACAAAAGTATTCCTGAATGAGTGCAAGTAACATATCTTTCATGAATTACAAGTTGAAAGGACTTGACTCTTCTGAGTCTTTTCTTGTATTAATGTGCATATAGAGAACCATAACTCTCGTAAGATTTTGTCTCATGCTATGTTTCCACTATTTGTGACCTAATTGTCCTGTTATATTAGGGACAATTTTATAGTTGGTCTTATATTTATTTAGTACTTATTTTAAAGAAAAAACATTTTATGTTATTCCTTACACTACATTATCCTCATTCGTTTGCATTAGAAATATTTTGTTTATCAACATTTTACCAAAAACATCTTTGCAAAATTCTACTTGACACACTAAAATTTTATGTAGAAAATGCGCTACCTCGATACTACATTGTTTCGTTATAACTTCCTGTACTTTCACATATCACATAATATAATCAATTTTTAGGTGTTGTACTTCAAAAAAAATTTGTTTTCTCATGAGTGTAGGAAACATCTTTAGACAGTTAACGTGTTTAGCTGAAAATTTTGAATAAAACAGTGAAAAAGCAAATTAGTAGCAACATACGATGTTCAGTCCAAGATGGTTTTTCTGTACAGTCATTTTTTTTAGATCTGTATATTTTTAATGTCTTGATGAGGATATAGTCCCTTTTGTTTAAGGGTACTGGGATACACTAATAGATACACGCCGGGATGGGGTGTATTCTCTATTAAAAAAGGTCCAGTATATAATAGCTGCCACTTTTTATTCTTTTTTTGACAATACTGACGATTTCACATGACTTCTAATCAGGGCTTTATCACCGACTAAGAATTTTCTTTTCCTAGTTAGTCTACTATCAAAATATTTCTTCATCAATTGCGCTTGGTGATGTAGAAAAATGGTTACCTGCCTGATGTTTTCGTCAAAAGAGATGCTTTGATTTGCAAATTTCGGCCAAATTTCTGTCCACTCATTTTGTTCAGGCTTTTTAAACATGAGCTCTTCTGGAGTGTGGTTTGTCGTCAAATGCGTAAGATTATTTACAATTTCCTGAAAGGGTTTCACATAACTGACCTAAGCAGTATGGTTGTTATGGCAATACGTCCTTACAAATCTATTAAACTCACGAAATACCCTTACTAGGGGGTTCGCTTCCAGATGATATTTGGACGCAAGTATTTGCCTAATTTCTAGAGTGGCCAAACATATTTTCCACGTGGATGAGGTAAATGTGGTCGCATTGTCTGACAATATCGCTTGCAGTTTTCCCATGTGCAGTATAAAATCAGCAATTAATTTTCGAAGTGTGGAAGAGCTTTTTGCCAACTTAAAAACATAAATTCTGAGATACTTCGTAAAATCATAAAAAATGCCACTAAGAATTTTGCACCTCCCCTGGCTACTGGGAATGACCCGCAAACATTGACCGCTAAAATCTACAGTGAAGAGTCTGGTAAAAATGGGTGTAGTTCACCTTTTCTACATATATATATGCGTTTTGCCTTTTGACAAATTACAAAAGTGCGAATCAAGTTCTGGACTTTCTTTCTAAGAACAACATGTCCCAATTTTATTAGCACACTTAATAACCTCAAAGTGCCCCCAGGTGTTATGGGTATACCATATTAATCGGTCTAGACAATCAACCAGAATACATACGCACCACTTTTCAGATGCAGGATTCTTCCTATTAAATAGCACCTGTTTTTGAAGTCTGTAATGGTTGCTGATTTTTGGATTACGACCTGTCAATAGCTCCTGTTTAACCAAGTTCCACCGAGGGTCGGCATCTTGCAATGCTGCTGTATTTTTACCTAAGTCAACAAAATACAATTTGCCTCATCTTTCATTAGAAACGCGTTAAATTCCAATGTTAGATCTGAGGATGGGGAATATTCGTTTAGTCCTTGGGGCATCCGAGATAGGGTGTCAGCAACAATGTTGTCCTTACCACTTATATACACACCATCTCTTAACTGCATTCTTGCAAAGCAAGAGACCACCTTGCAAGTCGTGCATGTAGGAGTTTGCAAAAACTATTCAAAAAGCTTAGCCTCTTATGATCGCAATAGGCTTTGCTATGTGCACCAGCTAAATAATAATGGCAAGTAGTTCCAATTCTATAGTATAGTAAGATCGTTCACATGAGGTTAAAGTCCTACTCGCGAATGCAATTGTGCAAAAGATGGGTTGGCCATCAATATTTTGAACTTTGAACAGACATTATCCTGATCCCACATTGGATGTGCCTGCATACAAACAAAATTCAATGCTCATATCAGGATGATAGAGTAATTTTGCATTTAATAAAGCCTCTTTGATTTTTTCAAAATCCGACTGGCATTCCGAAGACCAATTCCAGTAAGTATTTTTTTGAGAAGATGTAACAACGGCTCTGCATTTAGTATTTGATTTGGAACATGTAGTGTCACCGTCAGACACCACACTTGCTAGGTGGTAGCCTTTAAATCGGCCGCGGTCCGGTAGTATACGTCGGACCCTCGTGTCGCCACTATCAGCGATTGCAGACCGAGCGCCGCCACACGGCAGGTCTAGTCTAGAGAGACTCCCTAGCACTCTCCCAGTTGTACAGCCGACTTTGCTAGCGATGGTTCACTGTCTACATACGCTCTCATTTCCAGAGAAGACTGTTTAGCATAGACTTCAGCTACGTCATTTGCTACGACCTAGCAAGGCGCCATATTCAGCAATTAGAATGAATTCTGAACAGACAATATTATGAATCATGTACTGTCAAGAGCACCGTTCATCATTAATGGATTGAAGTTAAGTATCAAACCAATTACGTCCGCTTTCTGAATTCTAATTCTTTGTCATGTTCCAGACCTCACGACAGTATAGTTCTTCCCTCCTCACGCCAGCCTGTGTGAGCTAAAACGCGTGCATTTCGGCCTCCTCTAGTAACACGGTGTTGGCTCTTCTGCCAACAGAACAGAACATATCGGCGATAGAATGACGCCAGTTCCAGAAAAGCCTTTAATTGCCGTTTTGTTCTGGGCACTGGAAATTTCGCAATGGCATTCAATGTTTCACTATCTGGGAAGATACCATACAAATCAATCATATGGCCCAAAAATTTAATTTTCTCTAGTGAAAACTTCGATTTACACAAATTAGCTGTAATACTAGTATGCAAAAACTTATTTAATACATTCTCCAGTATTTCCATATGTTCCTCCCAACTATTTGTGGCGATTAAAATGTCTACAAACAGTGATATCTTACAAGTTCGGGACCCAATGCTTCAGCAAGTGCCACAATAAAGACACCTGAGCTTATATTTAAACCGAATGGTATAACTGAACTGATAACTTCTTCCTGCATGAATGAAGGCTGTATATTTCCCAGATTGTGCTGCAATAGGAATTTGCCAGGAGGATCCTCTGAGATAGAGGCTAGAAAAATATTTTACGCCATGATATCTCTATCAATTCGTCTATACTCTCGGGCCTTGTTCTCACCGGTATTATAATTTTATTGATTTCTCTTGCATCGAGAACTAGTCGTACTTGTCCATTTGGTTTGTTTACAGCAAGGAAGGGGCTCGAATAGGGACTGTCAGATGGTTCTATTATGTTCCATGCAAGCATCTTTTGAATTTCATTACTAACTGCGTTTCTTTTTGTCCATGGTACTTGGTAGGAACTATGACAGAAGGTTTTATGTGGTATGAGATTCATCTTATATTCATATCCCCTAATCACACCAGGTTTTTCTTCGAATACTCGTTCGTATTTCACGAGAACTTTAAACAATTACCGAGCGAGGTGGCGCAGTGATTAGCACACTGGACTCGCATTCGGGAGGACGACAGTTCAATCCCGTCTCCGGCCATCCTGATTTAGGTTTTCCGTGGTTTCCCAAAATCGTTTCAGGCAAATGCCGGGATGGTTCCTTTGAAAGGGCACGGCCGATTTCCTTCCCAATCCTTCCCTAACCCGTGCTTGCGCTCCGTCTCTAATGACCTCGTTGTCGATGGGACGTTAAACACTAACCACCACCACCACCACCACCTTAAACAATTCAGAACGCTCCTCTGAGGACAGCTGAGCAGATTCAGAGATTTTTAACATTTGTTCATGTCGGTCAGATTTTATTTCTTGAACGTGATTCCCTGAACTTGTAGTTTTATTTTTTTAAATTAACTTCATTTGTATACCTGGGCAAAACATTCCACGTGTGTCGGTTATCCTCAGTAATTTTAGAGAGACGATTTTCTGTTTGACCTTCAACTCACATATCCCGTTAGAAAAGTCTATCTTTGCGTCCTTTTCTTGCAAAAAATAAAACCATAAAATACAGTCTTATCAGCACATCAATTATGAGGAACGTGCATTCAGTCGCTACATTTCCAAATTCTATTTCTAATTGGGCTTTTATTTTCACGCTTCTACTTCTCCCTCCAATCGCTCCCAAAACCATGCAATTGCTAACCACAATATCAGACCCAGTATCAAATATTGCATTCACTGAAATACCTTCGTTTATATTTAACGGCAGGTTTTATAACTGCCGGATGATCGGTGTTGTATTTAGTGTCCTCGTTATACAATTCATTTCTCATACCAGTGCCATCATTGTACCTTAACATTTTTAATCTTAAATCAGAACCATCCCTATCTCGCCCACCCGCCTGCACTTCGGGACTTAATGCGGCAGTAATGTTTTCCGCTGGCTGAGAAATCGGCCGCATGTTGGTATCATTTACTTCATCGATTACTATTTGTGGCGGATGCTGTCACCAGTTTTGATTTATCGGGTTTTGTGTATGGGTATTCTGTCTCCCTTGATTTCTGTTTTGTGTCGTTTCGTTATTGTAGTATCCTGGAGTGAACCTACGTTCCTGCCTCCTATCCGCAGTACCTCATTCCCACCGGCCTGTTCTACCATAGCCGTACGCGTTGTTATTGTCTTGGCTTTGGTACGCCGGGCTGGGTTCTCTGCCAGTCGGCTCGCGACGCTGAATATTTCCGTTCCTCCACGACTGACTGATTTAGAGATCTTGCCCGCACATCCTCCTGCATCAAATCAATTGCATCTAGGATGGGCGTCTGGGGCGTGAATGAATTTTTCGCGTATATCAATAGGCATCTTACTCTTAAGAATGCACAACAAATCTTTATGCGAAATTGGCTCGTCTCAGTATTTCGTTTTACTCAGATACTTCTCGCAATACTTTTGGAGCGTTCCTTTGCTGTACCTAAACTGCTCGGGGTTCAATACAGCCTCACGACGTCGTTGCTGTACCCCTAAAGACCAATATTTCGCGAGAAACCTGATTTCAAACTCGTCATATGTGGAACATTTTTCAGTGACTTCAGTGGCTCACAAGGCCGCATCATTTAACATGAATCCACTTACGTAAAGCATCTTTTGTAATTTCGTCCATTTTGTTGGTAACATGCCACGAAAAGAACGAATAAATACTACTGGATGCACCCCACTCATGTCAGGTGAGAATGACTGACCCCTCCTGTGTTTGATAATGTTTTCCTCCATAATGACATTTACATAAGGTGTCGTAGCCCCCAGTAATGAATATGCTTCCTGTTCCCAACTTACCTCAGAATTTACTTTGGTGGCTTGCCCCCGCTTTTGTGTACTAGTATCTACTCCACGTGTCGGCGTGGAAACATCACTCTTGACTGCCTCTTTAATATCGGTAAGTTCATTACTAAATTTGTTTAATTGCTCATTTATTCCCCTTCACCATTGAGATAATTCCTGAGTAACTTACATTTTTACTTCAGAAATCTGAGCAGTTGGATCTATCAATTGTCTTTCCTGTTCTTTTAAAATGGAATTTACAGCTTCCTTTACCCGAGAATCTATTTCTACAGATATTTCCGTATGTTTTAATGACAATTCGTCGAGTGTCGTAGACAATTGATTTACTATGACCTCGAGAGCGCCTTGATTTCCTTTAACTGTTTTACATCCGAATTTAAGTCTCTGACCGCGTCCTCATGTTTGCGTCTAAGATTTATTATTTCATGAGCCATTTGTGTTTGATTTTTAGAAATTTGCGCTATCTTACGAGACATTTCACCAATTGTGCAACACTGATTCCTGACTTATGTATGTCACCTACTCGTAGCGACACGGCTTCCTGATTTTTATGAATGTCACCTACTCGTATCGACATGGCTTCCTGTTTTTTATTCATCTCAGTTACTTGAAAAAATATAGCAGAGATGGTACTCGTCATGATTCGTAATTGCTTTTGTATACTGGGAAGATTTTCAGCAACTTCTAATTCCTCAGTCTCACTAGTCTCCAATTGTACTTCACCTACTTCCTTTAAATCCATGATTACACACGTCAATTTCAAATCTTAGGCTAGTCGTCACACTTAATATGGATAAATGTTCAGGGACGCATGTCCCTCATGCTTACACGGCGGCCTGTTTTGATTACAGTTGGCCATGGTTCCACTTATCTACAGCACTACCCGCTACACTACGTACTGTAGGAAAGGAAAATTGTTCACTAAGTATCGGTTGGAAACTATTCACTACACTTGGGTGTTCTACAGGTAGATAAACCACTAGGACAAAATAAATTATGTTGCTCACCAAATACCTCGTTTAACCAGCTGAACCATCGATTTTGAAGAATCTATTTATAATTACAATTGCTCATACACTCGTTTACATGAAAAAGAAAACAGACATAGATTAGCAGAATGCCATTTTTCACCAGAAAAATAGAGGTACATATAACTCCTATTTTGGTGAATAAATTGTGAACTTACTTTAGAAATAGGCTTAAGTGAAATATCTCTGGTGCCTCCAGTGTGATGTATATATATTAAATTTTTTGTGCCTACAGTGTCAAGTCTTTCAGTGTCACACAATTTTTTTATTTTTAAAGGGGTCACTTAAGACTATTTCCATGAGTTCGCCCCTCAAATTTCTCATATCACCAAATTGTCATCTGATGTAGTACAAACTGAAAAAAATGAATTCCTTTTAAAGCACAGTTTCGTATGTAATTTATATTCAAAACCTTACACCTGTGTCACAGAACAAATCCTACATCGAGAATACTTTACGCAAGTTTAAGGCAAGAAACGCTTCCGATAATTATTACAGTATTTAAAGAATATCAAAATATAAACAGGCTGAAATGAACTAACAGTACATGAGACTACGTTAATCAAGTCAACTGTAAAAAGCTAAGGAGCGTAGTATTAGCAAAATGAGAAATTTGCAAAAGTGAAATGCCAAAATGAGCCCTTCACAGTTGGGAGTAAATCAAAACAATCAGAGTGGATGAAAGAGCAAAATAACATGAACCATAAACTAATAAGAGCTAAGCAACTAAGCAAATAAGAGAATAGGCAAAAATGAGATGCCAACAAAATGAGTGCTGGCCGAACTCCGTCGGCACTTATATACGGTTGCGCTCGTGGCGGCGCCTCGCGGCCCGTACGCAACACGCGCGCCTGCGATCGCAATGCACTATTAGCGCTCGTGGCGTCGATCCAGCGGCCCATACTCAAGTTGTGCGATTGCTGTCGCAGGTCGACCCTTAATCTACGATGTTACATTCCCAGGGCACACTTGATGTTACGCTTGTTTCTCTTGAAGTCTCACCATTCAGGACGACATACTGCTCTCTATGTGTTAGAAAACTTTCTATCCAACCGTGTATGTCATCGGATAGACCATAAGCGCGCACCTTTTGAAGCAAGCGACAGTGCAGAGCTGAATCGAACACCTTTCGAAAGTTGAGGAATATGGCATCAACCTGGGAGCTGGTATCTAGAGCCTGTTGTATATCATGCACAAAGAGAGCCAGCTGTGTCTCGCATGACCGCTGTTTTCTAAAACTGTGCTGGTTTCTGCAGATGAGCTTCTCAGGGTCTAGAAAGGTCATTACGTCTGAACACAAAATATGTTCTGTGAGTCTACAACAAATCGATGTCAGTGAAATTGGCTGGTAATTATGTACATCCGATTTTCTACCTTTTTTGTAGATTGCTATGTCCTGGACCTTCTTCCAGTCCCGTGGAACTTTCCACTGTTCCAATGATCTCTGATAGATGATGGATAAGAATGGTGCTATTTGTAGCATAGTCAACATGAAGTCTTGTGGGGATACCGTCTGGACCAGATGCCTTCCTGGTGTCTAAGGATCTTAACTGATTTACAGTCCCAGATACACTAAACACTATGTCAGCGATCCTTGTGTTTGTTCAATAATTGAAAGGGGTAATGGTGCTGCAGTCCTCTACCATAAACAAGTTTTTGAAAAGTGGTTGGGGTTGGGTTGGGTTGTTTTGGGGAAGGAGACCAGACAGAGAGGTCATCAGTCTCACCGGATTAGGGAAGGATGGGGAAGGAAGTCGGCCATGTCCTTTGAAAGAAACCATCCCGGCATTTGCCTGGAGCGATTTAGGGAAATCACGGAAAACCTAAATCAGGATGGCCGAGTGCGGGATTGAATCGTCGTCCTCCTGAATGCGAGTCCAGTGTCTAACCACTACGCCATCTCGCTCGGTGAAAAATGGTTCAAATGGCTCTGAGCACTATGGGACTTAACATCTTAGGTCATCAGTCCCCTAGAACTTAGAACTACTTAAACCTAACTAACCTAAGGACATCACATACATCCATGCCAGAGGCAGGATTCGAACCTGCGACCGTAGCAGTCCTGCTGTTCCGAACTGAAGCGCCTAGAACCGCACGGCCACCGTGACAAGCTCAGGTTTTTGAAAGCTAGGTTTAGAATTTTGGCCTTCTGTTCATCATCCATTACATTATCCATACTGTCAGCAAGTGAAGCTATTGAATTATTTGTAGCATTCATAGATTTTACGTATGACCAAAACATTTTTGGGTTCTTTTTAGAATCTGCAGATTAAATATTGATTTCAAATTCGTTAAAAGAATCTCTCATTGGCATTTGACAGCTGCTTTCATTTCGCATAATTTCTGTTTGTCAGCAGGGCAGTGACTACGTTTAAAACGACTGTGCAAAATTCTCTGCTTTCTCAGCAACTTCCTAATGTGTTTGTTGATCCAAGGTGGATCCTATCCTTCCCCTATTCAGATATTATTTACTAAATTTTTACTCAAGTGTTCCAAAGACAAATGCGTTCACAAATAATCATTGCCTGTACATGTCTTGTTATGTTCTTCAATTATTTATATTCCAGTTCTTATTGTGACATGTATATATGAAAGTTTTTTCATGAAATGGAGAATAAATGGCAAATGCAAATGTACATTTAACCCTTTGCGAAAAATTATATTCACAAAATGTATGTGCTTGTGAAGTAAAATTTCTTTTGTGATTCGAATAAAAAGAAAATAATTAGAATTTCATGCAGATCCTGTCATGTTCACCACTGGACTGTATTATCAGTATAGGTAATGACACAGTGGTGTCACTGGACTCGAAAAGCTAGATGTATGTTACAAAAATCATTACAATTGACCCTTGAGACATTTTGGAATCTGTGTATTTCGGAAAGTTGTGTAATGTTTCTTATATTATCTCACCAAGCTCTTGCACAGTGAGTCTACTTCGCGTGAAAGGGAAATTCTTCTGACTTCTTTTCATAGCCACAACGTTATATCTTGACCATGTCACCTAGATTTTAAAGTAATGAACTGTTCTTTTCAGCAATGCTTAATTAGAAGGACAAAACTTAATTTTTGTTTTATTTTCAACTGTATTCTTACAGCTATAAGTACAGCTGTGATACAATGCAGTTGATCCATTTATCACCTCCATGACACAATAACTTTTGTATATTATTGAGAAATTACTTTTGGTGTAATAACTTCATTAGTTTTCATGGAAAAAAAGCTCAAATAATTCAATTTAGAGATCAGAAGACTTCATGTAATAACATGCCCTAACGTGCAACTGTCTACAATGTAACATATCGTCTCAGAATAATTATGCTTTGTTGTGGAACTTTTATGGAGATACAAAGCAAATTTTACATTTTATAAAACTATAAGTTAAAACAGTCTAATCTGGTTTTCTTTTAGCTCTTGTTCAGCGAATTTCACAATTTTAAGCATGAGCCTACAACAGGCGTCACACAGTTAGATGATACATTATAAGATAACACAGTATGAGCTGCCCTACATCCCCTACTCAGACCCCCAAAAAGTGGTCCGAAAAGTTTATCGAACTTCCCACATATTATTAAATGGAAAATCTACAACCATGTCTGTCAGCTAACTCAAACCAGTGTGGACACTAGAAGATGTTTCATCGGATGACAACACATGCCAAGTACCTCCAGCTCTGACATGTGACAACCCTCCCATCAGCAATTTATCCACAAACTCCTACTTACTGCTGTACATCTGTGACTTCCTTCTCGAGGAACATCAGAGCAACTCATAGACAACGACCTCCTCATCGACAGTCAGCACACCGATTGCCAGATTGCAGAAAGCTCCATTGCATGTTGTCCATCAAATTGCCACATGACATTGATACTGCCCACCCTCACATCCAACATTTGTAGCAAAGATACCTTCACAAGTCTCTCAACGTAGCTGGCGCCAAACAGCCCTGATGGCACACTGTCTGTGCTGACATCCCCAGACGCTACCACACACTCGCAGTACAGGTGCCCCACCACAAGCCCACCACCTTCATGATTACCACCTGTATGCCATCTGGATAGACCACCATTCGATGACCTCACCACTGCAGATGGCAATCCACCTGGAAGACCAATCTGTCTTCTTGCAGTCCCACCACCATGTCACTCCACACAGCGATCCTAACAGTGCTCCACACTAAGGGGTTGGGAGGGTGCTCTGTGGGAAGATGAAATTGACAAATAGCATCGCTGGGGGTCGACCAGAACGCCAGGCAGAAACTCTCTGACAGTCTGGCGTATGGTTTTGCTAAGTTTGGATTCTTGCCTTGTGCACACTTTGTGTGATAATAAAAGTGTCCTACATTCTGAGTTCTGTGATTATTCGCCATCTTCATCACCCTTAACCTTTAGAACTATACACTGTAAACAAATAAGAACGCAAGTTGAGGAAGCAATTTTCATCAAATAACTTTTTAAGTGAAAATGTCAGCTGTAACGAAGGAGAAAAATACAACTGTTTCTGATAGTATTGTATTACTTACATAAGAAAAAACTTAATGGATAACGAAAACTGACGCTATTTAGTCCCTTAAAAATGTTGCTTGATGTAATTTTAGGTATCTATTTTCGACACCAATTATATGTCGATGTTTGGAACTGATGTTACACTACTCAACAATTTACCACATAAAGTTGAGCAAAAACATACGTTATGAAGTTTGTTTGGCCATTAACGAAGTTTATCGTTGTTATCTCCTCATATCTGATGCTGTACTCTGACTTTTTGTATCAGGGATGGTAACTTATAATATCATTTTTACCCTTTGGTACTGAGTGAAGTGAACTGACGTGAGGTGACGGACAACGTGAATACACCTCGACGTGATGGTGCCATGTCGTGACGTGGCGGCCAGTGTGAATAGGCCTTCATGGAATATTTGCTGTTTGCCACGATAACAACGCATAAGTATGAAATAAATGTTACGAAGAAACAAAAGCAGAAAATCCATTACTAGAAGAGTGACCGCGGCAAAACTGTAACTTCCGATGTTAGCAGACGATGACACCCTCAAAACTTTCTTCCCGATCAACACAGGCCTGTTACGATGGTCCGTTCTCGGACAGTTTGAATGCCGGCATTTGAAATCCATTATGGAATGTTTTGTATGTGACTCGGAATGGCTTGATGTGTCGTGACGGTCTGTGTGAAATGCCCTTTAACGTGATCGACGAAACACAATGGGTTACTAAATGACAAGTGAAACACTACATCATAGCTCGTTAGAACTGAAAAAAAACAGGCAGTCCGCATTCTTCTAAGATGTAGAACTTGCTGATGCGCTGTAAAGATATTATCGAGCTTGATAGTATAAAATATAGAAGTTGCCGCCGAAGTCGATGAATTCTGTTGCAAACTTTGTACAAAGATCTAGCACTAAATTGCTGCCAGAGATTATTGATATCATTGGTGATTCCAGAGACAGTGTTGTGGTAGTGTTTTGATTTGAAACGTTTAAAGACTGAGATTTAGAGAAAATGAATAAGGGAATTAGTCCTGAAATTAGAGTAACAAAAAAATTTTTGGAGGTAAGGTGCCCCCTTTTCCTACAAAGCGTCATTGTGCTGAAATTAAATTTCATTTTCTAAAGCGGAGTGGAATAGATGCTTTACTAGAACCATATGCTAATGGAAGACGTGTTTACTGCCATGTTAATGATCTGTCAAAGTGTGAACAGGAAACCTATTGTTTTTATCCCGTGATATTTGTTATTGAAATAAGTACGGTGTGATATGTTGAGCAGGGTACAAAGGAAGAATAGTTACTGTAGGTATTCGGTGACAATGTAATGTGATTATGTGACTGACACTGCTCGTTACAGATGATGTATTTTTTAGCCGGAATTAAGTTAATGGATACTTGCTACAGCAGGAGCCAAATTCTCACGTTGTACTTGCTTTTACATTGACTTTGGTGTATCCTATTATTCAAAGAAGGCTTTTATATCAGTCATAATCATTGACACGCATACAGCGTCAGCAGAAAGAGCATTACAGTAAAAATGGACCTTTACTTTGGAAATTCCATTTGTTTAACCCTCGGGCCACACCGATATATATACCTTTACGTGGTTTTTTTTCCCAGTTCTGTAAGTAGCAGTACTTGACGAGGACAGCAGTGCCAGAGTTTGGACCATTCTTGTATGTTTGCTTTTTTAGTGTGTTGGTCGTTTATTTTATAAGAATGACCGTTATGTGAAATTAATAAACCAAGTATAGCAATAATTCTTCTATATGTCATGCAGGTAGATAACAAGCAGAGATGAATATAAGTAGGAACTGAACACTGTAAAAGCGCTATTGAGAACCCTCAAGCCACATACAGCAACAACATAAAAACTTAATACGAGCATTTAATGTTAAACGCAAGTAAACAGATACATTCCAGAACAATCAGTAGGACCATTTCATGGACTACACACCATCTGGAATTAATTATGTTTTTCAAAACACTAATAAAGTTTTGATCATGTTGCATTGACAGTCTTCTCTAGAAAACCAAGAGTGGATAACAAAATATGAGCTATGGATGGATACAGAATGATACTATTAATATTATTGTGCGCAGCTTTTACATTGCTTCTTCTGTGCCACTAATCTCCTCAAACTTGCACCCTTTTCCTTGCACACATAACAAGCAGAGATTTTCTCATCACTATCACCAGTTTTACACAATTGACTGTGTCATATGCACTTCATATCTAATAGTCACACACATTTCCACATTAGAGTAGGGGCATAATAGAATGGTTGAACCATTTATTAGCACCAGGCCTCGCTTTTTGTAGCTTTCCCTATACTACTCAGCACATCTGCAGCACAAAAAAAGTTGTAAACCACTCTATCTACATGAGTATGAGGGTCACAAACCTCAAAACATACAATGTAGATATTCATGACGATTATTTACTTTTTTGTTGGTTTCAGATATATATAGGCTTTAGGCCGAGGTCTAAGCCATGTTTCTGCACATAATGTTGCATCTCCTAATGCTGGAAACAGCTGCAGAGACTATAAAGACTTTGTTAGTTGTTACTCAAACACAGACAAGCATGGAAGGCCAAACTGTTTGTATGCAACTGTGCAATGGTTAGGTTGTGATGTCATTCAACCGCTGCTTAAGAACACAGTCGCATTGAGGTGTGTTATGGAGCTTGTATTGCCGAGCAGTTGGTGCTGTTTTCTTTATTCAGCTCAAGGCTCACCCCTTCACTAGTTTTAGTCATTCTCCTTTTTTGTTGAAGTAGTTTCTGTGGTTTGGAATTTCGGCACTTATGCAGTTTAGCAGGTACGGAAAAAATTTATCAATTTTTTTCAAAATTTGATCGATTATAGTCAAATTTGATACGCTGATTACGAATACGATATTTATTTTCGCCCCAGTCAATTATTTACATCAAAAAAATTGTTTTAAATTTTTTTTTAATTTTTTTATTTTTCAATATTTTTCGATATAGTGAATTCTGATGCGCTGATTTCCAATATAACATCCATTTTCATCTAACTAATCAGTATTTTCAAATCATAGGCGGCCGCTGCCGCGGCCGCATTCCAAAAAAAAAACTCCCAACCTAACCTCAAGTGGGCTACGCTACAGATCACTTTATTTATGAAAATACAAAGTACATATTCACCCACAAAGCTCTCCAAGCCAGATACATTTGGAATGAAAAATTTTTTCCGTACCTGCTAAACTGCATAAATTGATCTGTAGCGTAGCCCACTTGAGGTTAGGTTGGGAGTTTTTATTTTTGGAATGCGGCCGCGGCAGCGGCCGCCTATGATTTGAAAATACTGATGTAAATAATTGACTGGGGCGAAAATAAATATCGTATTCGTAATCAGCGTATGAAATTTGACTATAATCGATCAAATTTTGAAAAAAAATGAAAAATTTTTTCCGTACCTGCATAAGTGCCGGAATTTCTATGGCTTGTCTGTATGTCCTAATGTGGTGATGATGATTGGACTTTGATAAAACTGCAATATCAGAGAATCAAAATTGTTGGTTCCTTGGTCCCACTGCATGATTTGCAAGCAACAAAGTCTCTATAACCTCTGAGGATGTGCCTAGCATTAGAAGACAGAATGCTGGGTACAGAAACATACCTTAGGCCATGGCCCAATCTCTGTTCAACTACAATCACAGCATGTGAGTACTGATCATGAAAGCCTACATTGTATTTAATAATTTATCATACAGGCAAGAATAGGTGGTAGGATTGTTTGCAGTGAACATTAAGCAATCATTTTAAATAACATATGTCATGTTAATGATGTTGACTGGATTGCACTCTCATCCTAATAGTATTGGAGCGGGAGGGGGTGGGGGGTGAGTGCGCATGGGAGATTTTTAGGCTGGGCCATAGTTATTACAGATTCTATGATGAACACATGCCAGCCGATATGCTGAGAGCAAAATCTTGTAGTGTATCAGGCACTGCGGAGGCTAAAATCCCGCTTGAGGAAATGGACTTAGATGAGCGATATGGGGCACTGTGGCCACTCACATGCCAAGACTGCCTCCATCTCGTGCCACATGAATACAAAAGGCTATTGTGTTCCACATGACCGGTATATAGGTAGCCGTCCAGCATGTAGCTGGTCAGCTCACTGCTTGTGCTTGATATTGTCAGATCTATCTTAAACGTACTAGTGCTGCTTCACATCTACCTTGCTTGTCACCTAGTTATTCTCTTTGATAGCCTCTTGGATTATTCTTGCCGCTGTTCTGGGTCTTGTCATCATTGTTGTGGCAAAGACTTTGCTTAGCGCCTTGATGTCATCTAATTTGTTTGTCCATGTCTTGGTCTATTGTTTTGTCCACAGTCCGCCTGTCGCGTTTCGCATACCTACCGTTAACTTGGGTTATTCTTCCCCAGGCGGCTCTCCCACCTGGCGACTTGGTGCATTTCTTTACAGAGCTCTGTCATGCACACTGATATCCGGCTACTTGCGGATATAGCAATCTACAAAGTAGAAACATTTTGAATGTCAATATTTTAACAGTAAATTGCCAGAGCACCTGAATTTACCACCCTCTCAGAAAGCTGTCTCACTCAAATTTTTCTTGGAATTGAGTGCTAGATGAAACCTGAATTAGAAAGGTCAGAAATATTTAGCGAGGCCTGGAATATATGTTAGAAAGACAGGTTAGATACCATGGAAGAGGGAGTGTTGTTCATTGTGATCAACAAAAATATTATGTTTTTCAAGGTTGAAATTGAATCTGGCTGAGAAGTTATCTACACACGAGTAACTGAGCTAGGTGAATTCAAATTAAGTATTGAATGTTTTTATGGGCCACCCAATTCCACTATAGCAGTTGTAGATATATTTAAAGAAAGTCTATGTTCAGTTCTGATCATGCGATATTAGGCAGAGAAGACTAACCCACTGATTATAGACTGGGATGTCTATGAATTTGTTGTATTCGGTATGGACAGATATTCCTGCAAAGTAATCCTGAATGTTGTCCCTGAAAGCTCTCTTTACAACCCGTATGTAGTTAATGATCACAATGTCATCATAACAATGGGTACTAAAGTTAATTAATCCATCAAATGGCTAGCAGAGTTTTCTACTGGAAAGAGGAGATAAGCAGTTGTTAGCATCCTGCTTAGACAATCAGTGGACTTCATTTGCTTCCAAGATGATGGACATAGAGTAGTTATGGGCAAAGTTTAAACTGAATATGTGCTGACATTGTGAGTCATGCATAGATATCTTAGTCAGTACAACATTTGTCTTCAAAAGGCAAAGATTCTGGGTTTGCAGCTGGAAAAGACCTGCCATGGTTTAATAACAAAAGGTAGAAAATGCAGAGAGAACCCAGATCGTGCACTCTTCGTTTAAAAATAAATATATAAAAATTTAAAAAACTTCAGTTTCATCAACAGGCAAAAATAAGTACAAATTCATACATCTATACAAAAATTGATGCGTGAAGCATATTACTTTCACCATCATACACTAGCAAACGATTGTGCCGGGAATCCTAGTAAATTCTGATCACTAACTGGGTTGAAAGCTTCTATTTAACCACTTATAGCCTAGTCTGGTGTGGCAGTAGAAGATAGAAAAGTAAAGCTGAATGTCACATTAAAAAAGTCACTCGTGTAGATGTAGGAACATACCTCTGTTTGACCACCACAAGGAGGACATAGAAATGGGCATCTTCGGCATTCAAAAGCAGCTGAAAGAGTTGAAAACAACCAAGTCACGATTATTAGAGTTGACACAGTTGAATAAGTAATAGTCAGTAAAAGACAATTAGTGCCGTTAACCATATTTGCAGTTCCAGGTAAAATACACCCGAAATATATTGTTCACACAATTCCAACACCCCCCCTCCCCGTTTGAACTTTTATTTAGTGGTTTGCCTTCACAAGATAAACCAGATAGCCCCACAATCTTTTCAAACTTCTCTTTGTCCAAGGGTTTTATCAGAAGGTCAGCCAACATGTCTTCTGTGCGCAGGTAGTCAATGGCGATGTTCACTTGCCCCCTGCAGGTCCGGGGGTTAGAACAGGCCCGAGGTATTCCTGCCTGTCGTACGAGGCAACTAAAAGGAGTTTCACGCATTTCGACCTTTATGTGATGATCCCCTGTAGGGTTTGACCTCCATTCTTCAAAATTTTCCCAAAGAGCGAGCCAACGGGGGAAGGGCACCTTACAAGGTGCATCATGTCCATTGTGCATTGAGATCTTTAGCTCACTTTATCGTCGTCGCATTGCAGTCCTGCCCATTCTCCATCTCTTGGGCGAGGACACCTTCCTGGTTCCTGGATGCGTTTTCCACCATGCACTGTGCCGTGTTGATTTCTGCGTCAGTGATGACCATGGATTTCTTTGCACCTGATATCCAGCATAGTAGCCAGTCCGTTGTGGTAGGGCTGCCATGTATCCTGTTGGTTGTAGCCTGTGACCACACAGGGATCACTCTGCTGATTCCTGCACCGTTAACTCCCCACGTATGCCAAGGGGTAGATGCCCATCCCCCTGGAGCTTCGGGACTCCCGGCAATGGCCATCCTGCCAGGTGTGGGCCAGTGGGTGGCAACAGGGCGGATGACATGTGATGAAGTGTAGTCCATCATCTCTTACTGGTGGTGAAACACCAGCAGTCTCTAAGCGATCATGAGCTCAATTCAACGCACAGAAGTATGACCCCAAATCGTTCCCCTCCCTGGCCACACCATGGGGGGAACGTCAGGCTAAGGATGGCAGCGGATCTTATTTGCCCCGGTACCTTGTATGTTCGAGAGTTGATGGGGAATCTTTCGTGACGATGAAGCCTCAATTTTTTGTTAAGCATTTAGAGGACAAGTTCGGGGAGGTGGAGGGTTTGTCCAACATGAGATCTGGGTCAGTTTTGATCAAAACAGCATCCTCTACCCAGTCATGGGAGTTACTCGGTTGTGACAAGCTGGGGGATATTTCTATAACCATCATGCCCCATAAGAGCTTAAATATGATCCAGGGTATCATATTTCACAGAGATCTCCTTCTGCAGTCGGACGATGAGCTGCGTGCCAATTTAAAGCGGCGAGGTGTACATTTTGTCTGGCATGTCCACCGGGATCCAAAGGATAATCAGGTCGCCACCGGTGCCCTCATCTTGACCTTTGAGGGTGATACATTGCCTGAGGAGGTAAAGGTGGTGGTCTACCGGTGTGATGTAAAGCCATATATCCGTCCCGTGATGCAGTGTTTTAAGTGCTGGTAGTTCGGCCATATGTCTTCTTGCTGTACTTCCAGCATCACATGCCGAGATTGTGGACATCCATCACATCCCAATACTCCATGTACCCCACCTCCCATCTGTGTCAACTGCGGAAAGCACCATTCGTCTTGCTCGCCCGACTGCAGGATTCTCCAGAAAGAAAGGAAAATCGTGGAGTACAAGACCCTGGACAGACTGACCTACGTTGAGGCTAAGAGAAAATGTGAACACTTGCATCCTGTACATATGACATCGTCTTACGCCACTGCTACAACAGTTGTGGCACAATCAGCTCCACCAACCGAGGTTACTTCTCATAGCCAGAAGACTACACCTGCCTCCTTGATGGTGGGGGGGCATTTCCCTCCCTGTTGCTCCTGCACCACCTACTTCAGGAGCAACACCCCCCCCCCCCCCCCCCCCCCAACCATCGGGGACATTCATCCTCACTCCTAGGCTGGAGAAGCGTAAGTCTTCTTCACTTCTTCAGCTTCTCTCGCTAGGAAGGCATCCCTTGGGTCACTCGTTCCCAGGTTTCTTCTAGTGCGAAAGACGACACCCACTAGTGGCTGAAGAGCCCAAAAGCAGCTGGTCGTAGGGCTTCACACTCATCCTCAGTCCCGGAGACTGAGCCAGTGAAGTCCTCCTAGCCAGGTAAACCCAAGGAGCAGCGAAAGAAATCCAAGAAGAAAACCCCTAAGACTAAGGAAACTGCGGTGGCACCCACACCACCGCTACCTACAAGCTCTATGGCTGAGGATGGGATGAAGATTTTGGTGTCCGCTGAGGTCCTAGATCTCGCCAGACCCTCAGACACAAATTGATATAGACTGCTCAGGCAATAAATAGGTGGCAGTAAGTGACTCTGAGGCATAAACTGCCTCATTGAATGTTCCTTGCCTTCCCAGTCTCATGAAGTCATACTCCAGTGGAATTGTGGCGGTTTTTTCCACCGCCTGGCTGAGCTACGGCAACTGTTAAGCTTTACACCTGCTATCTGCATTGCCCTCCAGGAAACTTGGTTCCCAGCAATGCGGACCCCTGCCCTCCGCAGCTATAAGGGATATTACAGGAACCGTAGCGACTATAAGTGAGTGTCAGGTGGAGTTTGTGTTTATGTCCTAAACTCAGTCTGTGGTGAACATGTGCCCCTTCAAACCCCTCTTGAAGCTGTAGCTGTCAGAATGGTGACACAGAAAATAACTGTCTGCAATGTATATCATCCTCCAGATGGTGCAGTACCCCTGACTGTATTAGCTGCACTGATTGACCAACTCCCTAAACCTTTCCTACTTCTGGGAATTTTTTATGCCCATAACCCCTTGTGAGGTGGTACCATTACTGTCGCAACTCGACCTCTGCCTCTTAAATGCTGGGGCCGCCACACATTTCAGTGTGGCTCATGGTAGTTAGTCGGCCATTGATTTATCAATTTGCAGCCCAGGACTTCTCCCATCTATCCACTGGAGAGCACATGACGACCTGTGTGGTAGTGATCACTTCCCTATCTTCCTGTCAGGTGCACGGACACCTGCCCAGATGGGCTTTGAACAAGGCGGACTGGGGAACTTGCACCTATGCTGTTATCACTGAATCTCCCCCACTTGGTAACATCGATGTGATGGTTGAACAGGTGACTAGCACAATTGTTTCTGCGGCAGAAAACGCGATGCCTCACTCTTTAGGGTTCCCGAGGTGTAAGGCAGTCCCTTGGTGGTCGCCAGAAGTCGTTGTAGCAATTCAGGATCGTCAGCGAGCTCTACAGCGGGATAAGCAGCTTCCTTCCCTGGAGCACCTTATAGCCTTTAAACGGCTCCTTGTGCGTGTCCGCTACCTTATTAAACAACAGAAGGAGTGTTGGGAGATATATGTCTCCACCATTGGGTGCCACACGTCACCTTCCCAAGTCTGGTCAAAGTTTAAACGTCTTTTTGGATACCAGGCCCCAACAGCTGTCCCTGGTGTTACCATAAATGGCGAGTTATGTACCGACGCAAACATGATTGCCAAGCACTTTGCTCGAGCCTCTGCATCGGAAAATTACCCCCAGCCTTTCGCACACTCAAACAGTGGCTGGAAGGGAACATCCTCTCATTCATTACACGCTGCTGTGAATCCTATAACTCCCCATTTACAGAGTGGTAGCTCCTCAGTGCCTTTGCACATTGCCCCGACACTGCTCCTGGGCCTGATGGCATCCACAGCCAGATGATTAAACATCTCTCATCTGACTACAAGCAACATCTTCTCGTCTTCTTCGACTGGATCTGGAGCTATGGCGTCTTTCCATCACAATGGCGGGAGAGCACCATCATTCCAGTGTCAGACCCGGTAAAAACCTGCTTGATGTGGATAGCCATCAGCCTCACCAACATTCTTTGTAAGCTGCTGGAACATATGGTATGTCGATGGTTGGGTTGGGTTCTGGAGTCATGTGGCTTGCTGGCTCCATGTCAGGACGGCTTCTGCCAGGGTCCCTCTACCATTGATAATCTTGTGTCCATCAAGTCTGCCATCCGAACAGCCTTTTCCAGACGGCAACACCTGATTGCCGTCTTTTTTTATTTACGTAAAGCATACAACACGACTTGGCGACATCATATCCTTGTCACATTGTATGAGTGGGGTCTCCGGGGAGCACTCCCGATTTTTATCCAAAACTTCCTGTTGCTCTGTACTTTCTGTGTCCAAGTTGGTGACTCCCATAGTTCCATCCATATCCAGGAGAATGGAGTCACAGGGCCCTCGTGTCTCACCTTCTCTGTATGCAGACGACTTCTGCATTTCGTGCTGCTGCTCCAGTACTGTTGTTGCTGAGTGGTTTCTCCAGGGAGCCACCCACAAGGCGCAGTCATGGGCTCTAGCCCACGGTTTTCAGCCGCAGTCGTGTGTCATGCACTTCTGTCGGCGTCGTACTGTTCATCTGGAACCCACACTTTACCTTAATGATAATCCACTCACTGTAGTGGAGACTTACCAATTCCTAGGACTGGTTTTCGACGCTTGATTGACTTGGCTCCCTCATCTTCATCAGCTTAAGCAGAAGTGCTGGCAGCACCTCAATGCCCTCCGTTGCCTGAGCAACACCAAGTGAGGTGCAGATCGCTGTATGCTGCTGCAGCTCTGCAGAGCCCTTGTCCAATCCCAAATTGATTATGGAAGTGTGGTTTATGGTTCGCACCACCTTCAGCCCCCCCATGGGGTCCACATCTCTTTTGTGGACACGTGCGTAGCGAGCACGGGACCCCGAGCTTATGTGGCCCTCCTTCCTTTCCGGGCTGCATACCTTCCCTTCCCTTTCCGCATCCTTCCCCGTCCCCCATCTTCGCCCACCCCCCCTCACCTCTGGCTCTTTCCTTCCCTTTCTCCCCCTCTGGGAGTATGGTTTGTGCCTACGTCCGGAGACGGACGCCCGAAACAGTTCCAATTTCCTTGCTTTCTACACTTGCAAGTCCTCGTCCTTCCTCTGTCCTTCTCTTTTCCTTCCCTCTTCTCCTTGCCCTTTTCTCCGCTGCGACGTTTGAGACCCCCTCTTCTTTCCTTTCCCTTTCTCTTTTTTCCTCCCTGTGCGTGTCTGAAGGCCGACCCACGCACTTCCATGCGTAGCCGGTGACGGGGTAACGCGTAATTCCCCGCCCCGGGTAGACAGGTAGGACACGTACGTACCCCCTGGTAACGGCCAGGCCTAGGGAGGGGTGATTACCCGAGCTGATACCTTCCGCAAGTGCCGATTGGTCCCTCCGTCCGTTTGTCGGGAGGTGTGACCTGAGGTGTGAACAATCACCTAAGGCGGGTGTGCCCTCGGTGAGGGCCCCCACAAGGGAGGAGCGCGCCATCGGAGACGCCGGTAATCATGGGGGATTCTTCCGCAATGGTTTCCTCACCTTCCACTATGTCTGCTCACAAACGTAAGTTCACTGAGTCTCAGCCACAGACGGTTCTTCCATCGTTGCCACAGTTCCTTGTTGTTTCTCGGTCTGACGAAGGTCACGACTTCTCCACGGTCAACCCTTTCATTATTCAGAAAGGTGTCGACGCAATTGCAGGTCCTGTAAAGTCTTGTTCCAGATTACGGAATGGCACCCTGTTGTTAGAAACACACAGTGCCCTCCAGGCTCAAAAATTGCTGCGTACTTCTCTGCTCCACACCTTCCCTGTCCGGGTGGAACCGCACCGTACCTTAAATTCCTCGCGTGGAGTCGTCTATACACGCTCCCTCGATGGATTGTCTGACGAAGAAATTCAGCACTACCTGTCTGACCAGGGCGTAACGGCTGTCCATCGGGTTATGAAAAGGGTTGACACGAACATCATTCCAACCCGCACTGTCTTCTTGACATTTGACAAAGTTCAACTCCCATCGAAAATCAAAGCAGGCTATGAGATAATTTCCGTTCGCCCTTACGTCCCAAACCTTACGCATTGCTATCGATGTCAGCGGTTCAATCACACCAGCCAGTCCTGTTCCAATCCGGCCAATTGTGTTACGTGTGGCAAGGATGCCCATGAGGGTGCTTGTCCCCCTCCATCCCCTCGCTGCATCAACTGTATGGGTGACCACGCTGCTTCCTCTCGAGATTGCCCCGTTTTTAAGGACGAAAAGCTCATCCAGGAAATAAGAGTGAAGGAAAAGGTGTCGACCTTTGCTGCTCGAAAATTATTCGCCAGTCGACAGCCCACCGTGCCTCAGACAGGAAAATACAGCACTGTCCTTGCTTCTCCTCGGCCAACAAAGGAGGCGGCCACGCAGACTTGCGACCTCACCTTTAGTACCACGGTTGTCAGATCGGCCAGCGCAAAGATCGCCCGTTCAACCTCACCACTTTCGCCTGCCCACCCTATGGCTCACCCTTCGTCGGGTTCTGCTAAATCTCGAGCCCAAAAGTCAGACGCCAAGTCTTCGAAAAAAGAGCATACTCGTGAAGAGTTTTTACGTACCGCAACTTCACAATCATCGGTTCCTCCTTCATCTAAACATCATACTTGCAAGAAGGCTACGAAGAAACACAGTTCCTCTCCTTCTCCGCCAAGGCGTGTCCCATCTACAGCACCACCTGCCGGAAATCGCCCTCGGCCATCTTCTGTGTCGCCGAGGCGCACTGATGGTGGCCGGTCAAGGGGCCGATCGCTGGTGGCAGGAGCTGCTTCTGACCAACCTATGGATCAGGATCTTCTGCCTTCGACTGAATGCCATTCCATGCTGTCGGTCGCAAGCTCTGAGCAGTCGTTGAGTTGACAGCACCCTTGGTCACATTCCTCCATTTTCTGTTCACTGGAATATCTGCGGCATTCGAGCCAATCGGGATGAATTGTCGATCCTCTTACGATCCTACTCTCCGGTCATTTTCTGTCTTCAGGAAACAAAGCTGCGTCCCCATGACCGCTTTGTTCTCCCTCATTTTCAGTCCATCCGATATGACCTCCCCTCTGTTGAAGGCACTCCAGCCCATGGAGGACTCATGATTCTTCTCCATGATACTATCCATTATCACCCAAGCCCCTTAAACAGTTCCTTCCAAGCTGTCGCCGTCCGTCTTTCCCTTTCTGGATACACGTTCTCTCTTTGTACGGTATACATTCCATCGTCCACACCAATGGCACGAGCTGATCTCCTTCATCTTCTTGGTCAGCTTCCACCCCCCTATTTGCTGGTTGGGGACTTAAATGCCCACCACCCACTTTGGGGATCTCCACATCCTTGCTAGACGTCTTCCACCAAGCGGGTCTAGTTTGCCTCAACACTGGGGTCCCCACATTTTTGCCTGCCTCCACGACAAATTTATCTCATTTGGACCTTGCGGTCGGTACTGTTCCGCTAGCTCGGCGCTTCGAATGGTTCGCCCTTGATGATACACACTCGAGTGACCACTTTCCATGTGTTCTTAGACTGCAGCCTCAACTGCCATATATGCGCTCGCGACGCTGGAAATTTGCCCAAGCCGATTGGACACTATTTTCGTCTCTAGCGACATTCGATGACCGTCGCTTTCCCAGCGTCGACGAGGAGGTCACACATATTACCGACGTTATTCTTACAGCTGCGGAACGTTCAATACCACGCACCTCCGAATTGCCCCGGCGCCCCCCAGTTCCTTGGTGGAACGAGGCATGCCGTGACGCAATACGTGAGCGGCGACGTGCTCTTCGCATTTTCCGTCACCATCCAACTTTGGCCAACTGTATCCGATATAAGCAGCTCCGTGCGCGATGCCGTCGCGTCATCCGCGATAGCAAGAAGGCAAGCTGGAAATTCTTTATTAGCTCATTTAACACCTTCACTCCCTCCTCGGAAGTTTGGAGTCGGCTTCGACGGTTCTCAGGCGCGCCTAGTTTCTCCCCGGTTTCTGGGCTCACTGTCGCGCATGATACCTTAGTGGACCCCGTCGCAATTTCTAATTCATTGGGTCAGCACTTTGCTGAGATTTCGAGCTCTTCAAATTACCCGCCAGCTTTTCTCCCGAAGAAACGTGCAGCGGAAGTGCGACTTCTTGCTTTCTCCTCTCAAAATCACGAAAGCTACAATACTGTTTTCTCCATGCGGGAACTCCAACATGCCCTCTCTTCTTCTCGCTCCTCCGCCCCAGGACCGGATGGTATCCATGTCCAAATGTTGCTGCATTTATCAACCCATAGTCTGCGTTACCTTCTTCGCCTTTATAATCGAATTTGGACCGACAGTACCTTTCCCAGACGATGGCGGGAAGCTATTGTCGTTCCCGTTCCGAAACCTGGAAAGGACAAACATCTCCCCTCTAGCTATCGTCCCATTTCTCTCACGAGTAGTGTCTGTAAGGTTTTGGAGCGTATGGTGAATTACCGTTTAGCTTGGTGGCTGGAATCCCGCAGTCTTTTAACACCAGCCCAATGCGGATTCCGAAAGCATCGTTCTGCAGTTGACCATCTTGTTGCTCTCTCCACTTATATCATGAACAATTTTCTCCGGAAACGCCAAACAGTAGCAATATTTTTTGATCTGGAGAGAGCATACGATACCTGTTGGAGGACAGGCATCCTCCGCACACTGTCCTCTTGGGGCTTTCGGGGCCGGCTGCCCCTTTTTCTTCGCGAATTTATGGCAGAGCGCACATTTAGGGTGCGGGTGAACACTACTCTCTCCCGTATTTTCTCCCAAGAAAACGGGGTACCCCAGGGCTCCGTGCTGAGTGTTGTACTGTTTGCGATCGCCATAAATCCAATTATGGATTGTCTCCTTCCTGATGTCTCGGGCTCCCTCTTTGTGGACGATTTTGCGATCTACTACAGCTCTCAACGGACCAGCCTTCTTGAAAGACGTCTTCAAGGATGTCTCAATCGCCTCCACTCATGGAGCATCGAAACCGGCTTTACGCTGTTCTCCAGGCTGTCCACTACATCCGCCGCCATCAGCGGATACAGTACGTAATCTGCTCAGATTCTCTCAGCTCTCTCCTCAGTCTCCAAGCTCTTTACCCTGTGCACCCTCTGGTCCACCGGATTCAGGACTGTCTGCGCTTGCTCCACCTGGGGGGCGTCTCGGTGGCGTTCCTCTGGCTCCCAGGACACGCTGGTATCTGTGGGAATGAGGCGGCCGATATAGCGGCCAAGGCTGCAGTCTCTCTTCCTCGGCCAGCTATTCAGTTGCTTCCCTTCACCGATGTACGGAGCGGTTTATGTCGCCAAGTTACTCATTTATGGCATGCGCATTGGTCAACACTTCCTCATAACAAATTGCGGGAAGTGAAAGCCCTTCCTTGCGCTTGGACCCCTTCCTCCCGAACGCGTCGTCGGGAGGAGGTAATTTTAGCTAGACTCCGGATAGGGCACTGTCTTTTTAGCCATAGACATCTTTTAAGCGGCGATCCTCCCCCACTCTGTCCCCACTGCTCTCGGCTGTGGACGATCAGACACCTTTTAATTGAATGCCCCTATTTTAATCCGTTACGCTCCCGTCTACAGCTATCGCCTGATCTATTGTCGATTTTAGCAGATGACACGCGCTCAGCCGACCGCGTTCTCCAGTTTATTAGTGACAGTGAAATGACGTCAGTCATTTGAAGCTATTTTGGGGACAACCAACCCCTTTCTGTAGTGGATTTTTAAGCATTCCTTCTGCTTTTAGTTTCTCAAATTTTATGACTTTGTTCCCATTGCTGCTGGTTTTAAATTTCGGTTTTTTCCTGTTTCCTAAGTCACGGGCTGGGCGCTAATGACCATAGAAGTTTTGCGCCCTAAAACCACAAAAAAAAAAAAAAAAAAACACCTTCAGCATTGCATTTACTCGACCCTGTGCACCACTGTGGGGTTCGATTAGCGACAGGAGCTTTCAGGACGAGTCCAGTGACCAGCGTACTGGTGGAGGCTGGTGTCCTTCCACTGCAGATCAGACGTGCGCAACTGCTCACCAGTTACGCAGCACACATTCATAGTTTCCCTGAGCATCTGAATTACCATCTCCTTTTCCCCACCTGCGGCAGTCCATCTCCCGCGTCTGCGGCCCAGATCGGGGCTAACAATCGCAGCTTGCGTGTGGTCCCTTCTCTCCGGACTGGAGTCCTTCCCTTTACCACCTCTACTTGTGCTCCGTTCACGTACGCCTCCATGATGTACGTCTCGGCCGCAGCTTCGTCTGGACCTTTTGCATGGCCCTAAAGACTCCGTTAATCCCACCGCTCTCCGCTGTCACTTCCTCTCGATTCCTGACGTGTTCTGGGGCTCTGGAGTGGTTTACACCGATGGCTCAATGGCTGACGGTCACGTAGGTTTCGCATATGTTCATGGAGGACATATTGAGCAACACTCATTGCCAGTTGGCTGCAGAGTTTTCACTGCAGAGCTGTTGGCCATATCTCGTGCTCTTTAGTACATCCGCTCATTCCCTGGTGACTCATTTCTCCTGTGTACTGACTCATTGAGCAACAAGCTATCAACCAGTGCTACCCTCGCCACCCTCTGGTAGTGTCCATTCAGGAGTCCATCTATGTCCTGGAACAGTCCTGCTGTTCCATGGTGTTTGTGTGGACCCCAGGACACGTTGGAATCCCCGACAACGAACTTGCCAACAGGTTGGCCAAACAGGCGACGCAGAAACCACTGCTGGAGATAGACATCTCCGAAGCTGACCTGCGTTCTGTCTTACACCGCAGGGTTTTGCGGCTATGGGAGACGGAATGGCATAACAACACGCGCAACAAATTGCGTGTCATTAAGGAGACTATGAATGTGTGGAAGTCTTCCATGCAGGCCTCTCGCAGGGCATCAGTTGTCCTCTGCCGACTCTGCATTGGCTATACATTGCTAACGCACGGTTACCTACTCCGTCATGAGGACCCACCTCAGTGTAGCTGTGGCTCCCAAAAGACAGTTGTCCACCTCTTGCTGGACTGCCCACTTTCAGCTGCTCTGTGACACCCTGCCTTCGGCATTGGGCGACAGTGCCTCCACAGCAGCTTTAAGTTTACGTTTTATCCGTGAGAGTTTGTTTTATACTTCTATGTAGGTTTTAGCACATGTCCTTTGTGCCTGTGTGTCCTCCACCCTAGTGCTTTTAGGGTGGAGGTTTTAAGGGGGGTAGGACGTCAAATGGGCGACTTGGAGCAGGAGAGGCATCACAGGACATTTTAATTTCGAGTGTCTATACTTTTACAAATAAATTCATAAAACTTTGTCAGCATCACTAGGAAGTACCGGAACTTCAAGCGCTGATAGAAAGCACCGAAGCTGAAATCGTTATAGGTACAGAAAGCTGGCTGAAGCCAGAGATAAATTCTGCCGAAATTTTTACAAAGGTACAGACAGTGTTTAGAAAGGATAGATTGCATGCAACCGGTGGTGGAGTGTTCGTCGCTGTTAGTAGTAGTTTATCCTGTAGTGAAGTAGAAGTGGATAGTTCCTGTGAATTATTATGGGTGGAGGTTACACTCAACAACCGAGCTAGGTTAATAATTGGCTCCTTTTACCGACCTCCCAACTCAGCAGCATTAGTGGCAGAACAACTGAGAGAAAATTTGGAATACATTTCACATAAATTTTCTCAGCATGTTATAGTCTTAGGTGGAGATTTCAATTTACCGGATGTAGTCTGGGACACTCAGATGTTTAGGACAGGTGGTAGGGACAGAGCATCGAGTGACATTATACTGAGTGCACTATCCGAAAATTACCTCGAGCAATTAAACAGAGAACCAACTCGTGGAGATAACATCTTGGGCCTACTGATAACAAACAGACCCGAACTTTTCGACTCTGTAAGTGCAGAACAGGGAATCAGTGATCATAAGGCCATTGTAGCATCTCTGAATATGGAAGTTAATAGGAATATAAAAAAAGGGAGGAAGGTTTATCTGTTTATCAAGAGTAATAGAAGGCAGATTTCAGACTACCTAACAGATCAAAACGAAAATTTCTGTTCCGACACTGACAATGTTGAGTGTTTATGGAAAAAGTTTAAGGCAATCGTAAAATGCGTTTTAGACAGGTATGTGCCGAGTAAAACTGTGAGGGACCGGAAAAACCCACCGTGGGACAACAACAAAGTTAGGAAACTACTGCGAAAGCAAAGAGAGCTTCACTCCACGTTTAAACGCAGCCAAAACCTCTCAGACAAACAGAAGCTAAACGATGTCAAAGTTTGCATAAGGAGGGCTATGCATGAAGCGTTCAGTGAATTCGAAAGTAAAATTCTATGTACCGACTTGACAGAAAATCCTAGGAAGTTCTGGTCTTACGTTAAATCAGTAAGTGGCTCGAAACAGCATATCCAGACACTCCGGGATGATGGTGGCATTGAAACAGAGGATGACACGTGTAAAGCTGAAATACTAAACACCTTTTTCCAAATCTGTTTCACAGAGGAAGACCGCACTGCAGTTCCTTCTCTAAATCCTCGCACAAACGAAAAAATGGCTGACATCGAAATAAGTGTCCAAGGAATAGAAAAGCAACTGGAATCACTCAACAGAGGAAAGTCCACTGGACCTGACGGAATACCAATTCGATTCTACACAGAGTACGCGAAAGAACTTGCCCCCCTTCTAACAGCCGTGTACCGCAAGTCTCTAGAGGAACGGAAGGTTCCAAATGATTGGAAAAAAGCACAGGTAGTCCCAGTCTTCAAGAAGGGTCGTCGAGCAGATGCGCAAAACTATAGACCTATATCTCTGACGTCGATCTGTTGTAGAATTTTAGAACATGTTTTTTGCTCGAGTATCATGTCATTTTTGGAAACCCAGAATCTACTCTGTAGGAATCAACATGGATTCTGGAAACAGCGATCGTGTGAGACCCAACTCGCTTTATTTGTTCATGAGACCCTGAAAATATTAGATACAGGCTCCCAGGTAGATGCTATTTTTCTTGACTTCCGGAAGACGTTCGATACAGTTCCGCACTGTCGCCTGATAAACAAAGTAAGAGCCTACGGAATATCAGACCAGCTGTGTGGCTGGATTGAAGAGTTTTTAGCAAACAGAACACAGCATGTTGTTATCAATGGAGAGACGTCTACAGACGTTAAAGTAACCTCGGGCGTGCCACAGGGGAGTGTTATGGGACCATTGCTTTTCACAATATATATAAATGACCTAGTAGATAGTGTCGAAAGATCCATGCGGCTTTTCGCGGATGATGCTGTAGTATACAGAGAAATTGCAGCATTAGAAAATTGTAGCGAAATGCAGAAGATCTGCAGCGGATAGGCACTTGGTGCAGGGAGTGGCAACTGACCCTTAACATAGACAAATGTAATGTATTGCGAATATGTAGAAAGAAGGATCCTTTATTGTATGATTATATGATAGCGGAACAAACACTGGTAGCAATTACTTCTGTAAAATATCTGGGAGTATGCGTGCGGAACGATTTGAAGTGGAATGATCATATAAAATTAATTGTTGGTAAGGCGGGTACCAGGTTGAGATTCATTGGGAGAGGAAATTTAGTCCATCAACAAAGGAGGTGGCTTACAAAACACTCGTTCGACCTATACTTGAGTATTGCTCATCAGTGTGGGATCCGTACTAGATCGGGTTGACGGAGGAGATAGAGAAGATCCAAAGAAGAGCTGCGCGTTCGTCACAGGGTTATTTGGTAACCGTGATAGCGTTACGGAGATGTTTAACAAACTCAAGTGGCAGACTCTGGAAGAGAGGCGCTCTGCATCGCGGTGTAGCTTGCTCACCATGTTTCGAGAGGGTGCGTTTCAGGATGAGGTATCGAATATATTGCTTCCCCATACTTATACGTCCCGAGGAGATCACGAATGTAAAATTAGAGAGATTAGAGCGCGCACGGAGGCTTTCAGACAGTCGTTCTTCCCACGAACCATACGCGACTGGAACAGGAAAGGGAGGTAATGACAGTGGCACGTAAAGTGCCCTCCGCCACACACCGTTGGGTGGCTTGCGGATTATAAATGTAGATGTAGATGAAGGATTCAGGATTCACACTCATTGCAATGGAAGTACGAAAACATAAGGAAGTAATTTTTTTTACATGTCAAATTTCATCATTTTTTTCACTTACTAAAGCAGCATTTATTGCTATAGGTACACTTTTCTTCACATGTTAGAGATTCTTTGATGAATTTTGCGCAGCATACATACCATACTTACAGGTGTACAAAACTCTAGAATTTATTTAATTTATGAAAAAATGAATGAACTGTTATATTTTAAACTTCATGTTTACAAAAAAACACAAATTTTATAGTTAATTACCTCAATTTTTACCACAGTTTTTAATAGATTTGGAAAATTCTAGAGTTTCATACACCTTTAAGTATGTTTTGTGTGCTGTGCAAAATTCATTGAAGAATCTCTCTTACTTCTGAAGAAAAGTGTACCTACAGCAACAAATACTGCCATTAGTAAGTGAAAAAAACGATGAAATTTCACATGTAAAAAAAATAAATAAAAAAATAAATCATTTCGTTATGTTTTCGAACTTCCACTGCTATGAGTGTGAATTGTGAATCCTTCCTGGTCATGCTGACAAAGTTTTATGAATTTATTTATAAAAGTATAGACAGTGGAAATTAAAATATCCTGTGGTGCCTCTCCTGCTCCAAGTCGGTCCGTTTGACGTCCTACCCCCCTTAATGTGTTGCAGAGTGGCTGGCTTTCCCTTTTTATTCTCGTGCTTGGCCAGCCACTGTAATCTACTCTCATGTTTTACTCTCTTCTGTTTCTAGCGTCTCTCAGTTGTTTTCTTGTCCTTTTTTTTTAAGTGTTCATTGCCTTCCCTTCGTTCTTGTGGCTTTTCCTTTCTTTCCGTTTTGTGTTATATGTTTCATCCGTTTTATTCTCAAATTTGTGGCATTGTTTTATTAGGAACAAGGGACCGATGACCTCGTAGTTTGGTCCCTTCTCCCGCCTTTAAATCAACCAACCAACCATGGCGATGTTCTGTCACTCTGTGGTCCTGAATAAAATGGTGGCTTATATCAGTATGTTTTGTCCTAGCACTAGTGACATCATTTTTAGCTAGGTTAATGGCTCCTTTATTGTCACAGAAGATCATTATAGGTCCTTGATTAAATTGGGTTCTACTTCACATATTAATGGTCTTAGCTACAATGCTTCCTGTGTGGTGTAATATAGCGCCATATATTCGGCCTCTACAGTACTCAATGCAACAGTTTTTTGCTTTTGACAGGACCATGAATGAGATCCCCCATTAATTTAAAGCAGCAGCCAGTAGTGGAGTAATTCAGCGCCCAGTCTGCATTACTGTAGCATTCTAGTTTAGCATTACCTTCTCTACGGTATCTTAATTTGTGGTTTGAAGTTCCTCTTAGATATCGGAATATCCTTTCCACAGCCTTTGGGTCTCTGCAGTATCTGCTCACTGCCTTGGTGGCAAAAGCAATGTCAGATCGTGACCTATGAGACAAATATAACAGACTCCCTACTGCTTCTAAATATGTAACATTCTTATGACATTCCACATCTATCTCATTTATATTTACCTTCACTCCTTCTTCCATTGGAGTAGTTATGGGTTTACAATCATTCATGCCAAATTTCCTTAAGATTTTTTCTGTATATGATGAATGATTTATGCTCAATTCTTGTCTCTCTTCATCCTTAGTGATCTGTGTATCTAAATAACATTTAACTTCTCCCAAATCATGCGCCTTAAATTTGGTTTGCAGCTGTTTCTTAAAAAAGGATAAAGAAGTCGTCCACCCATATTGCCATTATTATTATCCCTTCTCCTCCCCTTTTGTAGTATATACTGGGATCTGCCTTAGATTGCTACATATTCATATTTATTAGAGTTTCATGTAGACATTGATTCCAGCAATGTCCACTCTGTTTAAGTCCATAAATTCTTTTTCACAAATGCCAAATCTTTTTTCTTTCCAATCTGGTTTTCATGACTTCTGTTAGTGGAATGGCATATATCTCCTCCAATATCCCATTTAATTATGCTGTTTTTACATCCATATGATGAATTGTTGAATTTTGTTTTGCTGCCAAGGCTAAAAGATATCTCAATGAGGCATACTTGACTACGGGTGAAAAAGTTTCTTTGTAAACTACGCCTTGTTTTTGTGAATATTCTTTTATTGAAAGTCATGCTTTATATCTTGGTGATGAATTTTCGGGGCTCTTCAAAGTGAATACCCATCTTACCTGTAATGGTTTCTTATCTGCCAGCATATTTACACATTCAAAGGTTTCATTCTGAGCTAAAGATTCCAATTCCCTTTCCATCGCTTCCTTCCATTCTTGAGAGTTTGGTGGCCACTCATTGCTTCGTCTGTTATTGCTGGCTCATCATTAAAAGACTGGACTGCATACATCTCACAGTTTTGGTACGCGAGAAGAACCCCTTACATTGCTACCTTCATTTTGTTCATCCTCAAACTCATTGTCATAATAAATAGTCTCCATTTTCCTTTGACTGTTCTCTTCCTGTTCTTCACTTTCTCTTTCTGCACATAAGGTTCCACTCTCAGAACTAGGTGCAGTTAAGTTAGTAGTCTTGTCCTCTTCAGAGTCCTTTCTATTTTCAAAGAATACTACATCTCTGCTTGTAACTATCCTTTTATACAATGGATTCATTAATCGGTAGACTTTTGAATTCTCACTATAGCCTACAAAAATATACTTTTTAGCTTTTGGGTCACATTTTCCTCTCAGCTGTTTTGGAATGTGCGCCATTGCATCACACCCAAAAACCCTAATATTGCTTAGGTCAGGTTTCCTTCCTGCCCATATCTCATAGGGGGTTCTGTTCCTTAACGCTTTTGTAGGTGATCTATTGTTCAAATATACGACTGTTGACACCGCCTCTACCCAAAAATCTTTTTATAATTCAGGATCAGTTATCATGCTCCTTCCTTTTTCGACAGTGGTCCTATTAGCCCTCTCAGCAACCTTATTTTGAGATGGGCTGTACCTTATGGTAGTTTGATGCCTGATTCCCATTTTTGCCAGAAGTGTCTTCAATTTCTGGCTAACATATTCTCTCCCATTATCAGACCTGATGACCTTTATCTTCTTTCCCATCCACCTTTCAACCACATTATGATATTTCTCAAAAGTGTCACTCACTTGGTCTTTGGAACTAAGAAAATAAACATGAGTATATCGTGAATAATCATCAATAAACGTAAGAAAATAGTAAGTCCCACTTATAGATTTGCACTCCATCAGACCACATTCATCTTTATGGATTAACTGTAAGACCTCTGCAGATTTACTGTACTAGTCTTAAAAGGTAGCCGTACTTGTTTTCCTTTTATGCATGTCTCACAAGGGTCCTTGGATACACTATAATTATGTATTCTCTTTACCATATCCCTTATTAAAGACACACCCTTTCTATTTAGGTGTCCGAGTCTACGTTGCCATAAAAAACATTCCGCTGAGTATACTGAATGACTAACGTAGCTATGTTTACTGTCAGAGGCATCCAACGTAAAAATATCTCCTTCGTTACTTGCTGTAGACATAACTTCACCATCTTCATTGATTACTCTTGCTCCTTGCATGTCAAAAGTGACTGTATTTCCCTTCTTGACAATTTCCCCTACAGACGGTAGCCTAGTCGCAACATTTTTTTGCATATGAACGTCATGTGCTGTAACCATTGGGTTCACTATTTACACTTACATGTAGGGCTAGTTTCCCAGCCAAATGACATTGGAGCTTGCTCTCATCAACAGTAGATTTTCCCATATCAGCTGCAGCGGGACATTTATCTGCGTAGTGTCTTCTTTTGAAGGAACAGACACTGCACATTCAAGTAATTGATAAGCCTACCTGGGCAATGGATCCACTTTCCTCAATGTGAATGCACAAATATGTCTGACCTCCTGTAGGCATCTCTAAGTGGTGAACAGGAGTATAATGGCCAGGAACTGCAGATTGGTGGCATTCGATGGGAGCATGGAACAACCATGAGGCGTACTGAGATTATCAGTGCAGTTGTGATAATGCTGTGTCCCAGATTACCGCACATACCTAATAAGCAGGAGACCCTGGGTTCGAATCCCAGTCTTTGACATTTTCACATGTTGGCACTGATTCCACAAAAATGTCCCGCTGCAGCTGATAGCACTGATCCCCCTTCAATTTACATATTAAAAATATTTCCCTGGCAGGGAAGGCATTCTTCTTTGATGAGCCATGGAAATTATTTAATGATAGCGGAAAGATGCCCCTTCCCCATTAATTTGAAGGCTGCTGCTTGAAGAGATGTAGAAATAATTCCCACAGTTATTAGTATGAGTAGTTTAATGTTAGTTGTAATTGGTTATTAGCATAGTGTACAGAGGTAGCCTGCCAGTTGGTTTATAGTTTGATTCATTCCAAAAACCTAAAATATGTCTTTTATGTGACATGAAATGTGAGAGAATGAATGTTCACTGCACCCATCCTATAGTTTCCATGGTGGCAGTCACCAATTCTACCATCTGGTTACAGAGGGCAGTAGCACTGGATGTACCAAATGTTGGATGCCTGTATGGAATTAAAGAACACGATTATGTTTTGGTGCTGGGATTCTCCATTGAACAGAAACTGAATCCTAATAAAAACTTGCAAGAGGGTGACTTTCACGAGAAGGCCTCATTCAGTGAAAGGAACCTTCCAGCAGGACTTACATTGTGTGGTGTCCTGAGATCTGTGAATACCAATGAAGAACAGAATCAGAAACACAAAAGTGAGGTTAGTATTGCCTACTATAAGCATCTTTTGATTATTATTGTTGTTATTAATTATTGCCACTGGTAAAAAAAAGCTTTTTTAGGCTAATATGTATTCATCAGCTTATTTGTCATATTGCTGGCGCAAATGGTCAGCATCTTCTAAGTGTAGTGAGCTACTGTAGCCATTTGCAGACTGACACTTTTTCAAATGGTAATAATTTTATTGATGAGTAGGTTGTAATGTTATTTGTTTAATATGATTAGCAGACATTTGATATGGCAACACAGGTGTACAATTGACATTCACACAAATTTTAACAGCATCTCTAAATAAACAAGCGTACAGTCATTGATTTTTTGTGAACTCTGGTGCTATTGAAATTCCTGCTTAATGCACTTTGAGCCATAGCAGAATTATTTGTATGTATTTATCTACATTGCTGTTTGTACTCTACAGTCCAACTACTTGCAGAAACCCGAGGGGGCTTACCGCCCTTTGGTGAGTATGCACTTGGCTAGCATGGGGCCCCAGCCTTTGCTGCACTACTTCCCTTTCTGTGCTGCAAATCTACACTTCAGCAATCTCTTACCTCTTGTGACTCTGCGTCAGATGGTCCTTTTGGTGCAGACTCTGCCTGGACTTTGTTCACGATTTTGGTCTTGATTTCTGGTTTCGCTCTCGGCACTATCTTCACCTTCCATTAACATTTACACTGTCCCCATTATTGGATTTGACCTGGTATCTTTTCCAAATTTTACAGAAGTATGTGTCATGCAGGGAAGATCACCCACTGTGGTGTACACTCCACCTCTGTGCTTGTCCACTCTGGCACCCTTCCTTCGTGTTTTCATACACTCAAATGCCAGCACGTTAGCATCCTGATGTCGTGGATCATTAAGCACTTGCGTAATGGTAGCCCCCTGACCACTCAGGGATCGCACTGTGGGTGCCTGCGCACTGTATGCCATGGAGTATGTGCCCATCGTGACTGGGGCACAAGGACCACCGACAGTGGATTACTGGCCAGGTAGCCATTGCTGTGGCTGGAAAGGAAAGGTCTCATATGATGCAACATATTTTGATCCCAGTGCATTCCCTTTCCTTGCCGTGCCGTAGGAGGAATGTAGGACCAGACGACAAGGAGTAAATTCCTCCTCCCCCCCAATACTTAGTCTGTACAAGAACCAGTGGGACACCTGTTTGACCACAAAACCTTAATTTTTTTGTGGAAAACTTTAAGACAAACACGAGGAAGTTACAGCCTCTCTAAGAACAAGAGCAGCTCCCTCCTAATTAAAACATCATCTCTTGCATAATCACAGGTGCTACACTCATGTGAAAAGTTTGGTGACATTCCTGCGACTGTCACTCCCCACAAGAATCTTACTGTGGTCCAGGGCATCATCTTTCATCGTAATCTTCTTCCACAATCTGATGATTAGCTGCGGGCCACCATAGAGTGATGGGGTTTGCGCTTCATCTGCCATGTCCATAGGGGACCAAGGGGAAAACAGAGTTGTTGCTGGGGCCTTCATCTTGGCTTTCAAGGGTGGTATGTTGCCTGAGAAGGTCAAGGTGATGGTCTACTGGTGCGACGTGAAACCATATACCATGATGCAACATATTTTGATCCCAATGCGTTCCCTTTCCTTGCCGTGCTGTAGGAGGAATGTAGGACCAGACGACAAGGAGTAAATTCCTCCTCCCCCCCCCAATACTTGGTCTGTACAAGTACTCTTTGTATGAGATGCTTCAGTTGTATGAAGTTTGGACATATGCCTTCCCATTGCACTGCTACCCCTGTCTGTAGGGATTGTATCCATCTGCTGCATGTGAATGTTCCTTGTGCCTAACCTCCCATCTGTGTAAACTGTGGCGAGCTCCACTCTCCCTGCTCACCAAATTGCTTTGTTTTTAAGTGTGAGAAGAAAATCCAGGAGTATAAGACCCTGGACAAGCTCACATATCAAGAGGTCAGAAAAACTTATATGCTTTTAATCCTAGACAAATGTCACAATTTTATGCTACAGCTGCAACTGTGTCACCTTCCCTGTCAATGGTGCCTTCCTCTGTAGAATCTCTAATGGTGAGCCCTCAGAGTTGCCGGCTGGTACCTGTCCCCCAGGCGCTTGGGAGCCCTTCTGGTGCATCCACAACACCCACTTCGGGAGCATTGGCTCCCCACCCGCTGGGAACACCAGTCCCCATCCCTCAGCTGGAGGCACTTCATCTTCCTCCATCTTCTTTAGCTAGGAAAAGGTGCTTTGCAACCCTTCCTTCCATGGTTCCTGCTGGCCCATAGCCAAACACTATCCAGTGGCTGAAGGAATCACAGCCTGCAGGCTGTCGGACTTCTCATTCTTCCTCTGCCCTGAAACCAATTCAGGAAAACCTTCTCTGTTCTCATCATCTGAGGTGGAGGAGGACAAAAAGAAGTCCTCTGCCATGAAGTAAACTCCAGTTGCCCGTACATCACCGGACTCTGCATGTACTCCTTCTGTGCCCAACATGGAGATTGTGGTGGCCCGTGAGACACCAGATCTCCTCAGGCAGTGTGCCACAGAACCTATATCAGTGGATCCCCTTGACATCTCACCTGATGTTAACACTTGACACTGGGTCATAATCTGCCCCCCTGGCCATTTCATGACCCCACAGCATTGAGGCAGGTTGATCCTCCAGTGGAAGTGTCACGGATTTTTCCACCACCTGACTGCTTTTAAGCATATACCCTGCAATCTGGATTACCATCCAGGAAACATGGTTTCCAGCAACTTAGACCCCCGCCCTTCGTGCCTACTGAGATTATTTTAAGAATCATACCAACTATGAGAGGATATCAAGTGGAGTTTGTACATACGTGGTGGACTCTGTATACAGTGACCATGTGCCTTTTGATACACCCTTGGAGGCTGTGTCTGTTCAGGCACTGACACATCAGGATGGTACCATCTTTAATGTTTATCTCCCTCTTGATGATGTCGTATCCCAGGATGTACTGTCTGCATTACACCCCCACCCACACCTTTTGTAGTCTTGGGCAACTTCAACCTCCATAACTGTTTGTGGGATGGAACAATGAGCTCTAATCATGGTAAGGACATCAAAATTTTACTGGCACAGCTCGATCTTTGACTCTTGAACTCTGGTGTGTGCCCCCCCCCCCCCTCCACACACACACACACACACACACACACACACACACACACACACACACACTCTCTTCAGTGTGGCACACAGATCTTATTCGGCCATTTACCTCTCCTTTTTCAGTCCTGATCTTCCACCATATATCCACTGTAGAGTCCACAATGACCTGTGTGGTAATGACCACTTCCCGATCTTCCTGTCCCACACTCAGTGTTGTTCCCCTGGACATCCATCCAGATGGGTTCTCCAGAATGCTGACTAGGACAAGTTCACCTCTGCAGTCGTCCTTCTCTCCCCATCACAAGATAGTATAGATGTGGCTGTTCAGCATACGAGATAGCCATTCTTTTTTTGGCAACCAAAGAAGCCTTCCACTCTTGCTCGGGATCCCCCTATTGGAAGGCAGTACACCAGTGGACCATAGAGATCGCCTCATTGCCTTTAAACGGCTCTGTGCCCATGTTCGCTACCTCGCAAAATGACGAAAGCAAGAATCCTGGTAACGGTATGTTGCCACCATTGAATCACGTACATCTCTGTAACAGGTACGGGCAAGGATCAGACACAGCTACAGCTTCCAGTCCCGTGCAGATGTACCAAGTATTTCCTTAGATGTTGCTGTTTATACTGATCCAGATACTATTGCCAAACATTTTGCTGAGCATTACACACATGCATCTGCCACCCTGCCTTGCAGCTCATAAAACAGCAGGTGGAGTGAATGCATTTATCTGTCACTACCTGCCACCTGGAGCCATATAATGCTCCACTCAGTGAATCGGAACTCTATAGTGTCCTAGCTCATTGACCTGATATGGCCCCAGGGCCAGGCCACATCCACAACCAAGTGCTGAAGCATCTCTCAGAGAATTGTCAGTGTCACATTCTTGCACTCTTTAATCAGATCTGGAACAAAGGTGAGTTCCCAGCTCAGTGGCAAAAAAACACAATAGTTCTGATACTGAAACCGGGTAAGAACCCTCTTGAGATGGACAGTTATCGCCCAGTCAGCCTTGCTGACATTCTCTATAAGTTGCTCGAATGCATGGCGAGCAAGTGGCTGTATTGGCTCAGTGAGTCTCAGGGCCTTTTTGGCTACAACTCAGAATGGTTTTCGCAGGGGCCACTCCACTGCCTACTAGTCAAGACTGGAGTTCCCCCAATACCTATCAGGTGCCAACAAAAGCTGCTGAATTCTGCTATATGGGTTTGTAGCTTCCCTGAACACATCCCAACCACTGTGTCCTTTTCCCTGGAAAGGAGCTCCAACTCTCACAGCAGCGACCCAGAACTGTGTTTACAATGGCTGCATGCATCCAGTGTGTCTGTTCGGAACTGCAACTTCCTCCATTGTTGCCTCTGGTCAGGAAGACATCGCATCTGCCCCATGGCATGCCCCGACCTCAGATTTGCCTCGAAGTCTCCTTTGGTCCAAAAGATTCTGTTGACCCCATGATTTTTTGCTGCCTATTCTTGACTGTCCTTAAGAAGTATACGGGTTCGGAAGTGATAGTCACTGTTGGCTCAACAGTCGACGGACAAACAGACGTTGCGTACACATATACACAGTGCAGTGAACTCCACTTTCTGCCAAATGGCTGCAGTGTCTTCACTGCTGAATTGATGGCTGTTAAATTAACCATTAGCCATGTTCATTCTTGCATGGACAAGAGTATTCTAATCTGTGGCGACTCCCTTAGCAGCCTTCAGGCTATAGACCAGTGCTACTCTCCTCGCCCATTGGTTACATCTATCCAGGATCTCGTCTCTGATCTACATCATGCTGGGCAGCCAGTTGTTTTTGCTTGGATCTCAGTCGTGTTGGGATTTTGGGAAATGAATGAGCTGACCATTGGCCACCAAGATATCAATTCTGGAAATGGGGGTCCCAGAACTGTACCTTCAGCCATTTATACACCATAAATTGCTGTCAGTCTGAAACTCAGAATGGTGTGCTCTGATCTACCCAAACAAACTGAGCCCAGTTAAGGAGACAACAACTGTGTGGCACTCTTCCCTACATGCTTCTCACAGGGAATCCACTGTCCTCTGTCGACTCTGCATTAGCCACAGTTGACTGACCCGTGGCCACATTCTCCAGTGTGAGGATGCCACTCGCAGCCGATGCAGAGTCCACCCGATGGTGGCCCTCGTACTCGTAGACTGCCATAATTTGGCTACTTTGAGGCAACATCTTAATCTTCCTAACATGCTACCTCTGGTGCTAGCAGATGACACCAACTCAGCTGACCTGGTGTTATGTTTTGCCCGTGATGGCAGTTTCTGTTCATCTTTGGCAGTTTGTGGCCACCCCTCTCTGGATCCCAACCCCACCTTCCCCAGCGGTCGCTTGGTGGCCCTTGCTGGGTGACCTGGCCTGGTCTCTACACTATCCACCTTTTTTTCCTCTTTATTATTTTTCATTTCTTGGTTTTAACACCTTGTCTTGATCGATATTTTAAATCTGTTCCTTACCCTCCCACTTTTGTCAGATGAGTGTCATACAAGGAGATCCAGAAACATGACTGCTGCTTGTTCCCTGGGACACTGTGGTACAGTCATATTTCGTTGTTTGTCACAGTGCTGAATAGGATTTTCATCAGATGAAATAAAACTTATCAAGTAGCTGTTTACAGAAATACAAAAACTAAAGGTTTTATTTTTGGATTACATGAAATGTTACCTACCCTCTGCAAGTCTCTGTGTTAAGAAAAGTCTCTTGGAAAATCATGTAGATGGCTGTGGATTCAATCCCAAGAACACACTAACAGTTGAAATTAATTTGGTCACCATGTTCCATCAATGAGTTTCCGTCAGTAGCAGCTATTGCTGGATAACTTAGATTGGTATTCAGCTTTGAGGGATTTTTTTCCACGATTGGATCATTGGTCTAATGAAAAATTGTGGTCATGGCAAGAGAACAGTTTCTAAATACCGAATGCAATTGTTCAAGGTACCAACTTAACATTAACCAATCACTTCAAAATAATAAGAAAGTAAAAAACAGGATGTTATTGTTTCATCTGAAGTGTTTCATTCAATGTAGAAGACTAATTTGCTGATGAGCTGCAGTTGCAGGATGTTATTTAGCTCACCATTTTATTTCTTCATGACTGAAAATACTAAAAAGCTCTGGCTTCTTCTCCATATTGTCCATCTATAACTGAAAGTATAAAGCTTAGCATAATAAACAATTTTATAAATAAATACAACACTTTTCCAATGAATGTGACATACATTCTTGCTCTTAAATACAGCAGCTCCTCATATTGATATTTTTTTCAGAAGAAACATTACAAGGCTCACTCAATCTCAATGTAAAATGTCAAATTGACACCTTGAGACACAATAACAGAGTAAACAGTTTTTGACAGAGCACTCTAAATGTCCATTGTCCACTCTGATCTCTCCAGCATTATCACGACATGTCCTGTACTCAGTTGTGCACCTCGCTACTCCAAACCAGGATGTCGAAGCATAGAACAGACACCATGCCCAATATGTACTGCAACTTGTGCTAAAATAAAATTGCACCGTCCCACTGTGAAGACATGCAGTGTGTATCTGTATCTGTTCAAATGCACAGACAATCACAGCAAAATGTTTACGGCTTGTGGTCTAGTGGCTATCTTGCTGTCACTGGATCACAGGGTCTTAGGCTCAATTCCTGGCGGCTGGGTCGGGGTTTTCTCCATCCGGAGACTCATCATCATTCAGGAAAGTGGCGAGACTGGACTGTGCAAAGATTGGGAATTTGTACGGGTACTGATAACCATGCAGTTGAGCGCTTCATAAATCAAATATCTTCATCTATCACAAAAACGTCCAAACATTTTGAATTCTAAAATATTTATCTAATAAAAATGTGTCACAATCATCATTTATCGGCTAGGTAGATGTTCAGTTTGGTAACACATTACTGTTCCAAAGTGATATTCTGTGCTACAAACACAAGTAACTGAATACATTACAGAGGGCAATGAGAATGTCACATCCCATCTAATAATCTTAATTGGATGATACTATGTCACAATTTTCTTTGGATCAGAATCCACTTTTTTCAAAACTTCTGTTGGTGTCCAGTTTGTTCTTTACTTAAAGCATATATAAGAGTTAATGTAAGTAAATATTTATTTGTTTTGTACTACACTGAAAAAGTGGTTAAAATGTGTTTTCAGAATATGTCAGAGGTATTCCTGAAGAAAGAATGTCTAATTATGGTTGATAAATTTATTTTCAGAACACCAGTCAGTTGGATCACCATGTTTTAATAGTGTGTGTAAGAGATGAAACAAATGAGCTGAAGGCATACATGAACATTAATAACAAATATGTAAGCAAGACATATCAAGTTGTGGATGATTGTGAAGTCTGGAAAGAATATTTACATATAAGGGTTAAGGGCAGACTACCAATTACTTGTGAAATGTCAGCAGAAAGTGTTGTGGAAGCTATAGGATCATTACAGAAGAAGGTAAGTGTACTTTTGTGTTATATGAAGTCTGCAAAATAAGAAAAAGTGTGCATTCGTGAAACACAAGAAACTCCTAGATAAAACATGCAGGGCTACTGAAGCAATATCAGATAGAAAGGTTGCACCAAGTTTGTAGCCCCATTACATCTATTTATTGCATGGATGGAGTGTTACCCCCAACACCACATGAATGGTCTCATTAAGGGAGTGCACCACAGTACTAAAATAAATTGAAAATGGAGGCTTGTCACAAATGTTTCCACAACATTTATTACTTTTTCTCATTTTCCAGTCATCATAATAATGTAACGAAGGTATTAAAAGCCTGTTTAAGAACTGTAATGTTTGCTGCTAACTGCTCAAAAATTAGATATGGTGAAGATTGGGTGGGTAGATCCAAAAGCTAATGAGATTTTACTGAATTGTATTAAGGACGAAAGACACTTAATGCACAGCCTGATTAGAAGAAGGAATTGGTTGATAGCGCACATCTTGATGCATGAAAGACATGTTAGTTTGGTACTGGCAGGAGGGGTGAGGCAGGGGGTAATTGTAGAGGGAGGTCAAGGCTCAAATATAGTAAGTTTGCAGTAGTTAAACAAAGATGAAGAATCTTACACAGGAAAAACTAACATGCAAAGCTGCTGCATCATACCAGTCTTTGGACTAGACACTACAACAGCAATAACAACAGTCAAATGATGACTAAAACCTCTTTTTTCCCTCCATATAGCTTGTGTAAATACACAGTCTAAATGAAGCACATTTTAAGTGTCGTCAGACATGGTTGTCACTTGGATGGGTGACCATCTAGGCCGCCATGCGCTGTTGACCTACCGGGATGCACTCAGCCTCATGATGTCAATTGAGGAGCTACTTGACTGAGTAACAGCCCCTCCAGGTCACAACAACTAAAAAATGCCAGGAGACTGTTGTGTTGACCCCAAGCCTCTCTATATCCACATCCGATGACCCTTATTGGCTGAGGATGACACTGAGTTTGTCGGAACCATTGAGACTTTCCAAGGCCTGATCAGACGGAGTTGATTATTAGGTTTTTTAATATTGTTTTTTGAAAGGTAGCCTTGACGTTTGTGGGAAGGAGATAAAATTCCAAGGCATCATAAAATTCTTTTTATTTGAAGAGTTTATTGTAAAGACGTACCCTTCCAGAATTGTTGACATTTTGTAAGGAATCTGTTCCTTCATTTTTCAGAAGTTAGGAAATGAACAGCTGTATTTTGATGCAAAAGGAGGCAGCCAGAGGTAGAACTAAAATTGATGTTTATTTAGTTGGTGACTAGTTTCGGACTATGCCCAATCTCCAACCAACAAATGCCTGCCAAGTAAAATGCCCATCCAAAATAGCAGTAAATAAAGTAGATACATATGTGTATGGTCCCAACCAATGTCCGTTCATTTTCTGTTGTGCCCATTCTTTTTTTAAAGTTATTTCACATGAAGGACATTCCTGTACCAACCAAATGTGAAAAGAGAGAGTCCACAGTATAGTATTGGATGATCTGAGATTATATTTATATAAAATAGCTGATGCAATATACATATCAGAAGAAAGAACACAGTACTTCATATGTGGAAAAATTATCTGAAAGGAGCTCTGCAAGATGAGTACTGCACTTGTAAAATGGTGTCTGAAAGAAAATGAGATACTTAGTGTTTCAGTAATTTTTCAACCATTGATAAGGAGTCCAGTTGATTGCATGTTGCAGTTTATTATGTGGATAAGACAATGGCCTGCAATTTCATGCCTGAAATGATAAAGGAATCAAGGCTGTGGTTGGAGCCTAGTGGCTCTACACCAGAATAAGCAAAATCAGTTTCTTCTGCCAAAATGGCTATGATCAGTGTTTCCTAGAATGAAAAAGGCAGTTATCTTATTGACTGCTTTTCAAACAGTAAGAAAAACCTGTATATATTATGCAAGCTTCCTGGATTAACAGACTGAAAAAATTTACAGGCAGACACCTGGATTGCAAAATGTAAAGAAAAATCATATTTAATTAGGATAATTCAGGTGCCCTCAAATATGTTTCAGTGCTGAGATAATTCATCAGATTCGACATTCTGTGGTGCTACCTATTCCCACATGTGAAGAAATTAATGGTTAGAAAGCACATTAAGTATGATGAAGAGGCTACAGCCCCTGTAGGTATAGATAGCTATTTATAATTGACTTAAAAGAGCATTTCATTGTAAATTAAGTGCATTTAGCTGAGAACTTTTTCCTTTGTCCTTGTGCACCACTTACATTCATTGCACAGTATCCCACTTGTCTTGTGAATAGATATACTGTTGGTAGGTATCAACAACCCATCTCTCAAGATGCATTGTGTGACGAGTCCTCCACATTGTAGATTTATTCTGGGTGGTTCATTCTTTAGTAACAGAATGCATTCTGAGCATCAGAACGTGTTTTTAGTAGTTAAATGACGAGAGGGAAGCTTTGAGAAAGTTTCCTCTTTCTATATTCAAAATGGTTTACAGGACACAGCAGGTACATTAAAATCTGTCAAGCATTTGTGCAATGGGGTACTATTGGTTGAAACCTCTATTTCTTAACAAGCAACAAACTTGCAGAATGCAAAAAGCCTCTTGGCATGTGCCTCTGAAATTGAGCTACACACCACCTTGAGCTACAGCAAAGACGGTGTGTCGTGCAGGGATCTTATGGTCATTCCCAAAGCTGAGTGGACCCAAGAAGGCATTGTTGATGTGCAGTATGTCATGAAAAGGGTGAATGGCAATCTGTTCAAATGTGACTCATTAATCCTCACTTTCAATAGCTTGAAACTGCCAGTGTGTCAAGGCAGGTTATCCTTGCTTAAATGTGTGGCCTCATGTCTTCAACCCAGTCCGCTGTTTTAAATACCAGTGCTTTGGGCACATTACTCTTGAATGTAAGGGAGAAACCACTTGTGGCAAATATGATAAGGCCACCCACGAAAAAGTCATTCATTCATCTCCTTTGAAGTGTGTGAATTGCTCTGCGGATTATTCTGTCTGGAGTACAGACTGCAGCATATATCTTGAAGAATGGAAAGTACAAGACCTTAAAACTATGGAACACATCCCATGTGGTAAGGCCAAAAAGATGTATGGCCATGCTGCCCCCCACTTCACTACTTTCTTTGCTTCAGCTCTTAAAAAACCTATTCAGAAAATCAGTGCTGCTACACAAACAGAGATTGCTAGTATCAACACTAGTACCTGTATTTGTCAGTGCATTTGTGCTATTGCAGTTATTTTGAACCCCCCTTCCCAGAGCATCAGAAAAGACTGGTTGCCAACGCTTCAGAGCTCTCTGCCCCTCCAGAGGTTCAGTCTGGTCCACCCTCCAGTTCTGATACTACCACTTCCACAGTTGCAGCTCTAAAGCCCAGCAGGCCGAAAAATCAAAAGCCAAAGATTCACGGCTGACAGAGATTGGAAGTCAACAGTCAGATGATGTCAATGTCCTTCTGTGTGGCATCTCTCATATTTATCTGCTGAACCAGTGGACCTTGATGTTGGCCTGGGATACTCATCATGCTTCAAGAGAATTGTGGGCTCCCCTCCCTGCCAGAGAAACTGGATGAAAGTGTAAACCCCTTGATAAATGGCTCCCATACTTCAGTGAAACATTAATGGGTTCAGGACACAGGTGAAGGAATTGAAACTCCTAGAACTTCCTTTGACTTCAATGCCCATCATGTTTTGTGGTGTGTGTCTCTACTTGTCCTCGGGGTTGGGTTTTGAGAACCACATGACCTCTCAAGAGCTGTGCATCCTCAACACAGACACTCCCACTCATTTCTGTGCTGCTACTGAGTCATCCTCAGCCATCAACCTCTCTTTCTTCTTTCCAGCCCTTGCGGTCTCTGTTTAGTGGGAAGGCATTGATGACGTTCATTGAGTGATTGTGTTCCATATCGCATTCACTTACTGGCTGGAGCTGTCCCTAGTTGGACAGTCACGATGTATGATCAGCAGAACCAACTGGACACTGTTCAGCCAGCTGACTATGTTTGAATGCTATGACAGTGCCCAGGAATTGGTGGACCACATCAGCTGAGTGATCCACCTTGCCGCTGACTTCTCCATCCCGAACTCCTTAGGTCATCTTCTGTACCTTGGTGGACTGATTTAGTGTCGTTCAGTAATCTGGGTCAGGAGTGCTGCTCTGCCACGGTTTAAGTGCTGCTCAATAGCAGAAAGCCTTGCAGCCTATCGATTAGTGAGGGCAAGGGCTCAATACATCATCAAAGAGTGCAAGAGAATGTCGTGACAGGCATTCGTGGACGCTCTGAACTGCTCCACTAATTCTCCAAAGCCACAAGGAGAATGACAGGTAAAGGCAGTTGGATATGTGCGGCAGAGTCATTGAAACAGTGATGTCTCCAAATGACACCTGGAGACTTTGTACAGGCAATGGCAGTGTATTCTGCACAGACTACTGCCACTACAAAGCATTCTGTACAGACTACCAGGCTACCGTGGAGAGGCCCGAGTTGGACTTCCAGTCCACCCATTTGGAGTCCTACAACTGCCCGTTCTCCATGTGGGAGCTGTATTTTGTACTGTTTGACACTCATGATATGGTGCCCGGTCACAACAGAATCCAGTGCAGCAAGCTGCAGCACTTGCAAACAATGTCAGAGGAAGTCCTCTTGCAATGTTTTAATTTGATATGGCTGTCAAGCCACTTTCTCGACTTGGGGTGAGGGGCAATTTTGATACGCCTCCTCAAACGAGGAAGCACTGAACATGTCCCATTAGTTACTGAAGCATCGCCTTAATGAACCTTGTAGGAAAGACCCCAGAGCGCATGGTTAGCATCATCTGGTTTGGATATTAGAGATCAGACAGCTTGTTAGCTGCTCTCAGTGCAGATTCAGGACATGTCAATCAAATGTCGACAACCTAACTCTGCTAGAGGTGGAAATCCAGCAGGCTTTCTTAAGCGAACAGCATTGTGGAGGTATTTTTTGACATTAGTAAGATGTATGACTCTATGTGGAGGCACAATATTCTCTGTCAGGTATACCAATCTGGCTTTCATGGTCACCTCACCATATTCATTTAGTCCTTCCTCTCAAGATGCCTTTTTAGATGATGTGCTGTCAGATGGTTTTGTGCAGGAGAATTGTGTTGTGTAGGGTAGTGTTTCAAGTATCATCCTCTTTGACAGTACAAGATTCACAGCACAGAGTCCTGTCAAGTGCTCCTTATTTGTGGGCGATTTTGTGTTCTTCTGCTTCTCCCCCAGTTGCAACGTACAGTGAATAGATAAGAGGTGTTGGGTGAAAAGACTGGTTTTACATTTTCTGCAGAAAATGTGTGTGTGTGTGTGTGTGTGTGTGTGTGTGTGTGTGTGTGTGTGTGTGTGTAGTCAGGGCACATTTGCTCCAGGTTTATACGGCCTCCGTGCCATCACAGCTAGATTATGGCTGCACAATGTACGGGTCAGTGAGACCTTCTTACCTGAAGATCACTGACATTGTACACCATGAGGGTGTTATGTTGCCTAGGGGCACTTAAAGGACCAGTCCCATACCTAGTCCCTTTGCTGAGACTAGTGAACTGCCACTTACCATCCAGTACCAACTCCTCATTGTGTGTCAGGCATGTAAGTTCCTCACCATTCCCAATTCACCAGCTTACTCTATCGTTGCTCTGTCCACTGTGGAATGTCTCTTTACCATTCTTCGAAGGATAACGAGATCATTTGGGATCTACACAAAGTGTTTGCTGCAGTCCCTTGATGTGGATCACATGGAACCCCAAATCCAGGGTTTTAACCACGTGCCACACAGGGCCAAAATAATATTAGTTTTAGTGCAGTACAGGAGAGGTTGCATACCTGCATATGTTTTAATAAATTCTTTTATAACATTTTAACTGAAAATCACAACATTGTAGCTATATTTAGGATGGGTCTTAACAGGAGGTTATTCTGTTATTTTTTTGCCTGCACTGGAGCAGATGAGACGCGTTTCAAGTGCTAAATTCCTTGTCCATTCGGATTCCTTGAGTGTCCTTCAGTTTCTGCAACACTTGTACCCAGCAGATAAAGCAGTCCAGAATATCCGTGACACCCTCTTTACAACTATAGAGGATGGGGAAGGGAAGAAGATTTCTTTCTGCTGGATGCCAGGGCACGTGGATATTGCGAGGAATCAAAGGGTGCATGTAGCAGCCAAGGAAGCATGTCACTATCCTCAAGTAGTTCAGTGTGCCATTCCCCTGCAAGCTAGCACCTCACTGTTGATGTACAGAGTGGTGCCTAGAAGGGAAGAACTGTGGCTGGGAGTGACAGACAATAACTGTATCTGGTGAAGTGCAGAATCTGACCATAGCATACTTCCTTCCAGCTATGCAGGCGGGATGAGGTTCTTTCCACTCATCTTTGTATAGCGCTCAGCCCCCCTTTGGTGCATGGCTTCTTCCTCTGGCAAGAGGACCCTTAAATGTGTGGTGCATGTGGCATTCGAGACCTTTTCAAAAAATTCCTGAACATAAGTAATGTCTTGCCAGTTGTGTGTCAGAGCAAAGTGTGGTTGGCATCCTTGCACATGCCTGCATTAAATGTTTAACTACCATAAGTTTCATTGTTGTACATCTGTTAGTTACAGTGTTACATTGAGTAGAATGTTGTGTTGCACAGTTTGCGAATTTCGAGACGACAGAGTTAGAGGAGGAACACGCCTGCATTAAATTTTGCGTGAAACTCAAGAAAACCTTTACAGAGACACGCCAAATGATGCAGGGAGGCTACAGTGATGAGTGCTTAAGCCACATTCAATATTATGAATGGTTTACACGGTTTAAAAATGGCCTGATGAAAATTAAAGAAGACCCTCTATCAGGATGCCGTTCGATGTCTACTTGTGACGCTCATGTCAGGGACGTCAGCAAAATTGTGCATGCCAATCGAAGACTGACTGTCCAAGTGATCGCAGAAGTATGTAACATTTCAGAAGGAAATTGCCTGAAATGTGGTGGGACAATTCATAGCTCTTGCATGACAATAACACACCCACACATTCATCCTTGTTACTGCATGACTATTGCACAAAAAACGAAATCACTGTGTTGCCTCTCCCTCTGTACTCTCCAGACCTGGCCCCTGCGGACTTTTTTCATTTGCAATGTTTCCCCTTGAAAGAACGAAGATTTGCAGAGATAGATGAGATAAAAGAAAATCCGCAGATGGCGCTTTGCATAATCCAGCAAGAGGCATACCAAGACTGCTTCTGGAAGTGGAAGTGGCATTGGGAGTGATGTATAAGTTATGGAGGGAAATATTTCATAGGAGTCCATGCACAATAAGTAAATGATAAGCATAGATAAATTTTGTGGACAAAGTTCCAAAATTTTTTGAACTGCTATCTGCCACATTTTTCTAGACTGTTTTATTTTTGGACCAGAGGACACCGACAGATTTGCCAACAGATCTGCTCTCTATTATAAGTGACATTAGTTTGAATGTGATTAGAGTTGTAAGGTGTGTTATGTCCAACTTGTTTCCTAAAATTTTATGGAGAGGTTTTAATGTGTTAACAGGGTGTCTTGCTCATCCATTTGTTTTGTAAGTGTTCAGCACAATCACTTTCCCTGTGCTGCTATTTTAGCTCTTTTCTTGTATTTCTTGTTTTAGTTTCAGTTTTAGCACCTTTAATGTATTTTACAGACTGGCCGGTCATATTTCCCTGTGCAGTTATTTTTTTAACTCTTTCATTTTACCAGCTTTAATCCCAGGCATAGTTCCTTTCTTTGTTGAATTACGGTATGTGAGATAGTGATTGTGTGGGTCAACGCGTGTGAGTGAGTGTCATTTTGTGGGTTTACTCCTCGCTGTGTGACAATATTTTTAGGCATTTTCTCCACATTAATTTTTTTTATCATCTGTAATGGCACTGATAACCTAGCTCTTGAGTGCCCATAAACAGGGGTAAACAACTGGGAGATCCAGGAAAAACATGGGAATTTTTTCATCTGGGACAAAACTGGGAAAAACGTGGGAATTTTTTAGAATTCTGGGAAATTTCATTGTTTTAGTTTTCGTATAAATCTGCAGAATAATGCTGCAGCAATAAAACATGAATGAGAGGAAAAAACGAAGATAAAACTTAAATTGCAAAGGAAGTGCGCCATATACAACAACAAAACTCAGTGGTCATACAAGTGCCTGCCAACAGCAAAATGTGTCAAAGGATTTAGGAAGACTATGCAATGTTCATAACAACAAATTGCCTCTGATGCACTTGACGCCACAGCTGTTTACATCAGATTCTTTTTAGCAGTTACGAGCGGGATCATGCGCATGCACAGTAGTCATGTATGAGTAGTACCTTCTCCCGCTTCTGGCGACATATATGTGGCTGTTGGCTGTGTAAGCAGTAGCAGCGAGCAGCCAGATGCTACTAGGAAAAAATTTTACTGGCGCGCCCAAGCTGCCACATTCACGCATGTGCAGCAGGCCCGTGTCCAGGAAGGGCGGGAGGGGGGGGGGGGGGGGGCGGCAAACTGAAGTTTCTGGTCCGGGTGGCAATTTCGGCATGGGGACGCCAAATTCATATTATTGAGGGAAAAAAAAACCTTGTTTCAGGAAGTGCCTAGCAGCCAGCGCACATTAGTCTATCAATTATTCATACGATTTTGAAACGCATCCCTGTTGGCTTTTGAACACATTGTAAGTTGATTTCCTAATGAATCATAAGTTCATTTTTGAATGTGTGCATAGTTTACGTGATGTCTCTGTCAGGGGAATCCTCGTCGCATCTAGAAATAAACTTCCCTGCAGGTAAAAGGGGACAGGGCTATACGAGCTGACTGGAGTAATGCCAAAGGGATGAATGCTAATCGCTGTCTGTGGAAATAAACGAAAAACAGGAATAACAGGTAAGAAAGATTACGTAGTCTATTATCTTCTCGATGTATCCAAGAAAATGAAATTTTAACAGAAAATTTTTGGCCAGATCGCTACACTAGTAAGGGCCAGTTGTGCAGTCCCCAGCTAGCAGCCGCTTATGTTCTATTCTTGAAGTTGCGCGGAAAATGCGTTGTATGAACATGTAACAATGCCAGACTGGAGAATCACTGCGGGACAGCTAAACCAGTGATTCTGGCAGGGTTAGTGAAGTTAACCAGTGAATAAGTTTTAACAATGGCAGGAATAGTTACAGAATTATTGATGACAAGATTTTTTGTTAGAACAAGGAAGGGGAAGAAACAGGGACATCACACAAATTATGGAATAATATGACGATTCAAAATTTGTATAAAAATTTCGTACTACTACTTTTCAGTCTCATGCGTGAGAAACTGGAGCCTATGAATGAAATGTGAAAGTTTTTCCAAACATAAAGCATTTTGATTATAGTGGGCCTAATAGGCATTTGATGTTGGTACTTCGTGAATTATATTCTGTTGTGTTATAAAAATGACCATTTGTGCCAAAATAGTCTTGTTCATTTGGTGTGTGTTACAATTACTGCGATATTGGAATGCCTATTTTGTTTTATCTAGCAGACTGTTATAAAATAGACGTAATCAGATCGTGAAACCACACCAGTCTTGGGTACTATTTGTATTAACAGCTTTTCCAGCATCGGACAACAATATTTCAATTTTTCATATAGCAAAATTTTTGACGAGCTAATAGATTCTTTTGCAGAAGGGAACACGCCATGTAAAGCTGTAGCAAGTTTAGAGAGAAAAAAATGCTAGGAGCTAAGGATTGAAGAAATCTTGTCTCTTGTCTTTACTGGTATTATGTATCCTATATTTAATTTTATGTCACACAAAGAGCAAGTTATTAGTCAGTAGGCAAAATTTTCTGAAGAGTTCTTGTTCTCCCGATTACGAACAATCACATCTAGTATTAACTGTGAGTTCTTTTTTTGGTTAAAAAAAAAGTGCAGGATGTCAAACCGATCGACTGGGAGCAGGAAAGGCACCACAGGACATTTTAATTTCCACTGTCCTGAATATAGTTTGATGGCATCCATTACAAAATATACACTTTTCAATTCTACAGAGCGAAATACAGTGACTTGTGGTAGAAGAATGCTGTGTGAAGAGGCGTGGCACTGCATTTTGGCACACTTAAGGCCAAATAACATATCTTACATTTCCTCAAACACATATGTTTTATGTATCAGACATCTTCAGGAAGATGTGCGCTACAAAATGAACATATTTTTGAAAATTGATTCTTTAACATTTTTGATGTCTTGTCAAAAATGCTGGGGGGGGGGGGTCGCCACTATCTTGTATTGCCCCAGTTCGTAAATATCGTAGAGAAAACAAAAGGGAGTCCTATGGCTGGGAGCTATCAAGTGAATTAAAATGCATTCACATAATTACAGAAGGCTAAAACATGTTATTAGTTTCAGTTTTTATTTTATTTCCACCTTTCTGACAATCAAGCATTAATTGCCTTGCAGAATAATGAAGTTATTTTTCTCGGTTTGCTACAGAAATTTGGCTTTTATTAATCTTGTCCTCTGAGGCAGTCAAGGTATTTGAAAGGAAGTGTTTAATTCCACACTATTGGCTAGTTTCAACTGTTCTCTGCGTTTCAAGTGCACGTTTTCATCTTCTAGCACATATGGCATTATGCCATTATAAAGAGATCATACAGTACTGGTACTCCAAGAAAATTTACATCGCGAAAACCACACTGAAAAGCTTAATATCAGGTCAAGGCGTACTTCAGTGGGAATCTGGACATAACGAATGTGCACTTCAAGTATGCACTTCAAATATATCCTCTGATGTCTTGTTTCTTTTATGACATAATGTAAGATCTTTTAATGTTTTACATATACGATCATATGGACTTCCTACCTTATCCTAGCTGCGCAAGCAGGGTGGCGCCTGTTATCTGACACGCTCTGGCAGTTGCTGAAATGAACCTATTTCTAACAGGTCACAGGAAAATATTGCGAATTGTGATTTGAAAAGCGTTACTTTCAAAGTAAATTTCGTTTTACGCAAGTTGAACTGTGCGCGAGAATGTACGATGAATTTCTTAAATCACAGAGCATTTGACTCTCTTTAAAAAATCAACTCTTTGATGACGACCACTTAGAAGAATTTCGAGCCCAGAAGATCACACATTTATGTAATTTTTAAAAATTGTACTGGCACATTTGTGTGATATATCTTAAAGTGTAACATGCTCAAAAAAGATAAACATTATATGTGAAAGCTTAGCTTCTCTTGCAATTTATTAACCTTAGAGACCAATATTAAATGTGAAAGCATTGCTTTTCTTGTAGCAGCACTATGTATGTTAATTTCAACCATTAACTTTTCCTGTTTGTGTGTTCTCATTACTTAACGGTGATATTGCTATTGGCTGACTACATCACGTGTTCTGATGATCTGATATCCACTGTCATCGGCTGGCGAGATCACGTGACATGAGCTATGACTGGCTTACAAAAGCTCATCGCAGTCTCGATTTGGTGGAATTCGAATTTATATTTTCGTATACAAAAGTATGCAGTGTACATGTTGCTGCATATTAAAGATCTTTTCAAAACGTGTTTTTTCCCCTGAGTTTCTTTTTTTAAAGTGCCAGGAAATTCTACACCCATGTATAAAACCATAAACCATTCACGGATTTTGATAAGTTTTACAGTTCTGAGGGAAAATATACTGTCAATTAACATGGAAAAAGTGTGCTTTCACCCAGGAGAAGGTGTATTTTTAACTGGGAAATCCAGGAATTTTTTTTCCTTGTCCGTCCGCGTATACAGCCTGATAAACTTCAGATACACACAACACCAATACATGACGTATTAACTTACATTTCAACTTAAGTTAAAACTAATCTAGCATCAGCTAGAATTCGAATGTATAATTTGTGAATAATCCGAATTAATAAAATCTTCACACGATCCCAGCCATTCTTCTCACTTTTAAGTTCATGTACATCTACTTCACTATCACTCAGTCATCTCTATAGAAGATTAATAATGCAGATAAATGGCTTGTTTGTCACTGTCTCTGTCAAACAGAAAATAAATGTCTAATGTATGGCCAAAGAGTAACATCCATGAAAAGTTTCTATCGACAGAAGGTGGTCCTAAAATGGAAAATCCTGGATGGAATGTAACAATATTATGAAAAAGATAGTTTCTGCTCACCATTTAGCGAATACGCCAAGTCACAGATTGTGGTGTGCAGTGTCATCTAGCAGGTCTAGATGACACCGCATACCACAAGATTGACACCAATCCTAACAAGAGGGTCAAAAGGAAAACTTGGGCGCTTCTCAAAGATTCCGGCTTCCCTGAAGAGGTCACAAAGAAGTTACAACCCAGGACCCCTGTTCCTCCGAGGCTGTACAGCTTACCGAAAATCAACATTATATGTGAAAGCTTACCTTCTATTGCAGCTTATTGATCATAGAGACCAATATTAAATGTCAAAGCTTTTTTTTTTCCTTGTAGCAGCACTATGTATGTTAATTTAAACCATTAACTTTCCCTGTTTGTGTGTTCTCACTGCTTAACAGTGATGTTGCTATTGGCTGACTACATCACGTGTTCTGATGCTCTGAATATTCACTGTCATTGGCTGGCGAGATCACGTGACTTGAGCTGTGACTGAGCTATGAGCTGCTCAGCCCCCACGTGGGGACATGCCCACACCATATTCGTAACTCTTCGGATTTCTTGGGACACATCAACCACCTCACAATTAAGGAATTTGACATACTTGTGAGCTTCGACACGGTTTCCCTGCTTACTAGTGTTCCATTACCTGAATCTCTGGAACTCATCGGCCAGAAATTTGATGAGAATACCACCACTCTTTTCAGACATGTTCTAACTTCAACATATTTTCTATTTGACAGTGAGTACTACAAGCAAACCGAAGTGTTGCTATGGGTAGTCCTCTCTCTCCCGTCGTCGCTAACATGGACATGGAACATGTCAAGGATGAAGCCTTAGAGTCAGAGCATCTAAAACCTACCTGTTTCTTCAGTTGTGTGGATGACACGTTTGTTATTTGGCCACATGGAAGAGACAAGATGATGGAATTTCTCGCACATCTCAACTCAAGACATGAGAATATCAAGTTCACCATAGAGGTAGAATCGGATGGAATTGCTTCCCTTCTTGGATGATCTCCTCAGAAGATGAGATGATGGCAGGTTGGGGCACAGCGTGTATAGGAAGAAAGCTCGCACCGACTCGTCAGCAATATTGGTGCCCTAACTTGCACGCGGATAGCTGCCACCACCCTGCTTAGAATATCGATGTGCTAAAAACTCTTCTACACAGAGCTCACGCCCTTTCTAACGAGGGCAGTCTCCAACAAGAATTGGCCCATCTGAAGTCTGTGTTTCTGAGGAACAGTTATAAGGAAAGGCAAATCCGGAATGCTCTACATCTGACACTTGCAACACAAATGGTGAAAACTAATGAAGAACCTGAGGAAAACATGGCCATGCCATTCATTCCATTTTGTGGAGCCTTATCGGGATGTGTTGGACGCATTTTACGCAAGTGTCAAGTAAGTACCGTCTTCTGCCCTCCAACTGAAACCAGAGCACTTCTTCGCAGTTCCTTGGTTTACCTAATTGAGGGGTTTACAAAATACCGTGTCAATGCGGTAAGGAGTACATAGGTCAGACAATTCGCATCATTGAAGATCGATGCTGCGAACACCAACAGCACACGAGATTGCAACAGCCTAATAAGTCTGCAATCGCCGAGCATTGCCTATCAGAACTTCATGGCATGGATCATGACAAGACCAAGATCCTAACACAGACTTCGAGATATTGGGACTGTATCATCAAAGAAGCTATAGAAATCAGAGTAAGAAAACCTGAACTAAATCATGACAGCAGTTATTCCCTTAACCAAGTCTGGGAACCAGCCATTACCTGGGTTAACGAGAAGACAGAAATATCCCAGAAGGTACTGACTTCGAGGGCAGGGGGAGGAACCTCCAAAATGCCACCGGTAAACCTCCCTGTGCATGGACCTACGAGGGAACATCCAGACGCTGGACCACAAGCCGGACGTCAAACCCCAGCACGGACGGCCAAGAGAGCACTCGCGGCACAGACTGTGGAGGGAGCGGGAGGGGGAATCTGATATATACCTCAAGCCTGCCATCCCTTGGTGGTACATCAGCACACCTGATGATGGCAGCAAGGTCAATTCACACCAGGCTGTTAACGCAAGATTTATTTCGTCATGAAATACACCTGGAGAAATTGAAGAATCACATCACATACCTCTACAGTGAGGAGATGCACCACAGTATGAAAAGATATGAGAAATTGTGTCAAGTATGAAAAGATATGAGAAATTGTATCAAGTATGAAAAGATTGTGTCAACGAAGAAGTCGACTACTGAGCTCGTTTGCTTTCCTTATAAGGTGGCAAGAAGAGCATGTGGTACCAAATTTTGCTAAGGTAAAGCACCACACTGACTCATGAACAGTCCAAAAAATCAAGAAATGTGCCAGCCTAGCTTTGGTACGAGGGATAGTTCGCTACACTCGGTGGTGTCTGGACACCACCAATAAAGAACTCCTCCAGCTACATCTACAACTCGCCAACCAGTTCAATTCCTGCATCTGGGATTGGGTTGATGGTGTCACATGGGCCACAGTGGACTGTACTCAAAAGAAGTCCACCCAACAACAGACATCCAAGTTCAAATGTATATCAGAGAAAAGGCCCTCTGCAGGTAGGGGCAAGACCATTATCAATCTCACAAACATAGAACTGGATAATGACATGATGTCAGTTCTCAAGAAAGGACTGAACTTTGCTCTGACACCTAAAGATGCAAGCATTGCCGACATCATTAGTGTAGTTGAACAGACAGCGGCTCAACTCCTACCTGAAGCAGTGGAAGAGGTGCATCGCGAAACCTGCAGGCCCATAACTAGAACTAGACCTATGAAACCGAATATTTCCAAAAAAGGGAGGGCGCACATCCAGAAGCTAAGAGAAGATCCAGACATAGTGGTCTTACCGGCAGACAAGGGTAACGCTATGATAATCTTGTCCCACTGGCATTACACTTGCTAGATGACACTACATGCCACAAGATTGACACTGATCCTACCAAGAGGGTCAAAAGGAAAACTGCGGCACTTCTCATAGATTCTGGCTTCCCTGAAGAGGTCACAAAGAAGATACGACCCAGGGCCCCTCTTCCTCTGAGGCTGTACGGCTTACCAAAACTATAGAGATCAGAGTAAGAAAACCTGAACTAAATCGTGACAGCGGCTATTCCCTTAACCAAGCCTGGGAACCAGCCATTACCCAGATTAAGGAGAAGACAGAAATATCCCAGAATGTACTGACTTCTGAGCGCAAGGGGGGAGGAACCTCTGAATCGCCGCCGGTGCGAGTGTACAAAGGAAACAATATTTCGGCAATCGACCTTGTTGCCATCATTAGGTGTGCTGATGTACCACCAAGGGATGGCAGGCATGAGGTATATATCAGCTCCCCCTCCCCCCGGTCCCACCGCCGTCCGTGCCGCGGGTGCTCTCTTGGCCGTCTGGCCATAGTTCGACGACAGGCTTATGGCCCAGCGTCTGGGTGTTCCCTTGTAGGTCTGCGCCCTGCCGGTGGCCATTCAGAGGTTCCTTCCCATGCCCTCGAAGTCAGTACATTCTGGGATATTTCTGTCTTCTCCTTAATCAGGGTAATGGCTGGTTCCCAGGCTTGCTTAAGGGAATAGCCGCTGTCATGATTTAGTTCAGGTTTTCTTACTCTGATCTCTATAGCTTGTTTGATGATACAGTCCCGATATTTCGAAGTCTGTGTTAGGACCTCGGTTTTGTCATGATCCATGCCGTGACATTCTGACAGGCAATGCTCGGTGATTGCATACTTATTAGGCTGTTGGTGTTCATGACATCGGTCTTCAATGGTGCGAATTGTCTGACCTATGCATTCCTTACCACATTGGCGTGGTATTTTGTAAATCCCTGATTTACATAAATCAAGGTCGTCCTTAACACTGCCAAAAAGTGCTCTCGTTTTAGTTGGAGGGCAGAAGACGGTTCTTACTTGATATTTGCGTAAAATGTATCCAACTTTTCCTGATAAGGCCCCACAAAACGGAATGAATGCCATGGCCATGTTTTCCTCAGGTTCTTCATTAGTTTTCGCCAGTTGTGTTGAGAGTGTCGGATGTAGAGCATTCCAGATTTCCCTTTCCTTATAACCGTTCTTCCTGAGAAACACGGGCAATTCTTGTTGGAGACTGTCCTCGTTAGAGAGGGCGTGAGCTCTGTGTAAACGAGTTTTTAGCGTGTCGTTCTTCTGAGCTGGGTGGTGGCAGCTATCCGCATTTAGGTATATGTTGGTGTGAGTTTTCTTTCTATACATGCTGTGCCCCAATCTGCCATCATCTCATCTTTTGACGAAAACATCCAAGAAGGCGAGCATCCCATCCGATTCTACCTCTATGGTGAACTTGATATTCTCATGCCTTGAGTTGAGATGTGCAAGATATTCCGTCAGCTTGTCTCTTACATGTGGCCAAATGACAAATGTGTTGTCCAGGTATCTGGAGAAACAAGTAGGTTTTAGATGTGCCGACTCCAAGGCTTCTTCCTTGAAAAATCCGAGATTTATTTCATCATAAATGAAATTGACTGGACTTTTTTAAATAGAAAAGTCACAATGAAGCACAAAATTTCACCAGGTGGATCATTCTCTGACTGCAGCAAGTTGATATTGATGATTGCAATTAAAAGCATTCCCCACATAAATCTGTAGTTTATTTTCTTCTTGGTTGTACTGCTGGTTAAGTCATTGGATCTGCATGATATATTGGCAGTATGTTTTAGCTCTGTTCTCAGTTACATAAAAATAAGGAAATAACAAAGTGATAAGAGAATAAAAGAAGAGGAAGAAAAAATTCAAGAGAAAGCACGAGTGTGAAGGCAAAACTTTCAGAACAGAGTTTTAGAGAAAGCAGCAAATACACACACAAGATGATGAGGACAGCCATTCACTTTGTGCTTTTGCTGCTACTGTTTCCCAATTGTTTTTGTCACTGCATCAGTACTGCCTTATCCTTGCATGCAATACGTGTTTCTATTTTCTGTGATGACGTTATAAAATCTTGTAGTGGATGAAACTATAATGAATAAAGAGATGTATCGCCACATACTTTGATGACTTAGTGATAAGTGTCCAATGGTCGGTCACATAAAAATTAAATATATATTGTATTGGTTTCATTATTTCATTTAACTTCGGACCATGTGCAGAGATAAATAAAACACACACACACACACACACACACACACACACACACACATGTACGTACGTATGTAAGTATGTTCTAGTGCCATAGTGTAACATGCAAGTCATGGTCTCAGTTGAAAAAGGAGAAAGAGAGACAGTGCAAGATTGCCTGAGGTATGACTATTCTTCATTGCTCAAGGAACAGTGAAGATGGAAATCTAATAACTACTCAGGTCTGACATATTACTAGTCATTCTTGCCGTGCCCTGATAATATGGAATCTGTGGTATAATAAATTGGATCATTTCTGCTATATTCTCAAGTAACTGGATATCGGCACGTATGGCAGAACCCAGGAGACAAATGGGTGAAGCTGCAAGGTGGAACACTACACCAAGTGGTAGCTGAGCTAAATAAGGCTGACTGGCGGTGGACCAGACATAGCAAGGATAAGCCCAAAGCAATCTAAGCAGTGAGATACAAAGTTTAAACCTTCACCACAACAGGCCAAGAGCAAAGAGGATTCAGTTTGAATCGTAAGCAGAGAGACAGAACAAGTGCCGATTGAGGTTGTTATCAAATAATATACATCTATATCTGTACTCTGCAAATCACTGTGAAAACTGCATGCCAGAGGTTATGTCCCATTGTACCAGTTTTTAGGGGTTTTTTTCCATTCCATTCACATATGGAGCACAGGAAGAATGGTTATTTAAATGCCTCCATGTGTGCTGTAATTAATCTAATTTTGTCCTCATGATTCCTACAGGAGTAATATGTAGGGGTTAGTAGTATATTCCTAGAATCATCAGTTAAAGCCCGTTCTTGAAACTTTGTAAGTAGGCTTTCTCAAAATAAGTCATCTATATTCAAGAGTTTGACTTTCAGTTTCTTCAGGATCTCTGTGACACTCTCCCAAGAACCAAACAAACCTGTGACCATTCATGCCATTTATGCTGCCCTTCTCTGTATCCATTCAGTATCCCTTGTTTGTGCTATTTGGTATTGGTTCACTCACTTGAACAATATTCTAGAATGGATTGCACAAGTGATTTGTAAGCAACCTCCTTTGTAGACTGATTGCATTTTCCCAATAGTCTACAAATAAACCGAAGTCTACTGCCTGCTTTACCCATGACTGAAGCTATGTGTTCATTCAATTTCATATCCTTAAAAGTGTTAAGCCCCCGTATTTGGATGAGTTAACCAATTTCAACTGTGACTCATTGATATCATAGTCATATAATATTAGTTTTCTTGTTTTGTGTTGTTAACAGTTTAATATTTCTGAAAATTTTGAAGCAAGTTGCCAATCTTTGCATCAGTTTGGAACTTTATCAAGTTTTGACTGACTACTTATGCAGCTTCTTTCAGGCAATAATTCAGTATATGTAATTGCATCATCTCAAAAAGTCTGACATTACTTTGAATATTGTCCCCAAAGTTATTAATAAACAATGTGAACAGCAAGGGTCCCAGTACATTACCATGGGGGACACCCAAATTTACTTCTGTGTCTGTGGATGACTCCATCCATGATAACTTGCTGCCTCCTCCCTACCAAAAAAAAATTCTGAATCCAATCACACATTCACTTGATATCCCATATGATCATACTTTTGATAATAAGTGTGGTACAGAGCCACATGCTTTTCAGAAATCAAATAAAGCTTTCAGTGTGTCATGTGAAAAGGTAGTTTTGTGAATCATTTCTACTTCCCATCTTGGGATCTGCGCTAGATTATAATTAACAAAGAGGCTAAATGAGCCACAGATCCAGTGTAGAATCTGATAGGGATTCCATCAGACCTTGTAGCTTTGTTCAATTTTAATAACCTCAGCTGTTTATCTCTGCGCCTTGGACATAAACGCTTATTTAACTCATCTTTGCAGTGGTGCAGGGATTAAATTGGGCCAGCTCTCCTGGGTTTTCCATAGTAAAAGGAGTCCATAGTACAGTGATGGCAGTAATCAGCAATATCAGTCATGAGTGCAGAACTGACAGACACCTGGTACAACCCCCCCCCCCCCCTTTTTCCCCCGTGAACCATGAACCTTGCCATTGCTGAAGAGGTGTGCATGCCTCAGCAATATAGATAGCCATACCATAGGTGCAACCACAGTGGAATGATATTTGTTGAGAGATGGTGCAAACGTGTGGTTCCTGAAGAGGGGCAGCAGCGTTTTCAGTAGTTGTAGGGGCAATGTTCTGGATGATTGACTGATCTGGCTTGTAACATCAACCAAAATGGCCTTGCTGTGCTGTGCTTGGCACTGTGAATGGCTGAAAGCAAAGGGAAACTACAGCCATAACTTTTGCCAAGGGCAAACAGCTCTACTGTATAGTTAAATGGTGATGGCATCCTCGTGGGTAAAATATTCCAGAGTTAAAACAATCCTCTATTTGGATCTCTGCATGGAGACTACTCAGGAGGATGTTATCATCAGGAGAAACAAAACTGGCATTCTGTGGATTGGAGCATGGAATGTTAGATCCCTTAATCAGGTAGGTAGGTTAGAAAATTTAAAAAGGAAATTGATAGGTTAAAGTTAGATATCTTGGTAATTAGTAAAGTTTGGTGGGAGGAGGAAGAGGACTTTTGGTCAGATGAGTACAGGGTTATAAATACAAAATCAAAGAAGGGTAATACAGGAGGAGTAGGTTTAGTAATGAATAAAAAATAGGAATGCAGGTAAGCTTCTATGAGAGGCATAGTGAATGTGTTGTTATAGCCAAGATAGATATGAATCCCACACCCACCGCAGTAGTACAAGTTTGTATGCCAACTAGCTCCACAGAGGAAGAGATTGAAGAAATATGTGAAGAGGTAAAAAATTATTCAGGTAGTTAAGGAAGGCGAAAATTTAATAGTGATGAGGGACTGGATTTAATAGTAGGAGAAGCAAGACAAGGAAAAATATTAGGTGATTCTGGATTGGGGGAAAGGAATGAAAGGGGAAGCAATCTGGTAGAATTTTGCACAGAGCATAATTTAATCATTGCTAACACTTGGTTTAGGAATCATGAAAGGAGGTTGAACTCATGGGAGAGACCGTGAAAGGTTTGTGATTGATTGTGTAATGGTAAGAAAGAGATTTTGGAACCAGACTTCAAATAGTAAGCCATTTCCAGGGGCAGACACGAACTTTGATCACAATGTATTGATAATGAACTCTTGTAAAGCTGAAGAAACCACAAAAAAGTGGGAAAACAAGATGATGGCACCAGGATAAGTTCAAAGAACCGAAAGTTGTTGATAGCTTCAGAGGGGGCATTAGGCAATGATTGATGAGAACATGGAAATGAATGCAGTGAAAGACAAATGGGTAGCTTTGAAAGATGAAATAGTGAAGGCAGCAGAGGATCAAACAGGTAAAAAGACAAGGACTATCAGAAATCCTTGGATGACACAGGAGATATTGAATTTAATTGATGAAAGGAGAAAATATAAAAACTAAGCTGGCAAAAGGGTCTACAAATGTTTTTAAAAATGAGTGACAGGAAGTACAAAAAGGCTAAGCTGGAATGGCAAGAGGAAAAATGAAAGGATTTAGAAGCATACATCACTAGGAGAAAGACAGACACTGCCTACAGGAAAATTAAAGAGGCCTTTGGAGAAAAGAGAAACAGCTGTATGAATATCAAGAGCTTAGATGAAAAACCAGTCCCAAGCAAAAGAGGGAAAGCTGAAAGGTGGAAGGAATATCTAGAGTGTACAGTGGAAGTCATACAGCCAACCAGTTTCACATCAAAAATTTATTCAAACTTTTACGTAGGTTTCAATAGGTATAAATCTGTCTTCATCAGAAGAAGTAATAACACCTAAATGTAGGATACATTACAACCAGTAAATGGACATCATATGTGGCAGCAAAAAGAAACATCAAAATTGCATGTAATGGAAATATAAAATAAATGTCACATATTGTGTAAAAAGAGAAATGAAGTCATAAAGCTTAATCAACAGTAAAATGAGCCATATAAATGCTATGGCATAGCCATAAGGCTTAGTCAACAGTAAATAAACCATGTAAAATCTAAGGCAGACATGTATCTCGCGCGCGCCCACACACACACACACACACACACACACACACACACACACACACACACACAAACTGACTAGTTCTCTCTCTGAGGTGCAGTGGTTAAATATTGTGTGTCACAGGCACAGATTCTTGGCTTAACCACCTAGATTGGAAAAAAAGAAAAGATGGTTAATGAGATGAGTCAATAATTAGTGGGCAATCTTTGTGACACCTGCTGTGTTCCTGTTGTATCAGTCTTGTCCAGGTAAGGTACATGTCCATCTGGATTTACCTTTATTTAGTTAACAGCTTTTGGGTATGAATATGGATAAACGAGGTGTGATTGGAATTTTTAAGAATGGGCTTGTAATTATGCAATGGTGGAACTTGCATGTTACTGTGATGCCTCTCCTTCAAAATAGTCCCCTTCTGACTGAACACACCAACTCCAACAGTGTTTCCACTTTTGGAAACATAACTGGAATTTTTTTTTCCTGGAGTGTGTTAAGGGCACTCTCCATATTTTCTTGGATGTCTTCAATCGAGTCAAATCACTTCCCTTTCAGTGAAAATTTCTGTTTAGGAAACAGGTATAGGTCCACAGGGGCCAAATCAGGGGAATATGGTGATTGTGGAAGCACAGGAATTTTGAATTTGGTCAAAAATTCAACGATGGAAAAGGCATGATGAGCTGGAGCATTGTCATGGTGTAGCACCCAACTCCTGTCTTTCTACAGTGCAGGCCTTTTCTTCTGCACCTTTTCACACAGACGCTCAAGGACACATTTGTAGTATTCCTGGTTAATAGTCTGTTCCTTAGGGGTAATTCATGATGCACAGTACCGTTAGAATCAAAAAAGTCACCAACATTGTCTTCACCTTCAACCGACTTTGCCATGCTTTTCTCTGTCGTGGTGAACCTGGAGTCTTCCACTGCGAAGACTGCACTTTGGTTTCAGGATCATATCCATGTACCTATGATTCATCATCTGTAATTACCCTATTTAACAAATCTGAGTCATTTTTAGTCCAATTAATCAGTTCTTGGCACACTTCAAGTCGGCCTTGTCTCTGGTCACTTGACAACACTTTTGGAATGAATTTTGCAGACACTGACACATGTTCAGATCTTCAATTAAAATTGACTGAACTGCATAGAAACTTAAACTGAGTTCATCAGCAATCTCCCTAATTGTAAGTCTGTGATCAGAGCACACTAAGTTGCGAACTTTCACATTATTTTCGTTCGTTTTTAAGGTGGAAGAATGGCCGGACCGTGGTTCATATTCAAATGATTCGCAGCCATTTTTAAATCTGTTGAACCAGACAAAAACATTTTGACTGGCTCATACAATTACCTCCAAAAGCTGTTTTTAATAGTTCGTAAGTCTCAGAAGCTGATTTCCCGGTTTTAAAACAAAATTTCACACAAACTCGTTGCTCCGTTTTTACGTCCATTTTGATGCAGACAGAATCCGGCAACAAGCCCTAACAGACAATCCGGCAACAAGCCCTAACAGACTCGCACTCAACCAGCTGCCACAATGAACTGAATAAAGAAAATGCAGTTTCCTGTCAGAGGATGTTCAAAGACAAGGCAATGACTCACTCCCCACCCTCTGTGTACCTGCCCGCCAAACCAGTAAGCAGTAGCGGATCCAGTCTTAAAACTTTCCAATCACACCTTATAGTTCACCCAGTCACAGTTTGCTGAATTTTTATTTAGCTTTTTCATGATTTACTCAGCTATTTTGAGAATATTTTAGGACTATAACTGTGGTTACTGATTGAGTGATAATTTAAATCTATGAATCAATGGGGGAGAGAATGGGGAAAAGTGAGTGTGATTTTGATGGACTTGTGATTTTGTAACAAACTTCGGGCAACTTCTGTTAATCAGTACAAGGAAAAACCAGGCCAAAGTTGAAAATTTCACTTTTTTTACTCATTCAACAAGATTGCAGGACCCATTTTCAAATCATCCTAACATACTCAGAAACAGTATTTTTGAAGATGCATGCACTGTAATTGATTGTTGCCAATTTTTAACAAAGTTTCCATTTCTTCAGAAATTCCATTATTTTTGAATACGTTATGATGATTTGAAAATGGGCCTCGGCCCAAAACTAGTGATCGAGTGAATAAAAGTAAGGAAAATTCACAAGTTTGGACTGGGTTTTTGTTGTACTGATTAGTATTTTGTGTTTTTTACCTGTTTTAACAAGAACACTAGTTAAGCTTTGACATAGAGTGCCTTAAATCCTCAGTCATTATTCCATCATTGGGGGCAGTTTGATGGTTCCTTTTTGTATGAGTGAACAACTGGTGGTGGCCATCCCCTCATAGAATGCTGCACAATAAATGCTGCAGAATTTCCAACAACAGGTTCTAAATTCTGAAGATTTGGCCCAGATATCAAATATTTGCATTTATGTCACTGAAGTGACAGAAAAACAAGTTGGTAGACAAAACGGCTCCTTTTCATAAGTAATTTGTCCTTGAAGGTGTAATACATGTCATGAGAGAGGTATAGAAGGGGTGCTCATTCATCCTGATTCTTCTTGGGAAGTCCTGATTTTTAACAATGTCCCAGTGAACCTCTTTGGGGACAGCTGAAATGTCTTGGATCTTTGTCTCATATAGTGCAACTTTTGTTTTCTTAGTGAACTAATCACATGCCTGAAATAATCCTTTGTTCACCTGAAGTTTTGGAACATTGGCATTAAGCTTCATTCGCATGAAAAAACCAAACTGTATTAATTATCAAGTTTGATAGAATATAGCAATTCTTTTGGAAGTTCAATGGTACCACTATCTTGTAAACAGTTTCATGTGTTCTGATTTCAATGTTTATCTGGCAGTGTGACATGTCTAGTGCTTGTGGCAGTGTCTCTGATAAACATCTTAATATTGCACATGTTGATTGTGGGAAAAAATAAGTGCAGGCTAAAAAGTAAGATTTTTATAGAAGTTCCTCAAAATCTGCTTATGTTACATTTTACATTTTGCCATTGCTAAATTTGGTGTATGAAAGTGTCTCCTATAAGAAATATGCATTTTTAAATTAACGAATGTTATAATGTTTTTTCCTTCCAGTTGATGGTTGAAACAACTGAATCCACTCGAATACTTATTATTTATATGGTTGATTGGCAGATAAAAATGCTTTTCTATAAATATATGACATAGCTGTAGCCAGTTAACTACATAAATTCTTAAAAAGGAAGATACTCCAAGAATTATTATTAAAGGACATGGTGGGAATGCTGAGTGTACAGTTTGTAATGCTAAATTTGGCATTGGAACGTGGAGGATGCACCAACATGATAACCTATATAAAGCACAACAAACAGAACACTATGCCTCATGTTAACTCTTCAAGATGAAAAATTGATAACTGCTTATCGCTCAAGGTAGTTTCAGACGTGGGTAGGCGACTTTTGGCACAAAAACCCACATTTACAAACCACACAGTGATGTACAGCCAGAGTTACAAGGTCATGGATTGCACCACTGACATAATTAAAAAACTGTTCAACAAGAAGTTCTTGTGCTCACTGACAAAAGCCAAATTAACTGTCACAAATGTGATTGCACTGTTTTTTGTGGAACAAACGATGATGGAAGTGAAAGAAGTGCAGTTTATTTCAGTGATGAAAGATTCTTCCAGCCACATAGATTTCAAGTTCTTTATTATTTAAGTTTTACCATCCAGATAAAGACATTGTAGTGAAGGTTTTGGAATTGCTGAACTTTGGAGTTCACAGTGCAGAGAACTTGATTTCATGTGTCTTAGAGAAGTTAGAAAAGTTAAACTTAAAAAAAAAAGAGGTTATAGTGATTTCAGCTGAAAGGAAAGGTAAACACCTTATCATTTTAAGTAACAAGAAAAGAGTGAAAATAATTTAATAGATGTAGGATGTCCTGCTCATTTTGTACATTGCTGTCCAAACTGGTGCAGGCATCTTACACACTGGCATAAGGCAAAATCTATCAACATTTCCATGTTTATGCTGCACATACTAAAAAACTAAAAGTATTCTGTGAGTTGCTGAAACAGAATACAAAAAAAATGTAAGCTTACAGTAAAACTAGATGATTATCTCCCCTATTAGCTGTTAAAGAGTCATTGACATTTTTCAAGCATTAAAATCATACTATCTGTCCCTTGACAAGTTATCACTCTGAAGAATGTTTTTCAAAAATCTGCTCTCCATCATCACCCTCAAAGTTCCTTTCAAACTAGTTAAGTATTTTCTCCAACAGTGTTCTGTGCATTGAAGGAAAAAATGTAACAACAATTGACATTGCAGACAAAGTAAATATGTTGCTCAACAAATTAGAAATCAGAAAATCCAAAAGATTTTTGCCATCTCCAGTAAAACAGTAGTTATGAGTTGGAAAGTTAGAGGCTAAAGATACTTTATCAGTTTAATGATATCATAATAGATTTCTATGACACCAAAATTGGATACATGAGTGAATGATGTTAACTATTTCTGGAAGATTGCTCAGAATAAAACATCGGTGTTCATGTAATGTGTAGTTCAAAAAATCTAGTGTCATGACTATGCTATGGCTGAGAGAGAACTATCCAGCAAGTTCTGTTGTGTAAGTAAATAAATACAGTGAATGTAAGTTTGTGGACTGGAATATGAAATCAAATGTTTGTGGCAGTGATAAATGGCAGGAAATTTTTACTTATTTTCACAGTCAGCGAGTGTGTAAAACATGTTAGAAGCTTGGTTGAATTTTCACTAGCTACTCCAGGTTCTAATGCATGTATCGAAAGAATGTTTTTAGTAATTAAAGATTTGTGGAACAGATGAAAACAACTGACTCAAGTTGGAAACCGTGAAAGTTCTACCAGTGATAAAAACCACATTTGTTATACTCTCTTGTATGGGCTTCTCCAATTTAAAACTGAATGAAAATAAACTTCCACAGCAAATACACATCATTAAAAACTGTTACTCAAGTACCGGTGAAATTTGCATTTATATTCACATCCAAATTGCATATGTGGTACTGTTGTTAACACTCGTCAGTGGAATGGTAGATTGTGAAAATATATTATTTAGCGTGCATTGACAGTTATTATATTGCAACTTGAATTTTACTCATTTGTCCTGGATTTTTATGTGTTATTTTGAAAATGTTCTGAATTTTGTTAAAAACAACTTGGTAGCCATAGATGTATAGAGTATTAATGATGAAATGATGCATGAGGCAGGTTTTATGCCTAGGTTCGTGGCAGAGCCATAATTAATGCTACACATGAAAGCATTCGTGAGACCTTCAGCGGACTGGTGTGCCTGTCACTACACAATTGCATCAGTTAGCACACACATGCAGAAGAACAACATTTTGGTGTGCCACTTATTGATAAGGAAGATATGTCTGTTGTTGGTTGTTTAATGTTGATCACCAGAAAGGCACAGGTCAGTTTTGAGGAAAGTGACATGCAGAACAAAGGAGGAGAAAGTGAAATGCATTTGGATGAAATTTTTAACTTGGTGGAGGATATATATATATATATATATATATCCTGATTGCAGATTATGAAGGTATCAGTGAATCCAAACTAGGCAAATAGTTTTAGACTTTTACTGAACTGAAAGGCAATCATGTATATTGTACACAGATGTGTGCTAAAGAGGAATCCATATGAGTTCATATGGCTGTGCCTCCTCACCTTCAAATGAAAAGTGTCTTCACATGTCTTACTGTTCATTGCAGTGCTTTTTCTGCAAATAGATCATTATTACATTACATTTTGTCTTTCAGGTCTCACGTTACGTTTTGTCTTTCAGGTCTCATCGGATATGTTGGCTTTCAGCCACTCAAAGGCAAGATTTTATCTGTCAGGAGATCAGGTTATTACTGGTACAACTGAGTTGACAAGCAGTTCAACAGTTGGGGATCTTCAGCATATATATTCAGCAAATAGTGAAACAATAACTGCTAAAGGAGCAAAGCACAGTAACATCAAGAAATGGCCTGTAAGTTCAGTTTTTGCTCTGTCCATTTGGTGTCTGTAAGAGATGATACATTGTTATTTAAAACTTTTCAGGAAACAGTAACGCTGGAAATGTTGAAGCGCCCCATGGCAGAGGTAAAACCAGAGACCCAAGTCCGTACTGCTCCCATTATACAGTATGTAAAAAGTAAGTTTGAGAGACATATTATCAAAATACTTAACATCGTAAAACAGTTTTCTTACACCAGTTTCTCCCACAGACTACTTATTTATCAAATAATAAATTACAGTATTGTAAAAACAATGAAGCAAGTTATCTGCACCAAGTATACAACACGGAGTAGTAGCGATTGTGAGATTTTATTACGTGGCTCGATGGGCTTAATCTTCCTTCAGCAAGAAGTCACTTCTTTTATTGGAAACAGTAGGAACATACACTATGTGATCAAAAGTATCCAGACATCTGACTGAAAATAACTTACAAGTTCATGGCGCCCTCTCTCGGTAATGCTGGAATTCAATATGGTGTTGGCCTGCCCTTAGCCTTGATGACAGCTTCCACTCTTGCAGGCATACGTCCAATCAGGTGCTGGAAGGTTTCTTGGAGAATGGCAGCCCATTTTTCACGGAGTGCTGCACTGAGGAGAGGTATTGATGTCGGTTGGTGAGGCCTGGCATGAAGTCGGCATTCAAAAACATCCCAAAGGTGTTCTATAGGATTCAGGTCAGGACTCTGTGCAAGCCAGTCCATTACAGGAATGTTATCGTGTAACCACTCCATTATAGGCTGTGCTTTATGAACAGGTGCTCGATCGTGTTGAAAGATGCAATCACCATCCCCAAATTGCTCTTCAACAGTGGGAAGCAAGAAGGTGCTTAAAACATCAATGTAGGCCTGTGCTGTGATAGTATCATGCAGTACAACAAGGAGTGCAAGCCCCCTCCATGAAAAACACAACCACACCATAACACCACCACCTCCGAATTTACACGCTGGCCGATGACGTTCACCGGGCATTGGATCGCCACATTGTGTACCATGATTCAGCACTCCACACAACATTTTTCCACTGTTCAGTTGTCCAATGTTTACACTCCTTAGACCGAGCAAGGGGTCATTTGGCATTTACTGACATGACGTGTGGCTCATGAGCAGCCGCTCGACCATGAAATCCAAGTTTTCTCACCTCCTGCCTAACTTTCATAGTACTTGCAGTGGATACTGATGCAGTTTGGAACTCCTGTGTGATGATCTGGATAGATATCTGCCTGTTACACATTACGGCCCTCTTCAACTGTCGGCGGTCTCTGTCAGTCAAAAGACAAGGTCGGCCTTTACGCTTTTGTGCTGTACATGTCCCTTCACATTTCTACTTCAGTATCACATCAGAAACAGTGGACCTAGGGATGTTTAGGAGTGTGTAAGTCTCGCGTACATACACGTGACACAAGCGACACCCAAACACCAGACCATGTTCAAAGTCCATGAGTTCCACGGAGCTCCCTATTCCACGGAGTGCTCCATTCTGCTCTCTTATGATGTCTAATGACTACTGAGGTCACTGATATGGAGTAACTGGCAGTAGGTGGCAGCATAATGCGCCTAATATGAAAAACACATGTTTTTGAGGGTGTCCGGATACTTTTGATAACATAGTGTACTTATTTTCATTAATGGTAAAAGTGTATATTAGTTAGTGATTTGTAATGAATAATATCGGTGACCGTTATAAGATTACTTATTTGAACTTTTCATTATTCTTTTAACCAAGATATCACTTCACAGAATACATGATTTTCTTGATAATAAAGCATTCTTGACTCAGCAACAGATTGTTACAAATCGGAACACCCCTTAAGACAACACAACATTAATTTAAATATTGAATGTACTTGTTATTTGTGTGTTGTTTATCTGATTCCTAAATTGTGTGATTGTGTTCCTAAATTGTTTGTTTGTGCATTGAGGCCAAAACAAATCACCTCTGCCTTAGATGTAATGGGAAGAAAATTCTTATGTGCATTGCTCCGCCTGGAAAATGTTTGAATTACAATTGGAATCATTTTGGTTCCATTGTCACATTCCATTAAAACCATCTGAAAACTGAGGTTATTACTGGGTATTTTAGCTGAACGTCTTTGGCTATGGATGGGGAGCTGGCCCTTCGCACAGCCGCAGGAAGACCAGGATTTGTCATCAGGATTGTCTTCTCTTGGAAAGACTGGCTTCCTCATGCCTCAGAGATCTTCCTACACTGCAAAGATAAAGATAAGAAAGAAGTAACTAAGGATAGCAAGATATTCTAAGTTACTTAGTTCACTCATTGGCACTTTCAGATAAAGAAAGGAAAGAGAATGACAGGTCATTGCAGGACACACTTTACCTGGCCCGTCAGCCAGGGATTATTTGGCAGGGATTGGCCTTACCAGTATCTCAGCTACCACCAACATAGCACCCAGCCTCATTTGGAATGCATAAATTTCCCTGCCCTCATGGACAGTGCTTCACTAAGGCAGTGTCCCAGGAGATGTAGTTGGAATGTGCCAGTCCTAAATCAAGTAGAAGAACGCAGAAATCGTAGCACTGTTGATTGTAAAGAATGTTATGAAATTTCTTTAAGGACAATGATACCACTGCAACCCAAACGTTGTCAGCAGCATTGTGATGCACTGGTTTTACAGTTAGCCACTTGTTATATTCGACAGACTTGCAGAGGTTACTTCAATTCCAGGGATAGAATTGTTGTAATACCTTCAAAAGAACTTCCTTGAGAGCTGCACCTCTGTCATGCATTTGCCTGTATACACTTAAAGCTTCTTCATATAACATAAAGAAACAAGTAAAACAAAATGTAGTAAAACTGGGTCCATTAAATTTTCAGACATAAATGTATGTGTATATTGCCAGCAGCTGTCTCTCCCTAACTCTTTCCCCTTGTGTAGGGGTTGGCAACCCATGTGGTGGGTACCATGCCGAACTTAGCTGGTAGCCTTCGTCTTTGTTGACAGTATTGTCGTGGAGCCTTATTTCAGTAGTGTTGTAACCCTCTAGAGTGAGCGCACATAATCAAACAGCATGTGCCTGCATGGCCGGCCTAAAGGGGTCACCTCACATTGGCACAGATGGCGCAGAAAGTGCTGTGCCGTGTACAAAACAGCCTTATTTATGCCAGCACGCCGGGTCATTGGCCAGACTAAAATTTACGTAATGGTTGTATGCTGACCTGTTAAGACTGTACTTTAATGTAGTCCATGTTAAGAGTTATTGTACCGATTCGTACTTCATCCATTTTCTTGGTGTATCCCTTCATGCAAAAGTGGAGTAAACTTTAGTTGGTGTAATTCTGATATTGTTTTTCTACAATGTTACAACATTTTTTATAATGAGAAGGTATTCTATTACACTTGTCTCATTTCTTGGTCCACTATGGTCAGTGTGTCAGTAGAAGAAATTCTTCAGTCTCTCGTAGAACAGCAGTGAGCTCTCACAATGAGCAGCGGTCTCTCCAAGCCACTAAACAATTCAGCAGCATCGTTGATGTGCCAGGGTTGACCACCATTGAAAAGCCCCCACCATTTCACCCTATAATGATTCTGCGCAACTTTGGGAATCGTGTGAAAAATACATTTGTCAATATTTTCTAGCTTTTGAGGTCACCTACCACAACATGTGTACAGCTTTCTTTCAGTCATGGATTTCTCCTAATGTTTATCATGTTTTGTGTCAGCTCCTCTTCAGAAACCTGCCTGTCTTTCTGTTGATGAAATGTGTCAGTTGCTGTCTAATTATCATTGCAAACATACTCATGTTATTGCTGCTCGCATTGAATTATCCATTGTCAAAAGTGGCTGCAACAATCGTACAGAGCTTGTGCAACAGAACTTCACGGGCTTAGCCACCATTGGCAGTTTTTTTACCGAAGCTGACCGGAACTCAATTTCTGATTCAATGATTCATGATGCTATAATATGCCTGGCATCAGAGAAGGAAGTTCGTGAGCATGTTTATCAATGTGAAAATCCCTCTCACAGATATTTTGAACATTGCCCAGTCCTTTTAAGTATCTAGGGCTGAGGAAATCAGATGGAAGCTTGGCATAAAGTATCTGCTGTTTCTTCTTCTCCTCCTGGGTTGCTGCCAGTTAGCTCCCAGGGGGAAAGACAACTTTGCAGCCATGCAACTGCAGTTTCCATGTCACATGAGGCAGCAGCTTGCTAAGCAGCAGCAGCCAGCATCACAACAGCAGCCAGGTGCTCTTTTCCTGTCATGCCCTTATTGTTTCATTCAACGTGAGTGGGCCATATGCCCAAAGCATTGGGAGGCATACAACCTTTGGGGGGAGGGGTCATTTCGCATCTTTGTGCAACTGTCAGCTTTCTTCACCAGACATGAACAAGGATGTGAACAGTGCTTCCCAAGTGATGATAGCCCCAAACTAACTGTACATTAAAATACATGTTACAGACAAGGCAAGAAATTAAAAATGCAAATGGACATGCAACGGTGACTTACTCCCTTCTCTACATGGATCTTGGATCACCGGCATTGTCTCCTGTCTCTCATCAGTTGGTGAATTACAACAAGCAACAGATACCCATACTGAGACAGTTTTCTTCTTCCGTAGCGCATAAAGAAGTTGTTCGGCTTTTGACCTTCCTAATAGTGGCTGAGGCCAACACTGAAAATTTGTCTGGGTTAGATGCATTAAAATTTTTGGATTCTCTATTTCTGACACTGCATCTGGTATCAGATCAAGTTCCGTACCAACAACTGGATGTGCTCTGCTTGGAATATTCCTCCCTCTTTTTGGAAGGTTTAGGGTGTGCTGTGAGTTTCAAGGCTCACATCGCAATGAAACTGATGATGCACTCCTGTTCTTTTCGTGTCCACCCAATCCCAACAGCTTCACGAGTGCAAAACAGATTGGAACAAGGTCACCTTATGTCTTGGGGTGTTATCATACCTGCCTCCTCGAGTTAATGGCCTATTCCGTTGATACTTGTCACAGAACCTAAGTAACCTCTAGTCCAATGATTAGGTGGAGCGGCTGGTCCGTGGATTCAAAACCCAGATGAAAAAATATGTCACTCAGTCTTCTCCTGAGGAAGCCCTGGGCACTTTCTTGAGTTCAAATAGGTTCACTACTGTTGTCAACCATAGCTCAGCAGAGCGGCTTCACGGCTGCCAGCCCTGTACACTGTTCTATCTACTCCGGCTGGTGCCTGGCCACCCACCAGCACCCACATCACAGCGATTCCGTCTGGGCCCAAGGGTTTGGCCTGTGCTCTAAGTGGATACCAGCAGTCATTCATCACTATTGAGACAACCGCCGCACCTCCAGTGGCTTGGTGTCCTGACACTATGACCAGTTCTGCCCACATTTGACTGCCCACAGCCAGAGAGCCCTCCGCACCGCCCTGACCCCTACGGTGCAGTCCATGCCCCCCTCTGGCCTCTGTGCCATCGTCATTCTGGGTGCCGCCACCACTGGGTAGAGCAGCCCCTGTTGCTGCCACCGCTACTGTCACCACCATCTTCTCTGCCTCCTCCATTACAGATTGCGTGCCTGGATGTGGACGTGGATACAGTGCTTCCACCATCAGTGCTCCTTATTACCTCTTGCAGAGGAGTGGGCACCACACCTGTCCATGCCCATGCCACTTCAGGCCATATTCCCCTGTGATGGCATGACACATGCTCCAGCAGTCATACCCTTCTGATGAAGACATGGACATCTCCACAGTGAACACTTTTCCCCAAGAGAAGAGGAGTGTTGTAACGCTACGGAGTGAGTGCACATAATCAAACAGTGTGTGCCTCCAAGGGCAGGCAAAAGAAGTCGCCTCACATTGGCATGGACAGTGCAGCGTTTTATAAGTCGGTGCTCTGGATTCTCAGCCATGATGGTTGTATACTCACCTGTTAGACTGTGCTTTATTGTATTCTATGGATAAGAGTTATTGTACTGATTTGTACTTCATTCAGTGTCTTTATGTTACCCTTCATATGGAAGTGAAATAAAGGTTGGTTGGTGGGAATTCTGATGTTGTGTTTGTATAAAGTTATGACAAATAGATTATTTAATAATGCTCTCCCAACAGTCATTAGCACGGCACAACAGTTTTGTTTTCTCAAAGTCAAACATAAGTCCCTCAGTGAGGCTCTTTCCTACCACTGCTGACACCTTCATGTCCCAGACATATGATTCTAAACTGTTCCATGCAGTGTTGCAGGATGCAGCGCTGTGTTTGCCTGATGTACTGAAGGCTACACTCTTGACGGATGTTATGTATACTGGGTATTTCCAGTTGCCAGAACCAAGCATATCTTTTGTTTTTTTGTGGTGGTCTGAAGATTTCCTTGATGTTTTTGTTTTCCAAGGATTCTCGCAGTTTTGGCTGAAGGAGGTCCAATGCAGGGGATAAAAGTAAGTGTATCTTCCACTTTCTTTACCTCTTCTTTGTAAGTGGTTATATCACTCATTTTCTTTAATGCAAATCTGATCTGCCTTTTTGGCAAAACACAACTTCAAGGTGTTGCAGCTCAGCTGGTAGGCTGCCTTTGCCATTAATGGTACATGCCCTTTGAACTAGAGTCATTACAACAGTATGCCACTGCACTAGATGATGACAGCTCTTTGCATGACGATCTGCATTGGTCTTCTTTGTTAGATTGTGTTTCCTAGAGTAGTGTCTGCATTTCTTATTATTAGAATGTCTAAAAATGGCAGGCATCCATTGTGTTTTAGGTCTGGTGTGAACTGTATGTTTTGATGGACACCCTTCAGATGGTCCAGGAACACATGGCCTATGAAGGTGTCATCCAGGTAATGAAAGAAGTATTTAGGTTTGAGCTGTGCATTTTTAGTCCATTCTCTGCAAAGTGCTCCTTATAGAGACTGGCAATCCCAGGCACAAGTGGCAAGCCCACGGCTAGTCCATTAATTTGCTCGTAGAACTCCTATCACATTTAAAGTACATTGTTATGAGCACATCTTCAAATAGCTTCACTGTTTGGGGCGTAAAATGATCTACTAAGAGTACCAAGGCATCTTGATGTGGTACTCATGTGAAAAAGAGATATTACATCGAAGCTCAGTTCTGCACATGGTGACTGCAGTGTCCCACCATGACTATCAAAAGTGAGGCCAGATATTTGGCCACTTCATATGTCGGTGCATAAATGATGTTGCGTATTAGCCACAGTGATAAACAAACCTTCTTTATGAATTTTAGGCAGTCCGTACATTTATGATGGTGCTGTAGCCTCTAGACAGATTTGCTTTATATCTTCTATTGTTATGTGTGACTCATGAAACAAAGATTCTTCTTTTCAAAAAGCACATTTTAATGATTCATGTGTTGTACAACTCCATAGTGTTATATCATATAGATAATTTCATTTTTGTAGTTATTATGTTATCTGGATCATACATGGAAAATGCCAACTTGCTTGATGATCATGATTCCATGTTAAACTGCAGATCCCCCATTACTTCCTGGAAACTCATTCAGAGGACAGTTGAAGGCTAATTGCAAGGATTTAACAATTATAAATTAATCTTTTTAATACTTTTATTTTTCAAAATTAATTCTTATGTACCACTTTTTAATTTTTCTACATAAATAGTCTCCTTTTTGGTACACTTTTTTCTGCAAACCAATGTTTTAATCCCATTTTCAGATCAAGTATTAGAACTAGACTTAAGCCAGTTGGGCAGAAGTTTTTATACATATGCATTGGTCATGAAGTTCTGTCGACCACAAACTTCCTTCATTGCCGCAAACTGTGTGAAAGTTACATAGTGACAAGTGTGACCTGTAGACTAGATGTTCAAGCGAATGATCAAACAATGGAAACTTCAGGTAGGACAATGAAGGAAAAGTTAGATTGCTACTTACTGTAAAGAAGACACATCAAGTTGCAGAGAGGTGCAATTAAAAGGCACTCACATAGTGCTTTCACCCACAGCCTTCATCAATAAAGAGGTGCACGCACACATGCGCGCACGCCCACACACACACACACACACACACACACACACACACACACACACACACACACACACACACACACAAGCAAGCAACCTCATGCACACACGACTGCCAACTCCCCCATCTCGGGCCAGAATGCAACATCACATGGGATGCAAGCAGCTATCTGGAGGGGGTGAGGAAGGGGAAGGGGAACGAATTGCGGTGTATGGATTGGGAGAGAGACAAATGCTGTCTGGTGGAGTGTGCAGGGACTAGACTGTCAACAGATGCAGCGTCAGGAGGTTATGGGTCTGAGAGGTGGGGAAAAAGTAACAAAAAAGGAGAGGAGCAGGGAAAGATGGGAGGACACATTGGCAGAGGGCTGCAAATAAACAGGGTAGGACATAAGAATGGGAGGTGATGATAGGACAGTGGGGGTGGAAACTTGTGTGGAGGGTGTGGGGACAGTATGCTACTGTAGGTTGAGGGTGGTATAATCACAGGAGTGGAGAATGTGTTGTAAGGATAACTCCCATCTGCACGGTTCCGAAAATGTGATGGTGGAGGGAAGGATACAGATGACTCAGGTAGTGAAGCAGCCATTCAAATCAAATGTGTTACGTTCAGCTGCATGTTGTGCCATAGGGTGGTCTACTTTGCTCTCAAGAATGGTGGCCTTTCATTCTCATCAACAACTGGGTGGTAGTCATACCAATAGAAAAAGCTGTGCAATGATTACAGCAGAGCAGATAAATGACATGGCTGCTTTCACAGATGGCCGCCCCTGATGGGGTAGGATAAACCTGTGACAGGACTGGAATAGAAAGTGCTGGGTGGGTGTGTATTGTGGGCAGGTTTTGCACGTGGGTCTTCCACAGGGATATGATCCTTGTAGCAAGGGATTGGGATTGAGAGTGGCAGCCTTTGTTAATGCATCCTCCCGTCTTTCCCCACTTGTCTCCTTTTTTGTTCCTTTTTTCCCCGCATCCCTGACCACAACCTCCTGACGCCGCGCCTTTTGGCAGTCTAGTTCCTGCACACACCACCAGACAGCATTCGTCTCTCTCCTCACCATACATTACACTCCCTTTTTCCCCTTCCCCACCCCCTCCAGATTGCTGCTTGCATCCCAAGTGATGTTGCATTCTGGCCCAAGAAGGTGGAGTTCACGTGTGTGTGTGTGTGTGTGTGTGTGTGTGTGTGTGTGTGTGTGTGTGTGTGAGAGAGAGAGAGAGAGAGAGAGGTTTACGTGCTTGCTTGCTTTTTCTTGTGTGTGTGTGTGTGTGTGTGTGTGTGTGTGTGTGTGTGTGTGTGTGTGTGTGTGTGTGTGTGTGTCCTGACGAAGGCTGTGGCCAAAAGTTGTGTCTAAGTGCCTTTTAATCATACCTGTCTGTAACTTGACGTGTCTTCTTTATGGTAAGTAGCAGTCTATCTTTTCTTACATTGTTGTTCAAGGGAATGACTATGCCAGCCTTCAACCATGAATTGACTATCACCAGTGCCCCCTCAACACTCCTTTTCTGCTCTGTATTGGCATTCTTCAGTTTGGGGGTGTTGTAGTGGTGGTACCACATGTCACATGTGACATTTTTTGCCAAAAAGCATCACCGTTGCCCTCATTTCTCATGAGAAGTGTGTGAGAAACAGGAGCTCAAGTAGCTCTCTTTCTTTCTTTGTTATTTTGAAAAGTTTGCAACCAGTGAGATGACAATTTCTGAAATCCCGACTTGTGCTAAATGACAGACTGAACATTTCTATAACTGATTTAAAGTGTCAGAGAGATTTCAAGGACAGTTAATCACCAGTCACCTGCATTGTCATGATGGTATGGGGACATCTAAGTGGACCATTTTTTTCAACACTTTCATCCTTTCTCAACCTCCTGTCACAAAGGGAGGGCCTGATGAATTTCAACAGCATTAACATTTGTATTAAACAGAAAATTTTTTATGATGCATTAAACAAAAGAAGTAATCTCTCTCTCACTCTGGTACTGCATACGAGAACAGTGGAACATCCCAAGGTCAGCACTCCACTCCAGGCACTGCTCTACATGTGGCTGTAGAAGCACAAACATCTGACTTTTGCAGTGAGCACCAGTTCACAAATGCTCTTATAGAACCATACCTAAGAACGCATTTTGGAGTTCAAACTAGCTTTAAGTAAATGATTTCTCCTTCTCCTCCTCCTCCCCCTCCCCCCCCTCCCCGCTTCTCTCTCTCTCTCTCTCTCTCTCTCTCTCTCTCTCTCTCTCTCTCTCTCTGTGTGTGTGTGTGTGTGTGTGTGTGTGTGTGTGTGTGTGTGTGTGCACACGCATGCGTGCAGGCACGCGCGCACACTTGTCACTTGTATGTGTGTATGTAAAACAGTTGTTATATTACACATCCTAAGTACCTCTTTGACAACAAAACAAGACATTACTATGACAACTAGGGCTTTGTAACTGGTTTTACTTCTAAGCATTTTTCCGCATACCAGAAACCATTTTGTGAGTGGTGTCCACATTTTCTGGAACTGTGACCAGATCGCTGATTCTGGAACAATCTTATACTTCGATGATAAAATAAGAAGCTCAGTTCTTACATTTTACTAGAAATCATATGGAAATGTCTATTTTTAGATATGTTTTTTAATGCAAAGAACATCTGTAGCATTATTAATTTCCAGAGATATTATATTGTATGAAAACCAACACCATCTACTGCTAAAAATTTTGCAGCAGTTGATAATGTCGAAATCGATTCCAACTTTTGATTCCTGCTTAATTCTGTACATTTTTATGCTATAATGTCACGTGTGACTCAGAGGTACAGACTGTGCATTGCATTCTGCCAGGATTTCTTTAGCCAAACTTATAAAAAGGAAGCAGACATAGGGCTCTTATTTGCCTTGAATTGTCTAAATCTAAATGTGTACCTGCTGTACGTAGGTTAGGTGCAAAAGCAGCTGAAACCAACACAGGTTAATGAATTAAAAAAATGAGAACGTAAATAGTGACTGGTGGCTGCAAGTCCTTTCTTAGAAATACTACAGGTTTTTTTTAGTCATGTCATTACGAAAGTAATACAAATCCATTCCTTGTGGAAAAAATTACTTAATAACCGTTAATTTCTGCACTATGATTTATAATTAGCAGCTGCCACATTTTCTTCACCAGGAGGCAGATTGCTTGCCAGTGACAATAAGGCAAAGCTTGACAAAGGAACAAATGAAAATTAATACCAATTATTACACTGGTTTTATTTTGTTGTGTCTTACCTAAGACAAAAGATGAATGGTTTAAAAAAATTATTCGTTTTACTTTAGTTGCTTTTTAGGCAGCAATCAACTCAAGAATACCTATATCTTCTTTGTTTTGCATAGAATTTGTTTATTCGCCACTGTAACATTTGTTAATTTTCAGAACATTATGAGTGTTTGAAGATATGGATCCACATAGATGGTCTGTCTATGGTAAACCGCAAGAGTTCCCTTCAGGACCTGTACAAATGCTTGCAGAAGAGTGTGAAGGCCAGTCTCCAGTTATCAGAAGAATCTTTAATTAAGCAGCTATCCCATGATTCTGGAGACAGCTCAAGATTTTCATTGCCATTACCGTTTCACTTTATGCCCAAAAACTTTAGCCATTTTGTGACTTTGGTGTACCCCAAAAACTCAAAAGATGATGACCTTTGTAAGTATCAAGTTTTTCATAACTTTTCATTTTCCTTTGAAGTTTTTAATATTCTTAAAATTAAATTTCGTTGATTTTTGAGGACTTCTTTATCTTAAAGCCATTTAAATTCAATATTTTATCATTGAGTACTCTGAGCCAATAGTAAATACTTCATTTTGGTATAAAAATTGTGTATATATTTAGGATTAAAGGAAATACTAGAGGTGTTGAGGCATTGACAGGCACATAAATCAAACTGAAAACCCCTTCTCTTTTTTTTTTCCAAGCTGAAGTGCACACATCCCCCCTCCCCCCCCCCCCCCCCCCCCCCCCCCCACACACACACACACACACACACACACACACACACGCACAGTATATTCAACCAGCACAGTGAGTGGGGGGGGGGGGGGGGGGGGCAAAATTATAAATAGATAAAATATAAAATAATAAGAACCAAAATCAACCAATAAAGGGAAATATAAAGTGTTAGAAAAATCATAAACCTTAAATAAAACCAACAAAAAAGGCAATCTAGCGACCAAAGTATAAAAAAACACCAGCCTGGGGGGGGAGCATGCACTTTAGCTCAAAAAAGCAAATTTTCAGTTTGATTTACATGGCTCTCAATGACTCCATCTGCTACTATGTGTGGGTGTTGAAGGCAAGGTGGGGGGGGGGGGGGGGATGTCGTAGCTTATAAAAGACTTCCTCTGAAAGCTAGCAAAGTTTGTCTTGCTTATGCGCCTATTGACAATTCAAAAGTTCTCCTATATTTACATTCTATCATGACTTTCCATTACCATAGATATTGTGTATTGATACCAAAATACTGCATTTTGTAGTACACAATAAATGTTTTATGCTTTCTGCTACGTGAGGACAAACTCAGTTATCACTGCGAAGCACTAATAGCATTCATTAGAATGCATATTAGAATAGTCTCATAAACAGTGCTTAACTAATAAGTTGAAGTGCAGAGAAAATGGCAGGTGCAGAACCAAAACAAGTTTCAATAAGTCTTCAATATTTTTCTAAATAGAGGCAGAATATTTTTGCTTCCTTGTTTTGATATTAAGCTGGGACACTTAAGTGAAATAAATGAAGGCAACATTAAATTTTTCACCCAATCGAATGTCCAAACTAGTTTTAGATTTTTGTAAGTGTAGTTTGCTCTCCTACAAAGGATACCACGAAAAAGTTATAAATTATTTTTAGTTATTATTCTTTAAGTGCTCCAACAATTCCTGTGATGCTACTCCAAGGCATAATATTTTCGAACAACACTGTGAATGCTTATGAGGACATCTTCTGATCTTCATATGCTCTCCCTCATTAATTTAAATATCAAATCAGTAACACTACATATATCAAATATATAATACCCTTTCTGACAGCTTATCTGTATGCTGCAACTTAGGAATTTCAATGGGTGATGACAGTGTTAAATCACCCTATATATTGTATCCTAAACCTCTTGTCAGAATCATCAAAGCCATCAAAACATTTTACAAAGAAAACAAGGCTGTATTGCAGGTAATCTTGCTGCCAAAATTGGGAGTAATCCATCGCTTGTGTGTGGGGCCATTTACGGTCATGTGTAAGTCTTTGACTCCTGTCCACCTCCTGGTCCATGTGTTTGTTTTCCATGTCTCTTAAGATAATTTTGAACATACACCTCTCCATTCTTCACTGAGCAGCTTTCAGCTTTTGAATGGTTCCCACATTAAAAGTCCACGTGCTTTCCTCTCTACCTCAAAGAGAACCCTGCTGCCTAACAGTACAGTATTTTGATACAGAAGATTGAGACATCATGATAACAATGGTTATGATGTTGTGGAAAGAGCACTGCTGTAATTGACTTCTATAGAGAGAATAAAATATTAGTACATCTGTTGAGAATTCAGTTGTTAACTCATTCACTCAGAGCTGTTGAGCAAATAATGTGTGAAATTGAAATGCATAATTAATGGAGAATGAAGCTTTCAGATCACAGCAGTGTGTCCTTTATAACAAAACTTCCTGGAGGAAAAAAAGGTTTGTGCCAGATTGGGACTCATCATTTCATGGCATTTTGACAGTTGTGCATTACTTAAAGTATGTCTTTTTGTTCCTTTATATGCATTCTGAATGCTGTAATATGACAGTAATAACTCTGTGTCTCTGTTCAGCACAGATTCGATCGGTTTTGCATCAACAATTTCATCTCCCAGATGATAAGCCTTTCTTCCGGCGGGCAAATGCATTTGTTTTCCGTGATGATTTACCAAAACCATTTCCACTGATTAATCCACATGAAGGCCTCAGTCCTTCAGGAGGTAAATATAGACAAAATATTGTGTGCCATTTAACATCATTTAGCAAATATTGGTAATAGGTAGTTATTTGACAGTAGTTCATACAATGATTTGTTTGACACTTTTCTTATATGAAGTCTAATGCAGTACAAATTTATAGTTAAAGGTGGAGAAGTGGCTGTTGTTCGGGGGCTTTACAGTTATCATCACTACATGCAAGACCGAATGGATGATGATGGATGGGGATGTGCCTATAGATCACTTCAAACAGTGGTGTCATGGTTCAGGTATGTTATGTAACATTCTGTGATTCAGTATTGTGACTGTAAATTACACATTTTATGTAGTTAAACTTTCTTTCGCAAAAGTGATCACAACTATAGAGCATGAAGACATTAGCTGTTACGAGGCAGAGATGAAATAAAAAAATAAATTTCTGATTGCAGGTGGCAAGGCTATACTGACAAACCAGTGCCAACACACAAGGAAATTCAAGAATGCCTTGTTTCAATAGGTGATAAACCATCATCATTTATTGGATCAAAGCAGTGGATTGGCTCCACTGAAGTCAGCTTTTACTTGGAAACAGTACTGGGTGTGACTTCAAGAATTTTATCAGTGAGCTCTGGTGAGGAGCTTGCGTATCAAGGAGGGGAGTTACTGGAACACTTTAGAACTCATGGGACTCCAGTAATGATAGGTATGAATTTAGTTAGCTCAGTACAAAACAACTAGATGCATCTATTTAATTGATTCACATTTTTACATGGTAAATATTAATGTGTTTGGCTTATAGCCTTAAGTTCACCTCTGCTCAGTACAAAACTACTAGATGCATCTAATTAATTGATTCACATTTTTAAATGGTAAATATTAACGTGTTAGGTGTATAGCTGTAAGTTCACCTCTGCCCTTATTCTCATAAGAATTCATTTATTAGCCCATGGAGATGAAAGATGAAAAGTCACTTTGCACAAGCTCAGTAGCCTCTAAGATGACATATTCAGCTAAGAAAGCCAAGTCCGTGTCTAAGAACCTAACAGAGAAACATGAAATCCCAGATGTCTGATTTTCATTCAGGACCATATGTCCAAATCCTACATAACTTTAAAAGTATGATTGCTTCTGAAAATATCATGATACAGGATACATTTCATGGGTGAAAAGACTTTACTCATTAGAGATTAAATCTGTGTAAAAGTGATGGTAACATAGAAAACAGGACAGCCTTCAGTAGGATGCTTAGCTCCTTGTATTCCTTCAGTCTGTGCAAATTTCTGTAGTCATGTCACAAGAATACCGCATTCTTAAGAGTTGTCCTCCAGAGTTATCCTGCAGGAAAAGGAATGCTGATAATGAGCAAGCTTTATCAGGAAAGGGGGGAGAAGTGATTCAGTTACAGAGTGTAAGCACTTGAGAAGTAGAAAAGAGGAAAAGGGATGTTGGGAAAGGGCAGAGAAAGAAGACTGTAATAAGACAGATAGAGATCAGTTTTCTAGACTATAACTTAAGTGAAAGGAAGAGCCAAAGTCAGTTGAAAGAAAAGAGCAACTAACAGCATCAGAATGATAGTCAAATGATTCAAAAGATGAATAGAGGGAAGATATTGATTAATAGAGCCACTTTTCGTGAGTTATTGATGATTTGTTGATTGTGGCCACTTCTTCAGCTCTTACATTCCGTTGGGCCCGCAGCATAGTGTACTTTGACGTAATGAAAATGAAAGCACTAAAACTAGCTGCAATAAGGTAATATATTCAATATTTTACAAGACAGACCTGTTTCAGTTTAATTGCCATTATCAAGTGACCCGCAAAAATAGCATTGGTAAGATTATTTATACATAAATGATGGATGTTTAAAGACACCGTAGAAACAGTGATAGCAATCCATCAAGCTTCTATGTACATCTGAGAACTCAACACTACAAAGCTGAGGAAACTGAAACTGTGTTAGAAATTAAACAGAATACCAAAACGAATAATTATGAACATTCCCAAACTAAAGCTGTACATACTTTGTAAACATATAGCATCATAGTAAATAACTGTCAAAATATTTGTCAAAAATATATTTTTTACATTTTTTAACTACAAAATATCATACTTACCTAAACTTGTGAGGAAAAAACATTACTATAGATTCAGTATGGTTGTCATTTTCTACTCAACATAAGTACCAATCCAAATGTAAACATAAAACCGCCATGATTTTTGTGTAGATAATCTTATTGATGTTACTTTCACACATCACTCAGTAATGGCAATTAAACTGAAACAGGTCTGTTGTGTAAAATATTGAATATATTACATTATTGCAACAAGTTTTGGAACATTTATTTTCATTGTCTTCAGATTTTGTTGACACTATTGTTTGGTACTCAATGAAGACAGTCATATTGAGTTTCAAAAGTGACATTATAGATTATTTTGTGTAATTATTTATATTTGTCAGCTGTTGATGCTTGTAAGAAACTGCAATGTTGAATGGACTGTTCAAAATCTGTGATTTTGCTATTGTGCCTTTCAGCTGTCAGCAACCACCGGTCATTTCTGAGTGCACACTTTTCTCGTGTAACTTCTTAAGGTGGTTGGCTATATATATGGAGTGAGGATACTGAACATGCATTTTGGATTCATTGATTTAAATCACTATTTGGCAATATAAATTTAAATTTTCCAAGGTTCTCCAAAGTTGTTTGTCAAAAATCGTTCCTTTGAAAAGGACTTTGTTGATTTTCTTCCCCATACTGCACCAATTCTTGCTTGTACTTCCTGCCTAATGACCTCGTAGTCGACATAACATTAAATCCTGTTACCTATTCGTACTCGGTGTAGGTAATCTTGTTCAGTATCACTCAGCACTAAGTGTTGAGGTGACAAATGGAAAAATGGCAGTTACAAGTAGTCAGTAACAACTAAGTTCTTGTTGTAAGATCAATCCAGAGCAAATACAAATGAGAGAGAACCATAACGCAAGCAGTTGAACACTGTATCTGATGAAACTGCTGCAAACCTAGGTAAATGATGATAAGCGAAGGTGCACACATATTTAAGTGCAAAATTCTGCTAAAGGGCACACCCATTGTACTCTTGTCTTGTGCTATTAACAGAACCATGAGGAACTGTGTCTACATGGCAATCGTGATATCTCGGGCTCCGTATGAATGCTGCTGCGTGGCAGGGAAAAGGAATCGCCGTCAGATCACACTTACTGAGGAAAGAGATGTTGTTGGGGGCATAAGAGATTGATCAACTCTTAAAACTTGTTGTCCTTAAGTGTAGTTAGAGGACATATTTGAATTTGCCAATTTTCAACTTTCTTAAGCTTCATCTTCCTTTATTTAAACAGACTGATTCCAGCAGAAGTGATTAACCAATAGAGCTTCCAACTTTTTGTATACTTCTGAGTAATCAGTGTTTAGAGAAGAACTTTCAAACTATGAAATGTAATTTATATCAGAATATGTTATCAGAAATTGATCAGTTCCAAGGACAAGTTGTGCAAGCACTGTTTTTCTGAATGTTCAGTTTTGTGAAAAATCATTTATATTACACACTGAAGCAGTTGATTAATAAATGCAGTTCTTCAGGAATATGAGCTAGAGAAACATTGTAATCTGTTTATTTAATCTCTAGTTCGTGGGTGAACTCGCTCAGACTTTTTTAGTGAAATTTGCCGTTATTAAAAAGGCCACCATCATCCTGGTTTCCATTTCCCGCGCTAATGGTGTTTGCAGACAACATACCATGGAACATGCCTAACATATAGAGAGCAGAAAGTGTAGATGTAAGCACAGCACTTGAAGCCCATTTCTGATTGGAAATGTTCCTGCAGCCTTCATGCAGAAAGCATTCTTATGCAGAGCATTAAAAACAATAATTCATAAACTACTGAGCTACGTTGGTGGTTCAGGTTTGCAGGAGAGAGGCAGGATCATTCTGTTTTATAAAATTTAAAATTCTTTTGAGGTTATATGCCTTACATTAATTTCTCTTTCAGGTGGTGGTGTCTTGGCTCATACAATCATAGGAGTCCACTATTGCAATGAAACTGGGAATTTGAAGTTTCTGATTCTAGATCCACATTATACAGGAGTTGATGACCTAAGTATAGTTCAAAGTAAAGGCTGGTGTGGATGGAAAAGTGTTGAGTTTTGGTCAAAAGGGGCTTTCTATAACTTATGTTTACCACTGTGCCCTGTACTTATTTAAGTTATACACATTCTTTCAACTGTAAAGACTGGGCATGTTACTGCTGCAAACGCTGTATTTCCTGTTCAGTTTTATAACCTTTCAACACATTCTTTTTAATGTTGATGTTCTTTTGTCTGTGTCAGTGAATTGCATTTGATCTTGCATACAGTTTTGAGTGGCATGAATGACTTCATATGTCTTGGTGTTAATCACCCAATTAAGATATTTAACCTTGAGAAACTATGTTTGCAAGGCAGTTATGAAATAGCTGTTGCTGGTAACTCTGTAGACTAGTTTTCCATATCTGAAGGCCATACATACTCATCTTCCTTCATTATAAAATGTGGGTATTAACACTAATTTTTCTACTCATATATATTACTTTGAAAGAAAAGTATTGTGTGAAAAAAATGTGCTATGCAGGATAAATGCTTTTAAAAGAATTGTTTGTAAATAGTATCCATCATTTGTAAGTTGTAACATGTTTGGTTTCTGCAGTTATAACTGCATTTCTTTCTAAAATTATTTGTTGACATTTTTATATTGTTATTTGTGTGATGTTTTATACGGTATTGTTCTATATTTTTCACAATGGATATTTAAGTTGTTGGTGTAAAATAAAATATTTTGTTTGTGAAAATTAGTCTGATTTTCTGCTTTCTGGTAGTACCGTTAATTCTTTGCTGCCAAGAACAAAACAGGTTTTTTTGTGAAAAAGAAAATCATGGTAAAAAAATATACAAATACCAGATGAGTTACACACCATCTTCAAACATTTTTGTAATGCACAAAAGAGAAGTCATGGTGGATTGAAAACTTGGAACGTCTAAGTTGCTGAAGATGAGAACATGTGTACAGTACTGAGTTAATGAAGAAAGAGAATGAATGAATATTGTATATTCATAATAAAACTGAAGGTTGATGAAGTTCTTTCCAGATTCATACACCAGTCTGCAGCAAAACATTTTATTTTAATCTCAAGTACATCCTTGTATCTTAAATATCAGAAAAAGATACCTTTGCTGTCTTTTTTCATTAAAATAACAGAACTATGAGTCCTCCCTTCTTCTTCGAGTCTTGATAATGTGAGATTGTACTGAACGTGTAGATAGTAATGTTATTTGGGCTATTTCCTCTTTGTTTGGGTAGCACAGTACGAAACCCTAGATTCCCACGCTAATGAAGTTTATTTTGTTTAATTCTTGATGTGTAAATTAGTAGGAAATAATCAGTTCAATGATGAAACGATCACATGTGATGTCGTTTTGGCCCGAAGCTAAATATTGTAGGACACTGGCATGAGTAAAGAAACTGTCTCTTACAGAATCATTTTATGCCAAAAGAAAGAGAGAGAGAGAGAGAGAGAGAGAGAGAGAGAGAGAGAGAGAGAGAGCGCGAAGAACATATCTTCTTTCATATTTTATAACTATACTACTTGTACCTAACCACCCTTTACTGTGGCTCAGTCTGCTTTAATGGCAAAGAAATAATATGGGAATATATGTCCTAATCTCCTTCCCTCCCCTATCTCCCCTCCTCCTTCTTTGTCTATCTCCTTGTCCTTCCCCCTGTCTCTGTCCATCTCCTTGTCCTTCCCTTTCTCTCTCTCTGTCTCTCCATCTTCTCCTCCTTACTCTCTCCATCTCCAGCTTCCCCATCTCACCCCCCCCCCCCCCTCTCAGTCCATCACCACCTTCCCCTTTCTCTCTGTCCATCTTTTCCTCTTCTCCTCTCTTTCTCCTCCTGCTCCCTCTCTGTCCATTCCTTACTTCCCATTTTCTATGTCCATTTCCTCCAACCCCTCCGCCCTCTCCTCTTGCCCCCCCCCCCTCTCTCTCTCTCTCTCTCTCTCTCTCTGTAATCTTGAGCCTTGTTTATTCTTGTTGCAAGTTCAGATTCTGATGAAGTATTTTAATCATAAACCAGTAAGCCATAAATACAACTTTCCCGTTTGCTACCATTGTTTCACTGTTTTGTGTGTGTAATACATAGTCTGTATGTGTCTAAACGTTTATGACAGTGAAGTAAATCAGAAAGGTTTGGTAACAATGTTTTCCCATATATATATATATATATATATATATATATATATATATATATATATATAAAAAACAAAGATGAGGTGACTTACCGAACGAAAGCGCTGGCAGGTCGATAGACACACAAACATACAAACAGACATGTGTGTATGTTTGTGTTTGTTTGTGTGTCTATCGACCTGCCAGCGCTTTCGTTCGGTAAGTCACCTCATCTTTGTTTTTATATATATATATATATATATATATATATATATAAAGAAAGATGATGAAACTTACCAAACAAAAGCGCTGGCAGGTCGATAGACACACAAACAAACACAAACATACACACAAAATTCTAGCTTTCGCAACCTATGGTTGCCTCGTCAGGAAAGAGGCAAGGAGAAGGAAAGACAAAAGGATATGGGTTTTAAGGGAGAGGGTAAGGAGTCATTCCAATCCCGGGAGCGGAAAGACTTTACCTTAGGGGCAAAAAAGGACAGGTATACACTCGCGCACACACACACATATCCATCCACACATCTTACAAATGTCTGCTTGTGTCTGTGTATGTGTGGATGGATATGTGTGTGTGTGCGAGTGTATACCTGTCCTTTTTTCCCCCTAAGGTAAGTCTTTCCGCTCCCGGGATTGGAATGACTCCTTACCCTCTCCCTTAAAACCCATATCCTTTTGTCTTTCCTTCTCCTTCCCTCTTTCCTGACGAGGCAACCATAGGTTGCGAAACCTAGAATTTTGTGTGTATGTTTGTGTTTGTTTGTGTGTCTATCGACCTGCCAGCGCTTTTGTTTGGTAAGTCTCATCATCTTTGTTTTTAGATATATTTTTCCCACGTGGAATGTTTCCCATATATATTTTGGCCACGACAACTTGGTAGATGATTGTTGCAGTGTCTGTGTGTTTATGGGTTGCATTTTTTCATATGACTTGTCAAGCCAATGGCAGCACAGCATCTCTTGCCGCAATTGTCACAAGTGTATCTGACTGCTGAGGCAGGAGCAGTGGTAGCATTGCGAAGCCTTTTCTACCTTAATCTAACAAGCCTTCATTATGCTTCGACATTCCAGATGATTTATCATCTCGCCACTCTGGTCTCATGCGAGCCCGTGCCTCCCATCTGTTTGTGTCGATTCCAAAGCTCTCCGTATCTCGTTTACAGGAGTCCTTGAACCTCAATACAGGACATCCTACAGGTCTTTTGGCTATAGAGATCTCTCCAAGCATCACCTCTCGTGGTAATCTGTCAGGATCCATACGGTGGACGTGTCCCAGCCAGCGGAGTCGTCTCTGCTTCAAGATAGCTGAAATACTGTTGCAGTTTTAGATAGCACTGCTTCATTGGTCACTCGGTCCTTCCATGTTACTCTGAGGATGGATCTCAGTTACCGCATGTGCAAAGCATTAAGGCGACGTTCTTGTTTGGCATAGGTAGTCCATGTTTCTGATGCATACAAAAGGATGCTGAGGGCGCAAGTTTGATATACAAGAATTTTGGTGGTCAAAGAGAGTTTGTTGTTTTTCCAGACACGTGTAGAGAGTTTGCCAAAAGTTGTCACAGCTCTTCCAATGTGAGCATCAATTTCCTTGTCAACAGACATGTTTGATTCTATAGCAGATCCAAGATAGCAGAAGTTATCTACGACTTGCAGAGTAGTGCCATCTAGTGTGATATTTAGCTTTGTGTTAGCACCCTGAACCATAATTACGATCTTACTGCTGTGAATAATGAGAGTAGTAACACTGGTGTGGGTCAATCCACTCCACTGCGCAGACAGTAGCTCAAAAGACTGTCTCATTAATTTTGTGATACAGTTGGTGGTGGCTCCATGGCATAATGCTTGGGATGCTAACTGAGGTCCGTCGAATCCTAACAAAAGAGGAAGAGTAGATAATAGGTACCACTCTGGATTCTACAGTAACGGGGTAGGTCAGTGGCATCAAAACAGTAATTAATAAACAGTGGAATTCTGACACGGGAAAGCACAGTCAGTTAAATGTAAATGGTACTTACCAGTAAAGTGGCCCAGTACAAAACCATACTGTTAACATGAGCTGGTAGACCCAAAATCCAACTGTCAATTTCATCAACGTGACATAAGAATCCCTCCTGACTATGGTTCTGATAAACTAGAACCAACCACATTATGACCTCTGGCGACAGTTGTGGAATGGAGTGAGTGCAGAAAACACAGTTCAGTGAACCTGTTAGGCTGTAATGAAGATACAGACATTAGAGATGAGTTAGGTACTGGCCACTACAATAGCTGTGATCAGTGTAAAAATTTAGTTCAGGCCACTATTAATGTTGTTGTGGGAAAAAAGTCTGACTTCAATTGTTATTGACTCAGGTGCCATTGTAAATGTGGTGTCAATAAGTCTAATAAGATTACTCAGCTTATGATAATACTTATACAGTACACGACTGCAAAATTATTGGAGCAGTCCGTGTCGGGTCATGACATGTCAAAATGCCTGATGCAGATTGAAGTAGTTATGGGAAATGGAGGCATAGTATGCCCGTTCCTAGTCATAAATGAACTAATCGTTGAGTACTATTCTGGAATAGAACTTCTGTCGGAGATGGATGCAAAAATAGACTTCTCCTTTGGAAAGTGCTATCTGAGTGTTGATGTTGAAGATATTGCTGTAGACTTGATAACGATGAAAGCTGAACATGATAATACTGCCAACACATGAGGATCAAGTGTACTGAGACGAAAGATTCACAAATTAGTAGCCAACCTCCTCACTATAGCACTGCAAAGAATGGCAAAGACCACGTAAATGACAAAATAGTACAATCTGTATCAATTAACCCTCAACAGAAGGCCGAACTAAGAGACTTGTTATTAAAATATATACTCATTTTTAATAAGAAGCCATATATCATACATACTTATCAAACAAGAGACACTGACTGGAGACCGAGCGCAGTGGTTAGCACACTGGACTCGCATTCGGGGGGATGACGGTTCAATTGCGCGTCCGGCCATCCTAATTTAGGTTTTCCATGATTTCCCTAAATTGCTCCTTTGAAAGGACACAACCGGCTTCCTTCCCTAATTCAAAGAGACCGATGACCTCACTGTTTGGTCTCTTACCCCAAACAATCCCACAGTGACTGGAGAGATGACAAATGTTATAACAGAAAATCATAGAACCACCACTGTCACCTTATTGCAGGGCTTTATTAGCAGCTGTCAAACCAGGTGGAATCCATTTTGCCCTAGATACTTAGACCATTACTCGAATCATTGTTCCGTTTCATACTAGACCAGAAAATCTTGACGAACAATTAAAAAAAATTTCGTGGTGTTAAGTTCATTACAAGACCTAAGAAGCAATACTGGCAGGTGGGCTTCTCAGATGAATCTAGAAAACATAGTGTGGTCCTAATTGCAGGAAGAAGCTATCAGTTTTGTGTGTTAACTTTTGGATTGAATGTAAGTTCTCTTGTCTTTATCACTGTGTTAGGGACTGATGTATTGGGCGATGCAACCTTATACGGAGGTGACTCATTAATAGCTACTCCTACATGGGAAGAACATATTGGTTTACTAGAGAGGATGTTAAAGAAGTTTTCAATTACAGGAGTCACTGCAAATCTCCAGAAAACAATGCTTAGGACAGACTAAATCAAATTCCTGGACCATGTAATTTCTTCAGCAGGTATGACACCAGATCTAGATAAATGAAATAAAGAATTCCCTATTTCAATAACTAGGAAACAGCTTAAAACATTCCTAAGATTGTGTTAATTTTTAGACTTTCTTGCCTGATTAACTTCTAAACAGTAAAGCACTATTAAGTTTGTTAAAGAAAAATACACTGTGGAGTTGGTCGTGCAATGAAACATGCTCTAGTGCACTCTGAAATTTTACATAACCCTGACATGTCAAAAGATTTCTGTATTGTCACTGATGCCCCTATGTCAGGATTGGGGCTTGTCTGTTTCAGTTCCATGAAGAAAATGGTAAATTTGATGTTTATGTAATAAGTTTTGCAAGTGTTTCACCTACTGAATGTGAATGAGCGTATTCTACCACAGAACTGGAAATCCCGACTATAGCCTGGACACTGCAGTTATGACAAACACGTTAAAGTTTTCTTTTATCATCAAGTTTTATGACATTTAAACTGCTGACATGTAAACTGTTTCATGCACGCCTGGTGCTTTGATCCTTATTCTTACAGAAATACGATTTTGAAATAATATATGCTATGGAATGGACAATGTAATAGTAGATGCTTCATCTTGGTTACTTCAAAGTCTACCAGAATTTTCAGAACTTGTAGAATAAGTTACAAAATATTATTGATCAAAGACAGCAATTACAGATAATATTTCTTAGACACGCGTAAAAATATGGCAGCTTTATAGGATGATGACCATTGTTGGAAGAGAGTTAAGTTACGTTCTTTGCAGAATCCCTCTCAAAACTAACCCACCACTCAAAATACACAACAGTGTACTGTTCTATAGGTGAAATATGCAGTCTTAAACTTTGCATGCTTGTAGCCTCAGTGCATGTCTAGGTGTCTCGATTTGGTACGCACATCACGCCTGGGGACATTGCAGTGTGGCAAAATATTTGAGAAAGCTAAATCTTTACAGTTACTTTCCCAACAGGCTGAGGCATGTGCAACAACTACTGAAAAACTGTATGATATGTCAGAAAAGAAAGCCATCAAACAAATTTTGTTGCACAGAACTGCACGCTATACTACCATCCCAGTTGATATTGCTGGCTCATTGCTTTTAGCTAGGCGTGTGGTCAAATATCTAGTAGTATTTTACCAAACAATGGAAAATCCAGGATGGAATGTAACAAGATTATGAGAAGGAAAATTGCTTCTCACCATATAGCAGCGATGCTGAGTTGCAGATATGCACAACAATAAGACTCTCACAATTATAGCTTTTGGTTGTTAGGCCTTCGTCAACAGTACACACACACACACACACACACACACACACACACACACACACACACACACACACGGCTGCTGTCTCAGGCAACTGAAACCATGGCCGAAAGCTATAACTGTGAGAGTCTTTTTGTTGTGCCTATCTGCAACTCAGCATCTTTGCTATACGGTGAGTAGCAACTTTCCTTCTCATAATGCTCATATAATGTTTGGTATGGAAACACCAACGTATGATCAAGGGTAGCACCCGAAAAGTGGATCCTCCTATATAAGGTCTGACACTGATTTGAAACCCCTGCTGGAAACCAACACTTGAAATAGCATAACTGTGCTACGAGTGTTTACAACAGTATAACATCAACACTCTACCCCCAAAGCAATCTATGTATGTGCATGTGTATGTTTTAGCAATGGATTTGGCATTTAGTGTAGATGTTCGGAGGAATAAGCAGATACCCTGACTAGATTAAAACTCTGTATCAAAGTTGGATGGTATAAAAAAAGAAAGCAAGCCTCACCTGGTTATGTAAACAGCTTATGAATCCGGCAATGCTGTGCAGCTGCTGTATGAGAATTGTATATACGTCTTAATCTCCCTCCCCCCTCTCTCTATCCATCTCCTCTTCTTCACTCCTCTCTTTGTCCATCTCCTTCTTTTCCCTGTTTTTTGTCTGTCTCCACCTCTTTCTCCCTCTCTTTCCCCATCTCCTCCTCCTCCTACTCCTCCTGCTCCTCCTCCTCCCCCCCTTTTCACTGCCCATCTCCTCGTCCCCCTCCCCCTCCTCCACTCCAGTCTCTCACCATTTCCTTCTGAGCCTTCCTTCTGTACATCTCCTCTATCCCCCTGTCTCTGACCCTGAGCCTTGTTTATTTTTACTGCAAACAAAACCTTGATTGGGAAATGAAGTTACTTAAAATGAATGTGTGTGTGTAAGAGAGAGAGCGAGAGAGAGAAAAACTGGTAATGTCATTTTATTCTGAATGCTGTAGCATTATCCATCTCCAGTGCATATGAGCTGCAAGTCATATGTGTTTGGAATCGTAAAAATATTTGAATGCTGTGTAAAGTGGTATGATTCCAGATGGAAAGAAGTGAAACACATTAACTGCATGGTGACACTACTATGGATGAAATCATCACAAATCTTCTGATGGTGGATAAAAAGGGGCTCTGTCAACAATAAGGATAGCATAACTTTTATCTACATGATGTAGAATAGCTTCTATACTGTTACTTAGCGTTTTCCTAATTTTTAAACCCATTTATTTTATATTTAACCTTTTTTTCTGTATCAGTTGTGGTAATGTTACTGCTTTTGAGACATGTAACATTGATTGTTTTGCAGGAGAGTGAACACGCATTAGCAACAGATGGTCGAATTTACAAAGAGTGCTGATACTGCCTCATATCTCATCACTGGTCCATTGTCATAGGTTAGTCCGAGTTAATTGCCAGGGTTGCTTGAGACTTCTATCTGTCATGCTGTGAGATCTTCTCTCCAACCTCTGTGTAACATTTTACAGTCGTACACTATTTTTAAATAACTATTACTCTCTTGCTGCAAAGTGGTCAGGATGTCTTTAAAGTAAATTTCCTCCATTAATATGTTTTTTGGGTAACGTCATATATACAGAAAAAAAACCATGTTCACCCTATCCCTTGGCCTTGGGGCATTCACATTGCAGCACACATGTAAAAAGAATATAATTACATATACACTTATAGAATGTAACTGAAAAGTGCTCTCATCTTGAGTGCATGTGCCCATTGGTGCTGGAATATCCTCCTTGTAATACACACAAAATAGTGTGATTGATCACATTTAGAAGGTATGAACAGAAGATCATGTGACTGTTAGTGTCGTAATGACTTTTATCTGATGGTTTTTTTGCTGTTAGAGTGAATAATCATTGTTAGTAAAAAAGCATTTGCTGTTGGTGGTCGGTCATATTGTAATGCTAAGACCATTCCAGTGTTTGTTCTACACTTTTACAAATACTAAGGCTGACTGAGGTTGTGTCTAAACCACTGTCTTCCAGAGAATTAAATACTGTTGACTTGTATGGCTGTGCATACATTCCGTGTAACCAGGTCTGACAATTAATTGCAATACTATACTCTTGTATGTCAGCTTTAATTATTTAATCTGGAAATTGATTATATGAGGTACCAAACAGCAATGCTGACAGTTCTACTGTGGACTATCTTTAGGTCAGATGACAGTCTATTCATCATAAGCAGACCAGTATGGGATACAATACCCTCCCAGAAAGTTTTATTTGATAGCGTTACGAATATAAAAAAAATCTAGTGACTGTAAAGAACAACTATCCATATCTGGAGGGTCTGACTGTCTTGCTGGCAGACATACAACAAATTATAACCTCCTGATACATAAAGGAAGTAAAGTGCATCAAGCAGACCTAGACTGTTACCTATTAAAGGCTTTGTACATGCAGTCCTAAGATAGTTCTGCAGTTTGTCTATTGAGGGAGTAATACTAGATGAGATGCTGTTGATCATAGCATCTTTTCTGCTTATGACTCCTAAAATTAGAATATTTAATAAAATTATATTTAATTATTTAATATAATTATATTTTTAGCCAGATGTGTACATGTTGAGGAAAACTGCAGTTTTAACCATTATTCGGTAATGAGAGGATGTAATAGCTTGATATTCTACTTAACGAAAAGACAATCAGCATCTATAATGGTTTATAAAACCATATCCTGTATGCCTATAGTTTTAATGTGGAAATCAATTACACAAAACAGTGATACCGGTAGCTGTTTTGTAGCCAACCTAATGGTGGAATTCAAAGTCATTCCATCTGATGATTGAAATCATTTTGTCTTCCAATGTTGCTTACAACTGAAACATGATTGGGAAGCATGCTGTATTATGCACTCACAGCTAATGGCTGACAGAAACATAGTATTTTAGTTTTGGTTAAAGTAACAGTCTAGATTTCAATCATATTTATTGTGACTGGTTTCGACTTTAACTTAAAGTCATCATCAGATGTGAGCCATTCTCTCTCTCTCTCTCTCTCTCTCTCTCTCTCTCTCTCTCTCTCTCTATCTATCTCTATCTCTATGGTACTTTGTGCACTCACAAAAAATGGTGCTAGAGAGGAACATGTCTATCGATCCCCAAATACAAAATGTACACAGGCTACAAATGGCACTTCTCAATAGTGCCTTCATGAAAAATGCATTTTCTGTTTTGAATTCACGTAATACTAGCATGTTGGCTGAACCTACTGGTGCCAAGTCGAGCATTACATTATTGGCTTTCTGGGAAAAGGCTTCTACTTAGTAAGAGTTCTATTACAAGAAACAAAAGATTCACTGTTATGAAATGCGGCTAGCAAGCTTATAAAATGACATTACAAGATTTTCCATTCTGTCTGAGATCCATACCAGCTTGGATTAATAGATGTGGAATATAATTATCGCACACCCTTTCTTAAACGTATGATCCCTAAAACATTACTCCCAGCAGAGTCCTATAGAGGAAAACATCACAGTCAAGGACTACAGTCATTTTCTCATACAAAATGTGTGTTTGCCACCATAGGAGAGAATGATAAAAAGATTTAGTGATATCCTTTCTACATCCATCTCCTGTCATGATCTAAACATAACTCCTTTGTTAGCTGATTTACACTACATCATCAATGAAAATATCATAAACAGGGCATTGTCAGAGCTCTAACGATATACGAGAACTGATTCGTAGTAAAATTTTAATGTCCAATATTTTAACACTGATGATATTAGTGTATAATGTACTAGCAGGTGTGTTTTACCTACTAATTAATGTGTTTTTGTTAATAAAACCATATGGGTAAATGCAGCATCTTATACCTTAGATGTGTTTAACAACATACAAGAGCCATGTAATAAAAAAATTGTTTTAGAATGTTTCATAGAGTTGTCTTCATACTGCCTCTGGAGAGCCAGCAAATGTCTGTAACTATCTAAGTTTGTGGGCTCCTTTATCTGGCAGCCATTGTAAGAGGCAGTGCAAGTTATCCAATGAAAACTGTCTCGTGTTGCATGCTGGAATGAATTATGGACTGTTAGTGCTTGCAACATACACTGGTGGGGGATCCCCCCTCCCATTTATCAGTTTGTGTAGGGCATTTTTCCTGTGGTCACTTGGAACCAAATGAGGGGGCTCTTGCCCAGGACTGGTAGTCTCATATAAGGAGAAGTAATGGACGGCCATGATCTGGTCACTGTTTCGAGCTGTCAATGTCAGATCTGTGGCACCCGTGATCTGCTGTTGGAGAAGCACCAACAGAAACATGCAGCATCTCATCATAAATATGGTAGTGATTGTACTGTTATCAGTTAGGTCAAACTCATTTTTTTTCCCCAACAGTCATTGTGCATGTATTGTTCGCAATTTGAATCTACGTCATGGTAGGTTAATTGTAATTGAGCTTTTGGAGAATATTCTTATCAACAGACATTGCTCAATCTCTGTAGCTCTCTAAGGTCATACTTTTTACCATGTAGCAAGAGAAGTGCTGCAACTTCTGCTGGTCTGTGTATACGTAAGAAGAGTTTATCTTTGCTGTACCGTGTCTCATTTGTGTGTAGCAAAGATGTATATACTTTAGATTATTTTTGCATCTATTTTCAAGTCTTATAATGATCTCACATCACTAATATTGTGAGAGGTACATGTCTTTTAATCCTGCATGAGAGCCCTGACAGATCTCGTGCACAGGCCATGTTCCTGCAGATTGTATTTGTGAGTCTTATGGCATTGCCTTAAACTAATAATATTGCATGGTTTATTATATTAATGTTGTGTTGTAGTAGGTTAGTAATAATGTTTTGGCTTTTCATTATTACAGCATACATACAGGGTGTTTCAAAAATGACCGGTATATTTGAAACGGCAATAAAAACTAAACGAGCAGCGATAGAAATACACCGTTTGTTGCAATATGCTTGGGACAACAGTACATTTTCAGGCAGACAAACTTTCGAAATTACAGTAGTTACAATTTTCAACAACAGATGGCACTGCGGTCTGGGAAACTCTATAGTACGATATTTTCCACATATCCACCATGCGTAGCAATAATATGGCGTAGTCTCTGAATGAAATTACCCGAAACCTTTGACATCGTGTCTGGCGGAATGGCTTCACATGCAGATGAGATGTACTGCTTCAGCTGTTCAATTGTTTCTGGATTCTGGCGGTACACCTGGTCTTTCAAGTGTCCCCACAGAAAGAAGTCACAGGAGTTCATGTCTGGCGAATAGGGAGGCCAATCCACGCCGCCTCCTGTATGTTTCGGATAGCCCAAAGCAGTCACACGATCATCGAAATATTCATTCAGGAAATTAAAGACGTCGGCCGTGCGATGTGGCCGGGCACCATCTTGCATAAACCACGAGGTGTTCGCAGTGTCGTCTAAGGCAGTTTGTACCACCACAAATTCACAAAGAATGTCCAGATAGCATGATGCAGTAATCGTTTCGGATCTGAAAAATGGGCCAAAGATTCCTTTGGAAGAAATGGCGGCCCAGACCAGTACTTTTTGAGGATGCAGGGACGATGGGATTGCAACATGGGGCTTTTCGGTTCCCCATATGCGCCAGTTCTGTTTATTGACGAAGCCGTCCAGGTAAAAATAAGCTTCGTCAGTAAACCAAATGCTGCCCACATGCATATCGCCGTCATCAATCCTGTGCACTATATCGTTAGCGAATGTCTCTCGTGCAGCAATGGTAGCGGCACTGAGGGGTTGACGCGTTTGAATTTTGTATGGATAGAGGTGTAAACTCTGGCGCATGAGACGATACGTGGATGTTGGCGCCATTTGGACCGCAGCTGCAACACGGCGAACGGAAACCCGAGGCCACTGTTGGATCACCTGCTGCACTAGCTGCGCGTTGCCCTCTGTGGTTGCCGTACGCGGTCGCCCTACCTTTCCAGCACGTTCATCCGTCACGTTCCCAGTCCGTTGAAATTTTTCAAACAGATCCTTTATTGTATCGCTTTTCGGTCCTTTGGTTACAGTAAACCTCCGTTTAAAACTTCGTCTTGTTGCAACAACACTGTGTTCTGGGCGGTGGAATTCCAACACCAGAAAAATCCTCTGTTCTAAGGAATAAACCATGTTGTCTACAGCACACTTGTACGTTGTGAACAGCACACGCTTACAGCAGAAAGACGACGTACAGAATGGCGCACCCACAGACTGCGTTGTCTTCTATATCTTTCAGATCACTTGCAGCGCCATCTGTTGTTGAAAATTGTAACTACTGTAATTTCGAAAGTTTGTCTGCCTGAAAATGTACTGTTGTCCCAAGCATATTGCAACAAACGGTGTATTTCTATCGCTGCTCGTTTAGTTTTTATTGCCGTTTCAAATATACCGGTCATTTTTGAAACACCCTGTATATACACTATGTCATTCATTATTAATGCACAGGTAAGTTTTGGTAGCAATATTTTTTTAAAAAACATTGCAGTGTACTAGTTGTCCAGAGTGTGTCTTCGGTAGTCTATTAAGCTGAATGCATGTTAACAGCAATGGCCATACTCATAGTTAATATATGGGACTAATAGTTAGGTCATGTACATTAATAATGTTTCACAGTTTATTTTATTTAGATATCATAATTATAATTACGTATCTTCATTCCACCTGGGAGTGTTGCTTGGCTGAATGTAGGGTCACCCATACATGAGGGCAAGTTTTAAGAGCATGATTGTTGGGGGAGGAGAGAGATCTTGTTTCTCATTGGTCCAGAGAGAAAGGGGGAGGGGAAGGGAGAGGAGAGCTTTGTGCTTAAATGGTTAGCAACATTTATTTGCAAAGGTGTCAGTGAGTTATGACAGGTTTGCATTGAAGGTGTGCTCCCTGCCACCAGGCCAGAGACAACTACAGTGTGCAAATTTCTCAGTCATGTCTGGGGAGATGGTCTCCCTGACTTTTGGGCGAACATGTTGAGCTACCTTGTTCATAGCTAGGAATTCAATGGTGGCCGCTGCCATTCTGGGAGTTCCGTACCCTACTGGAATGTCATGTCACTTGATCTGTGAATCAGCAGGAGTTCCTCCCAATCTAGATGTATGTTTGTAGCAGTCTTTGATATTTACAACAATGTGATTGGCTCTGTTAACCATAACTGCCGCAGGCGGGAGATACCTCAGCCAGATACATCATGTGTGCCCTTTGTTTCAACCTCCAGGCTGGATAAGATTATGCATATAATATTATTTCTCTCTCTCTCTCTCTCTCTCTCTCTCTCTCTCTCTCTCTCTCTCTCTCTCTCACGCACGCACACGCGCACACGCACACACACACACACACACACACACACTCTCCAAAAAAGATCCTCTACCTTTGGATTTAAAACATCAGAATTACTACAATGTCACACAAGCTAATAATGCAGTGGTTTGGCAAGGTTTTGTGTGTGTGTGTGTGTGTGTGTGTGTGTGTGTGTGTGTGTGTGTGTGTGCGTGTGTGTGTGTGCGCGTGTGTGTGTGTGCATGTGCGTGTGTGTGTGGTAGAAATCTGTAGAGCTTATAGAATTTGCAGGACATCATTAACATGATGTGATGTCATTATTGTATCAGTGTATTCGTTATCTACTATATATACCATGCTCAAATGATGGAAAATCCAGGATGGAATGTGACAATATTAAGAAAAGGGTAGTTGCTACTCACCACACAGTGGAGATGCTGAGTCGCAGTTGTGTCTATCTGCAACTCAGCATCTCCACTATGTGGTGAGTAGCAACTATCATTTTCTTAATATTATTACATATGCTGTGATGCCACACACATTAGAAATGGAATTGTGGCATAACAATTATACTTAAATTGGGACCCTGATGCATTGTGATTGGCTGAGAACATCATGGCATTGATGGACACAATGCAATGTTGAGAACAATGGGTCATAACTCATGTAATTGGCTGAAATACATAAAATTGGGGAAAACATTTGAAAAATACATATAATTTGAGAAGAATGAGAATATTTGCATATAGGTGTGACCTCTGCTGCTGGCTTGAATGATGTAATATTAAATTGTTGTTAACAAATAGACCTCAGGTGATGTGACTTAACATATTTTGTTATTAACAAATAGACACAGCCTACGACCTGTGCCTATGGTCACAACAAAGTTAGTATCCAGTCCCTAGTGAATTTTCAGATGTTCCTTTACGAAAGAAAACCCAGGAGAATTGCCTCAATTTAATCCTCATACCATTGAAAAGATGAATGGAATAAGTATTAGTGTCAGTGAGGTTGAGACACAGCTGAAATCGTTACATTTAACAAAGCTCTAGAGCCAAATTGAATCCATATCAGATTCGATACTGAATTTGCTGCTGAGTTAACCTGTCTTCTAACTGTAATCTATCGTAGATCCCTCAAACAAAAAATTATGTCCAGTGGCTGGAAAAAAGCACAGGTCACACCCATCTACAGGAAGGGTAGTGGAAGTGATCTACAAAATTACCATCCAGTATCCTTGACACTGATTTGTTGTAGAATCTTAGAACATATTCTGAGCTCAAACATAAAGAGGTATCTTGAGCAAAATGACATCCTCAGTGACACCCAGAATGTGTTCCAAAAACAATGATCATGTAAAGCCCAACTCAGACTTTTCTCACTTGACATACTTAAAGCTTTGGATCAAGGCAGTCAGGTAGATGCATTATTTCATGATTTTTAAAAAGCATTTGACTCAGTAGCACATATGCACGAAGTGTCAAAAGTATAATCATACGGGGTATCAAGTGAAATTTGTGACTGAAGTGAGGACCTTTTGATAGGGAGGACCCAGCAGTTTATCGTGGATGGAGATTCATCGTCAGATGTAGAAGTAACTTCAGGTGTGCCCCAGGGAATTGCATTGTGACCCTTGCTGTTCATGTTGCATATCAATGACCTTGCAGACAATATTAACAGTAACCTCAGACGTTTTGCAGATGATGTAGTTATCTGTAATGAAGTACTGTCTGAAAGAAGCTGCCTAAAATTCAGTCAGAGCTTGATAAGCTTCCAAAGTTATGCAAAGATTGGCAACTTGCTTTAACTGTTCATAAGTGTAAAATTGTGTACTTCAAAAAATGTAATATCTTATGGCTACAATATCAATGAGTCACTGTAGGAATCAGTCAACTCATACAAATACCTGAATGTAACACTTTGTAGGGATATGAAATGGAATGATTATATTGGCTCAGTCATGGGTAAAGCAGGTGGTAAACTTTGGTTTATTGGTAGAATACTGAGGAAATGCAATCAGTCTACAAAGGAGATTTTTTACAAATCGCTCATGCAATTGGTTCTAGAATATTGCTCAAGTGTGTGGGATCTGTACCAAATAGTACTAACAGGGGATATTTAACATATACAGAGAAGGGCAGCATGAATGGTCACAGGTTTCTTTGATCTGCAGGAGACTGTCACAGAGATACTGAAGGAACTGAACTAGGAGACTCTTGAAGATAAACGTAAACTGTCCCAACAAGGCTTGCTAACAAAGTCTCAAGAACTGGCTTTAAATGAAGACTCTAAGAATATACTACAACCTCCTATGTATGGCTCACATAGAGATTGTTAGGATAAAATTAGAATAATTACTGCATGCATAGAGGCATTCAAACAATCATTCCTCCTGCATTCCATATGAGAATGGAATGGTACAGTGGGACGTACCCTCTGCCATGCACCTCACAGTGGTTTGCAGAGTATAGACGTAGATGTAGATCTAGATCTTGATATGGTGTCCACTCAGGTGACCCAGTTATAGAAGATGAAGATGGGAAGGGTGTGCTTTAATAGTAATGATAAATAATTTGGACTCGTGTTTCATTGTGAACAGCTAAGAGCATCATGACATCGATGTGACATTGACAGCAGTGGGTTGGAACTATTTTAATTGGGTAAAATACATAAAAGTGTGGAAAATATGGAAAAGGGGAAAATATGGAATAATTAGAATATTTACATGTCTGCCTGGGTAAGGCTTCTCCTGGTGCATCAAATGATGAAATATTATTTTTTTAACAAATAGAAATTGAGTGATGTGACTTAATATAATTTGTTATTGACAAATAGGCACAGCCTGATCCTCTTCCTATGCTGCACAGCTCACAGAGAACACTACCCACTCAAGTGCCCCACTTATAACAGAGATGAATTGTGGAAAAGTATGTAAAATAGTATGAAATAGTTGGACAATACATAAAATGGAGATAATATGAAAAATATGGTTAAATACTTAAAATTGTGGAAGAATGAGAGTACTTACATACCTGCCAGGGTGTGGTCTCTACTGGTGCCTTGAATGACATAATATTAAATTGTTATTAACAAATAGATCTTGGGTGATTCGACTAAAGATAATTTGTTATTAACAAATAGACACAGCCTACAACCTCTCCCTATGTTGTCTTGCTCCAGAGTGAATCCCTCCCACCCAAACATCCCAGTTATAAAAGATGAAGATGCAGAGGAGGAGGAGGGGATTATTGATCCTCATTGGTACATGTGAAGGGGAGGGGTTTCCCATGAATTATATGTCAGTTGACCACTATAGAGTTAGGTTATGACCTAAAATATAAGTCACACAGTTGCCCTAGATGACCTTGATCCATTCCCACTGTTTCTCTGGGGTGATGGGAGTGGGGGACACCAAAGGATCACAAGGATGTAACCTGACATTGGATGTGTAACATGACACCGAATGTGATTACATTGTTTTCTCAGCCCAAACTGGTACTGACAACCTACTTTCCTTTAAAGTTAAAGCAATTAGAGCTCTCGGTCACAAAAAGCTTTTGATTACTGGTCATGTGCCTAAAGCTGTTGATGATATCAACATTTTGCACACTGAGAAGAAAGGGCATAGATAGATATTCTCGAAGAATTAGAAATTTTTAAACGTCTTTCTCAAAATGATAGCCTCGTTCTCAATGAACAGCTACAATTACATAATAAAAGCTTCTTCAATGGTATAAAGCCGTTACTTGATATTTGATTTCAGGTTTCCTCATACAGTTAGCGAAATGGTTTTTCTACCTAAGTCGACTAATAGTTTTTCATTTATTAAATGGTTTATATTGGCTGCATTTCACAGGTTGTGTCATTCAGCCCTCATTGTATTTTCTATAATAGTGTTTTCATCCTTTAAACTGTACTTTTAAGCTCTGAAGTAGACAAAAGGTTACCTTGTCTGCTGCAGTCCAACAAAATATTGCCTTTTACTTCATGCACTGAATAATGTTCATCATAATATTTGTCTGTCTTTATTTGAATGTTAAGTAGCCAGTTTGTACTTGCGGCTAATAGGTGGCACTCGTGGTGCAATGGGCTCGACATATATATGAGCAGCCCGTAGTGGCTTGCTTTCCACGCATTCCACTTTAAAAATTTTGTGACTAAAGCTTTATCGCTTTATATTTATTTTATACATGACATGTAAGTACTATTTCTTTTTTGTATTGTTAATCAGTTTTCAGTCTTAAAACTGTACTTATAAGCTCCCTGCCACCGTTAGATGAGCAGCTGCCAGCAGAAAGTCGTATATTCCTAGCTCAATTATTTGTTACATAGTTTAATTCTTAATTTCTTTGCATGTTTTTGGTACTTGCATTGTTTAATTCATAAATTTCGGGCATATTATAGTATTTGAGAGTTGTAGCATTGCGTTTTAGTACCTGAATAGTGTAAAATCGCGTAGTCTCCTTCTGCCGCCGAGCAGTGTGTCAGCAGTGCGCAAGTAGCAGCATTACTGCGTATACTAGGCAATCTTGTATTTTAATAACCGTTTAAATTTTGTGTCGATTTGTTTGTGCTCTCTGTACATTAGTTCAGACGTTCTTTGCACAACAGTTTTTAGCATGGATAGGGACTGCAACTGCTGTGTTCGGATGCAGGCTGAGTTGGCATCCCTTTGCTCCCAGCTTCAGGCAGTGTTGGCTTCGGTCACACAGCTTGAGGCTGTTGCCAATATGGCATCACTGTGGGGGTCCGGATGGGGGTTTGTCAGGGACAGCCAGCTCGTCCCACGCATCCCCCGATCGGGCTACGACTGTGGCTGCCCGGGATACTGCCCGCATTGAGGCTGATCCCTCACCTTTGGTAGAGTGGGAGGTCGTCTCGAGGTGTGGCAGGGGGCAAAAGACATTCCGGAGGGCTGAACGGAAGGCCTCTCCAGTTTGTCTGAGGAACCGGTTTCAGGCGCTGTCTCAGGCGGATACTGATCTTCGGCCGGATTTGGCTGCTTGTCCTGTTCCAGAGGTTGCCCCTCAGTCTGCAAGATCTGGGCGGTCGCAGAGGGTGGGCTTACTGGTAGTTGGGAGCTCCAATGTCAGGCGTGTAATGGGGCCCCTTAGGGACATGGCAGCAAGAGAGGGGAAGAAAACCAATATGCACTCCGTGTGCATACCAGGGGGAGTCATTCCAGATGTGGAGAGGGTCCTTCCGGATGCCATGAAGGGTACAGGGTGCACCCATCTGCAGGTGGTCGCTCATGTCGGCACCAATGATGTGTGTCGCTATGGATCAGAGGAAATCCTCTCTGGCTTCTGGCAGCTATCTCATTTGGTGAAGACTGCCAGTCTCGCTAGCGGGATGAAACCAGAGCTCACCATCTGCAGCATCGTCGACAGGACTGACTGCGGACCTTTGGTACAGAGCCGAGTGGAGGGTCTGAATCAGAGACTGAGACGGTTCTGCGACCATGTGGGCTGCAGTTTCCTTGACTTGCGCCATAGGGTGGTGGGGTTTCGGGTTCCGCTGGATAGGTCAGGAGTCCACTACACGCAGCAAGCGGCTACACAGGTAGCAGGGGTTGTGTGGCGTGGACTGGGCGGTTTTTTAGGTTAGATGGCCTCAGGCAAATACAGAAAGGACAACAGCCTCAAAGGGTGCGGGGCAAAGTCAGGACATGTGGGGACAAAGCAGCAATCGGTATTGTAATTGTAAACTGTTGAAGCTGCATTGGTAAAGTACCGGAACTTCAAGCGCTGATAGAAAGCACCGAAGCTGAAATCGGTATAGGTACAGAAAGCTGGCTGAAGCCAGAGATAAATTCTGCCGAAATTTTTACAAAGGCACAGGCGGTGTTTAGAAAGGATAGATTGCATGCGACTGGTGGTGGCGTGTTTGTCGCTGTTAGTAGTAGTTTATCCTGTGGTGAAGTAGAAGTGGATAGTTCCTGTGAATTATTATGGGTGGAGGTTACACTCAACAACTGAGCTAGGTTAATAATTGGCTCCTTTTACCGACCTCCCGACTCAGCAGCATTAGTGGCAGAACAACTGAGAGAAAATTTGGAATACATTTCACATAAATTTTCTCAACATGTTATAGTCTTAGGTGGAGATTTCAATTTACCAGATATAGACTGGGACACTCAGATGTTTAGGATGGGTGGTAGGGACAGAGCATCGAGTGACATTATACTGAGTGTACTATCCGAAAATTACCTCGAGCAATTAAACAGAGAACCGACTCGTGGAGATAACATCTTGGACCTACCGATAACAAACAGACTCGAACTTTTTGACTCTGTAAGTGCGGAACAGGGAATCAGTGATCATAAGGCCATTGTAGCATCTCTGAATATGGAAGTTAATAGGAATATAAAAAAAGGGAGGAAGGTTTATCTGTTTATCAAGAGTAATAGAAGGCAGATTTCAGACTACCTAACAGATCAAAACGAAAATTTCTGTTCTGACACTGACAATGTTGAGTGTTTATGGAAAAAGTTCAAGGCAATCGTAAAATGCGTTTTAGACAGGTACGTGCTGAGTAAAACTGTGAGGGACGGGAAAAACCCACCGTGGTACAACAACAAAGTTAGGAAACTACTGCGAAAGCAAAGAGAGCTTCACTCCACGTTTAAACGCAGCCAAAACCTCTCAGACAAACAGAAGCTAAATGATGTCAAAGTTTGCGTAAGGAGGGCTATGCGTGAAGCGTTCAGTGAATTCGAAAGTAAAATTCTATGTACCAACTTGACAGAAAATCCTAGGAAGTTCTGGTCTTACGTTAAATCAGTAAGTGGCTCGAAACAGCATATCCAGACACTCCGGGATGATGATGGCATTGAAACAGAGGATGACACGTGTAAAGCTGATATACTAAACACCTTTTTCCAAAGCTGTTTCACAGAGGAAGACCACATTGCAGTTCCTTCTCTAAATCCTCGCACAAACGAAAAAATGGCTGACATCGAAATAAGTGTCCAAGGAATAGAAAAGCAACTGGAATCACTCAATAGAGGAAAGTCCACTGGACCTGACGGGATACCAATTCGATTCTACACAGAGTACGCGAAAGAACTTGCCCCCCTTCTAACAGCCGTGTACCGCAAGTCTCTAGAGGAGCGGAAGGTTCCAAATGATTGGAAAAAAGCACAGGTAGTCCCAGTCTTCAAGAAGGGTCGTCGAGCAGATGCGCAAAACTATAGATCTATATCTCTGACATCGATCCGTTGTAGAATTTTAGAACATGTTTTTTGCTCGAGTATCATGTCGTTTTTGGAAACCCAGAATCTACTCTGTAGGAATCAACATGGATTCTGGAAACAGCAATCGTGTGAGACCCAACTCGCTTTATTTGTTCATGAGACCCAGAAAATATTAGATACAGGCTCCCAGGTAGATGCTATTTTCCTTGACTTCCGGAAGGCGTTCGATACAGTTCCGCACTGTCGCCTGATAAACAAAGTAAGAGCCTACGGAATGTCAGACCAGCTGTGTGACTGGATTGAAGAATTTTTAGCAAACAGAACACAGCATGTTGTTATCAATGGAGAGACGTCTACAGACGTTAAAGTAACCTCGGGTGTGCCACAGGGGAGTGTTATGGGACCATTACTTTTCACAATATATATAAATGACCTAGTAGATAGTGTCGGAAGTTCCATGCGGCTTTTCACGGATGATGCTGTAGTATACAGAGAAGTTGCAGCATTAGAAAATTGTAACGAAATGCAGGAAGATCTGCAGCGGATAGGCACTTGGTGCAGGGAGTGGCAACTGACCCTTAACATAGACAAATGTAATGTATTGCGAATACATAGAAAGAAGGATCCTTTATTGTATGATTACATGATAGCGGAACAAACACTGGTAGCAGTTACTTCTGTAAAATATCTGGGCGTATGCGTGTGGAACGATTTGAAGTGGAATGATCATATAAAATTAATTGTTGGTAAGGCGGGTACCAGGTTGAGATTCATTGGGAGAGGAAATTTAGTCCATCAACAAAGGAGGTGGCTTACAAAACACTCATTCAACCTATACTTGAGTATTGCTCATCAATGTGGGATCCGTACCAGATCGGGTTGACAGAAGAGATAGAGAAGATCCAAAGAAGAGCGGCGCATATCGTCACAGGGCTATTTGGTAACCGTGATTGTGTTACGGAGATGTTTAGCAAACTCAAGTGGCAGACTCTGCAAGAGAGGCACTCTGCATCGCGGTGTAGCTTGCTCGCCAGGTTTCAAGAGGGTGCGTTTCGGGATGAGGTATCGAATATATTGCTTCCCCCTACTTATACCTCCCGAGGAGATCACGAATGTAAAATTAGAGAGATTCGAGCGCGCACGGAGGCTTTCAGACAGTCGTTCTTCCCGCGAACCATACGCGACTGGAACAGAAAAGGGAAGTAATGACAGTGGCATGTAAAGTGCCCTCCACCACACACCGTTGGGTGGCTTGCGGAGTATAAATGTAGAAGTAGATGTCTACTGCTGTAATAAAACATTGCCTGTTACTTCATGTACTAAATAATGTTCATCTTAACATTCATCTGTCTATATTTAAATGTTAAGCAGCCTACTTATATTTGCGGTTACTAGATGGCACTCTTGGTGTAATGTTCACCTGCCCGCAGTTGCTAACACAGGTGCCCCAGTCTGTTGCTACCTGTGGCTTGACATGTATGAGCAGCCTATAGTGGCCCCCCTTCCATGTACTCTTTTTTAAAAATTTTGTGACTAAAGCTTTATTGCTTGATATTTATTTTATACGTGACGTGACATGTAAGTTCTGTTTCTTCCTTGTACTGTTAGTCAGTACTTACACTTTTATATTAAACATTTTTCCCATAATTTTGTATTTATGTTATAGGCCAATTTGAATGTTTAATTTCTGATGAAGGCACTCATAGAAGTGCCAAAACCAGTTCAAAAGACTTAAGTTTTGCGACTGAGGGCAGTAATTGCTTTGACTTTAATTTGTAAATGGTCACTGACTACACAGCCATGTTTAAAACTTTTACTTTCCTTTGATTGTACTACATGGGACTATACAACATATTGCATTAAATTTCTGCTTCTACCTGTTGTGAGTGAAGTAATATTAGTTTCTGTAGCTACTGATACATTATACATTGATCAGCGAGAACATTGTGACCACCCACCTAATGCCAGTGTGTCCACCTTTGGCCCGGATAACAGTAGCAATGCCTCGTGGCATGGAAGCAATGAGGTGTTGGTAGGTTGCTGGAGGGAACTGGCACCAATCTGCACACACAAGTCACCTAATTCCTGTAAATTCCAGGGAGGGGGCAGTGAGCTCTGATGTCATGTTCAATGACATCCTGGACGTGTTCGATTGTATTCAGATCTGGCAAGTTAGGGGGTCACCAAATCAATTGGAACTCACCACTGTTTCCTTGAACCACTCCATCACACTCCTGACCTTGTGGCATGGTACAGCATCTTGTTGAAAAAGGCCCATTGTTAGGAGTATTCGTTGCACCGTGTGTTCAGACACATTGTACTCTGCCCAGCATTAAAGCCTGACGTTAGTTTCACCACAGTTCGTCATCTGTCCTGTCTTGCCAGTCTGCCCAGCCTACAACATTCGGCATTTGTAATGAGGAGTGGCTGCCCAACCCCACGTCTGGACCTGGTTTCACCATGTGTTGAAGACACTCATCACAGCACTCCTCTGACAACTGACAAGTTCTGCAATTTCTGAAATGCTCATTCTGTGCCTCCATACCATCAAAATCTGCCCTCGACCAAACTTAGATAGATCGCACACCTGCCCCATTCTACACACAGACAGCATGCTCACTGAAACTACCTGCCTCTCCAGTGGGCACTACCTTAACGAAGCACTGTCCGTGCAGGTGGAGAGGCTTGGGTATCCACGGGAAGCTGAGGGCTATGCTGAAGGTAGAGGACCTACTGCCAGAAAGGCCTCAGCCGATGGATCAGACTAAGAGTGTCCCACAACGTCCCATCTTCCCTATCCACTCCTAGTCCTACCCTATTCCCTGACCCAACCCAAGGTGTGATGTGATCCATGCCGAGGGGTGCGTGGCACATGGGAAGTTGTGTCGCAAATGGAGCCTCAGGGTTACCAGGCGACCTCCCCGGGTAATGCCACAAGGCATTCGTGGTGTGGACCTTCTAGATCCCCAAATCTTGTGGAACCAATATGGATCCGATTATAGAAAATAAAGAAAAATAAACTGAGGGGCAAATTGAGACCTCAGATGCTCAAACATCGGGGACAGAACTGATGGAAGGCATTCCCACTACTGAATCACTAGGTCTAGACCTGAGCCAGAAGTGGGAACTGTAACCAAGTAGCTAGACCAGATTAAGATGAACGGCTTGTCTGGGACCCAGAGAAGGAAGCTGCTCAGAGAACAGAGGAAAAAGGAAGGGAAAGAATGGTTTCCTAAAGACAAGTGGAGGGAATTAAAGGGACTAGAACCTAAGACCCCCAGGAAGAAACTGTCTCAGGTTGAAGGGGACATGCAGACCCCCACAACATCAAAGACAGGTAGTAAGCAGACAGGGGAGGAATCAAAGACTCCCTCCTTCCAGGATAAACGAGTCCAGAAAAAACCAAGGCAAGAAATAGGGAAACAGACCTATTGTACTGCAGTCTCGGTTATAGGATGGCAGTTATCCAGGAAGGTTACCTACTGGAGGCCATCACCTCGCAGCAGGAGGAACTGGCACAGATGGCCCTCTTTGAAAAGATTAGGGGGGACGTTGGACCAGGTCCCGACTTCAGGAGGGTCTATCTAGATCGTGTGGTGCACTCATTTTTGTCTGCGAGGGGGTGCACATGGTACAACGTCTCAAGGACAAGGTGCCCTTGATACCCCTGTGGGAAGATGAGAAGCTGCTTGTTAAGATGGCAGCAGAGCTTCTTAAGACCGCAAAGATATCATTATGAGTACCTAAGATCCTTAAGTAAGTCTTGCCCAAGACTCTGTTTGGGAAAATAGGGGTCCAGAACCCAAAAGTCTCGACAGAAGACTGGAGAGAGATTAACCAGAAGGTTGCTCCGGAAGGACAAACCCCGGTGGTGGAGGTCGGTGAGAAGTCCCTGAAGGTGATGCGGGAGCAGGACCTGAAACTGTTTTTAGGCTTCTCACAGGTCACCGTCAGGGTTCTCAAAGATGGAAGCAAGGCCGAGCCTGGAGGTGCTGCAGATTAATCTGCAGCACAGTAAAGAGGCCACTGCTGCCCTGAGCCACTGTCTGGGGAGACAGGAAATGGACGTGGCCTTGATACAAGAACCCTATTTATACAAAGGGGGTGTATCGGGCCTCGGTGGCACTGGAGGTAAGCTGATCTATGCTAGGAATCTAAGAAACTTCAGAATATGTGTCTATGTAAGAAATGGCATTTCTTTTGTGCCAGTGATGGATTTCTGCTCTAGGGATTTAGTGACCATTAAAATGAGGAAGGTATCACGAGGGAAATTATTTTGGCCTCAGCATACCTTCCTTACGGAGACAGCTCTCCTCCTCTCTTGGAGATGAGGAGACTGGTAGAGACTTGCCATCGGCAAGGTGATCAGCTGCTGGTGGGATGCGACACCAATGCCCACAACCTAGTGTGGGGCAGCAAGGACACTAACAGTAGAGGTGAGTACCTTCTTGGATTTCATTTAGCTAACAACTTAGATGTCCTGAATATAGGCAGTAAACCTACATTCAGGAATAGCAGAAGGGACGAAGTAATTGACATAACCTTTGGCTCCATGATAATGGATAGCTATGTCAAGCAATGGCATGCGGTGTTGAAGCCATCCTCATTGGACCACATGTACATCAGATTCAAGGTTGAAATGGGAATCAGGCAGACCATGACCTATAGGAATCCCAGGAAAACAGACTGGGAGACATATAGAAGGAACCTTGACTTAGGCTTATCCGAAATTAAAACCTCGATGAGGAATCCAGTAGAATTTGAGGAAGTAGCAGAGGCTGTTACTTCTGCCATAGTGACCTTGTACCTGGACAACTGTACAATCACCAGGAAGTGCACAAATAGGAGCATTCCTTGGTGGAATAATAAGCTGGAAACGCAAAGAAAGCAGGTACGGAGACTGTTTAATGTTGCGAGATGTAAAGGACAATGGGCTAAATATCATGAGGCCCTTGTCAATTAGAATCTTGCAATAAGACAAGCAAAGGAGGCATCCTGGAAGGTATTCTGTGAGGTAGTGGAGGGCACGGCTGCACCAGCCAGACTTCACAAGATTCTCACTAGAGTACCAACCAATTCAGGAGGTACGTTGAGGAAGGAGGATGGGGAATATACAAAGACAGCACACGAGATGCTGGAATTTCTCCTCAAAACTCACTTTCCTCAATATGCTCTGCCAGACAACACAGACCAGTTTGTGACTCCAGAGAGACAACGGTTCTCAGGCACTCGAAGAGAGGACTGGGAATCGGCCAAGGAGTGTGTGAACTTCAACAAAATCCATTGGGCGGTGGGAACATTCCAACCATTCAAGTCACCTGGCCCCAGATGGAATTTTTCCAGCTCTCTTGCAACAGGCAAGAGGAAAGCTCATAAGAGTGCTATGCAGGCTATTCAGGGTTAGCCTAGCAGTAGGAATCCTTCCTAATGCTTGGAGGGCAGTGAAGGTTGTCTTCATTCCAAAGCCAGGGAGAATTGATCATACCAAGGCCAACGATATGAGACCAATCACTCTGTCCTTCATTCTCAAAACATTGGAAAAACTGGTTAATGTATATGTTGGGGAGGGGAGGCTAAATAGGGTCCCTCTACACCCAAGCCAACAAGCATACCAAACAGGTAAATCATGTGAGACAGCTCTCCACCAACTCATTGGGAAGGTGGAAAAAGCACTTCACTTCCAAGAAATAGCCCTCTGCATTTTCCTGAATATCGAGGGGGCCTTCAGTAACATGACCTTCGATCCATGGTAAGGGCAGCAGAGGTGCATGACCTGGGGACCCCACTATATGTAGGTGGACCAGGGCCACGCTTTGGGGAAGACAGTTAGAGGCTACCATGATGAATGAAAAGAGGGTAATTGAGACCACTAGAGGCTGTCCACAAGGAGGAGTTTTGTCTCCTCTATTGTGGAATGTAGTGGTGAACGAACCCATTGAGGAACTAAGTTCTAGACAATGCTTCTGCCAAGGATACGCAGATGACCTTGTCATAGTAATACTTGGCAATTTCACTGACACTGTCAGAAATATGGCACAAGGAAGATTGGGCATTGTGCAAAAATGGTACATTAAACAGTATCTGAGAGTTAATCCTAAGAAGACTGTTGTCATGCCATTTACGAAGAGACATATTCAACGTGCAAGTTGGAATCTAAAGCTCTTCGATGAAACTCTACCTGTGAAGGGGATAGTGAAATATCTAGGGGTAACCTTGGATGAGAAGCTAACTTGGACCCCTCACATTAAGAGCATCTGTTCCAAGGCAAAAAGTACTCTAGTGAGTACCAGGAGGACTTGTGGCAAAAACTGTGATTTAAGTCCCAGGGGTATGCACTGGATATACACCACAGTGCTTAGACCTAGGATTTCCTACGTGGCTGTAGTGTGATGGTAGAAGGTAGAACAGCGGGTTGCTGCTAAGGAGCTTGCTAGGGTGCAGAGATTGGCCTGCTTAGCCATAACAGGCAGAATTAGCAGCACACCAACCATTGGGTCAAGATGGAGGCAGCAGCTGGGGCACACAGACTTAAAGCTGGCAAAAACTGGATCTCATTCGGATATCCAGAATCATACACTAACATAGTGAGTAAGGTAAATATAGGAATGGCTGGGGAAATGCCTGCTGACTATATAATAACTCCCAACTGCTTCGACAAGCCTTACAACATAATAATTGGAAGTAGGGAGCAGTGGGAAAAAACAGTTCGACACCATATGGGGGACATCGTTTGGTTCACCGATGGGTCGAAAACAGACCAAGGCATTGGGGCAGGGGTGTATGTGGGGTTCAGCCAAGACTGGAGAACATCATCTCTCTAGGGAAACTGGCCTCAGTATTCCAAGCTGAAATTACTGCAATCAGGTATGTGTGGAGGAGAATATGCATATGTACTACAATGACCGTAGCATCTACATCTATTCAGACAGCCAGGCAGCCCTGAAATCATTGGCAGCTCCTGCAACAAGATCTAAGATTGTTGCAGATTGCCACAGGGCTCTGGTGGAGCTAGGGGGAAGCAATAGGGTAAACCTAGTGGAGGCCCTGGTGAAGCATCCCCAACTCCTTTTTTAGGTACTCCAGGTCGACATCTGCTCATAGATACGTATCGTCGGTAGGTTTTCCGGCTTTACTTCCCGATGTGACAGTGACGACTCTCCGATGAGGTGCAGGCCTTGTGTTTTGCTATTACTGTGAGTCTTGTAAATATTGTTTTTATTTAGTAATTTGCCCAGCTAAAATTCTCCCCTTTTATGATTACGACAGCCTGCGCCACCTGTCGGAGGGAGTGGGGACGTCAAAAAGTCACAAAAGTTCGTATTAAGCAGTCCGTAAAACACGTAAACGTTCACTTCAGTTAGTGTATTAGTTAATGCCTACGCTTTCTGCTAGATGGTGCTGACTCACTGCCGAATAGCTTTGGTTCCGTAAAACCTTCACTGATTAGTGCTAGGTTAATGAAATAAGTACATCACTCTTGTATTTCACTTTCACTCTATATTCAAGGATTAAGATAGTGATGGATAATGGTCTATTTAAAATGCTAATATGCACGCCTTCTACATCCAGATTCACAACTAACGGCACACGACACTTTCAAAAGTCCACACGTTTTTTTAAAGTTCCAATCTAGCACTTGTTGTTGTTGTTGTTGTGGTCTTCAGTCCTGAGACTGGTTTGATGCAGCTCTCCATGCTACTCTATCCTGTGCAAGCTTCTTCATTTCCCAGTACCTACTGCAACCTACATCCTTCTGAATCTGCTTAGTGTATTGATCTCTTGGTCTCCCTCTACGATTTTTACCCTCCACGCTGCCCTCCAATGCTAAATTTGTGATCCCTTGATGCCTCAAAACATGTCCTACCAACCGATCCCTTCTTCTAGTCAAGTTGTGCCACAAACTTCTCTTCTCCCCAATCCTATTCAATACCTCCTCATTAGTTACGTGATCTACCCACCTTGTCTTCAGCATTCTTCTGTAGCACCACATTTCGAAAGCTTTTATTCTCTTCTTGTCCAAACTGGTTATCGTCCATGTTTCACTTCCATACATGGCTACACTCCATACAAATACTTTCAGAAACGACTTCCTGACACTTAAATCTATACTCGATGTTAACAAATTTCTCTTCTTCAGAAACGATTTCCTTGCCATTGCCAGTCTACATTTTATATCCTCTCTACTTCGACCAGCATCAGTTATTTTACTCCCTAAATAGCAAAACTCCTTTACTACTTTAAGTGTCTCATTTCCTAATCTAATCCCCTCAGCATCACCCGATATAATTTGACTACATTCCATTATCCTCGTTTTGCTTTTGTTGATGTTCATCTTATATCCTCCTTTCAAGACACTGTCCATTCCGTTCAACTGCTCTTCCAAGTCCTTTGCTGTCTCTGACAGAATTACAATGTCATCGGCGAACCTCAAAGTTTTTACTTCTTCTCCATGAATTTTAATACCTACTCCGAATTTTTCTTTTGTTTCCTTTACTGCTTGCTCAATATACAGATTGAATAACATCGGGGAGAGGCTACAACCCTGTCTCACTCCTTTCCCAACCACTGCTTCCCTTTCATGCCCCTCGACTCTTATAACTGCCATCTGGTTTCTGTACAAATTGTTAATAGCCTTTCGCTCCCTGTATTTTACCCCTGCCACCTTCAGAATTTGAAAGAGAGTATTCCAGTTAACGTTGTCAAAAGCTTTCTCTAAGTCTACAAATGCTAGAAATGTAGGTTTGCCTTTTCTTAATCTTTCTTCTAAGATAAGTCGTAAGGTTAGTATTGCCTCACGTGTTCCAACATTTCTACGGAATCCAAACTGATCCTCCCCGAGGTCCGCTTCTACCAGTTTTTCCATTCGTCTGTAAAGAATTCGCGTTAGTATTTTGCAGCTGTGACTTATTAAACTGATAGTTCTGTAATTTTCACATCTGTCAACACCTGCTTTCTTTGGGATTGGAATTATTGTATTCTTCTTGAAGTCTGAGGGAATTTCGCCTGTCTCATACATCTTGCTCACCAGATGGTAGAGTTTTGTCAGGACTGGCTCTCTCATGGCCGTCAGTAGTTCTAATGGAATGTTGTCTACTCCTGGGGCCTTGTTTTAACTCAAGTCTTTCAGTGCTCTGTCAAACTCTTCACGCAGTATTGTATCTCCCATTTCATCTTCATCTACATTCTCTTCCATTTCCATAATATTGTCCTCAAGTACATCACCCTTGTATAGACCCTCTATATACTCCTTCCAGCCGGCCGCGGTGGTCTTGCGGCTCAAGGCGCTGCAGTCCGGAACCGCGGGACTGCTACGGTCGCAGGTTCGAATCCTGCCTCGGGCATGGATGTGTGTGATGTCCTTAGGTTAGTTAGGTTTAAGTAGTTCTAAGTTCTAGGGGACTGATGACCTAAGATGTTAAGTCCCATGGTGCTCAGAGCCATTTGAACCATTTACTCCTTCCACATTTCTGCCTTCCCTTCTTTGCTTAGAACTGGGTTTCCATCTGGGCTCTTGATATTCATACAAGTGGTTCTCTTCTCTCCAAAGGTCTCTTTAATTTTCCTGTAGGCAGTATCTATCTTACCCCTAGTGAGACAAGCCTCTACATCCTTACATTTGTCCTCTAGCCATCCCTGCTTAGCCATTTTGCACTTCCTGTCAATCTCATTTTTGAGACGTTTGTATTCCTTTTTGCCTGCTTCATTTACTGCATTTTTATATTTTCTCCTTTCATCAATTAAATTCAATATTTCTTCTGTTACCCAAGGATTTCTATTAGCCCTCGTCCTTTTACCTACTTGATCCTCTGCTGCCTTCACTACTTCATCCCTCAGAGCTACCCATTCTTCTTCTACCGTATTTCTTTCCCCCATTCCTGTCAATTGTTCCCTTATGCTCTCCCTGAAACTCTCTACAACCTCTGGTTCTTTCAGTTTATCCAAGTCCCATCTCCTTAAATTCCCGCCTTTTTGCAGTTTCTTCAGTTTCAATCTGCAGTTCATAACCAATAGATTGTGGTCAGAATCACATCTGCCCCTGGAAATGTCTTACAGTTTAAAACCTGGTTCCTAAATCTCTGTCTTACCATTATGTAATCTATCTGATACCTTTTAGTATCTCCAGGATTCTTCCAGGTATACAACCTTCTTTCATGATTCTTGAACCAAGTGTTAGCTATGATTAAGTTATGCTCTGTGCAAAATTCTACAAGGCGGCTTCCTATTTCATTTCTTCCCCCCAATCTAAATTCACCTACTATGTTTCCTTCTCTCCCTTTTCCTACTGACGAATTCCAGTCACCCATGACTATTAAATTTTCGTCTCCCTTCACTACCTGAATAATTTCTTTTATCTCGTCATACATTTCATCAATTTCTTCATCATCTGCAGAGCTAGTTGGCATATAAACTTGTACTACTGTAGTAGGCATGGGCTTTGTGTCTATCTTGGCCACAATAATGCGTTCACTATGCTGTTTGTAGTAACTAACCCGCACTCCTATTTTTTTATTCATTATTAAACCTACTCCTGCATTACCCTTATTTGATTTTGTATTTATAACCCTGTAATCACCTGACCAAAAGTCTTGTTCCTCCTGCCACCGAACTTCACTAATTCCCACTATATCTAACTTTAACCTATCCATTTCCCTTTTCAAATTTTCTAACCTACCTGCCCGATTAAGGGATCTGACATTCCACGCTCCAATCCGTAGAATGCCAGTTTTCTTTCTCCTGATAACGATGTCCTCTTGAGTAGTCCCCGCCTGGAGATCCGAATGGGGGACTATTTTACCCAAGAGGACGCCATCATCATTTAATCATACAGTAAAGCTGCATGTCCTCGGGAAAAATTACGGCTGTAGTTTCCCCTTGCTTTCAGCCGTTCGCAGTACCAGCACAGCAAGGCCGTTTTGGTTAATGTTACAAGGCCAGATCAGTCAATCATCCAGACTGTTGCCCCTGCAACTACTGAAAAGGCTGCTGCCCCTCTTCAGGAACCACATGTTTGTCTGGCCTCTCAACAGATACCCCTCCGTTGTGGTTGCACCTACGGTACGGCCATCTGTATCGCTGAGGCACGCAAGCCTCCCCACCAACGCAAGGTCCATGGTTCATGGGGGGGAATCTAGCACTAAGGTCCTAAAATCCCCTTAATACTCCATTGCTACCAGCAGTCAGAAATCGTACACTACATCACTTATAATCTCCGTAATATAACAACAGTTTATCGTGAATCTTAACACAATAAAGTCCAATCTAATTATTGTCTCACTGACTGACGCAGGTTCCCCACCCTTTAACAAAACAATCAAGGAAAAAAGGCGGCAATAATGATGATCAGGCCTTTTTATAGGTTTTTCATCACAAGAGTTTAACGTCACTGCCTTCTCCATGACGTAGCTTCCGTGGCGTTGCTGTACTTAGACGTTAAACTACTTGCTGATATACTATAATTTTGATCTGCAATTACCGAACTCTCATTCTACACTATTTTCCCCTCTAAAAATTCTATTCTTAATTTTAAATTATTCTTTCTATAGCTTTTACCACTGTAAACTGAACCGAGGTGTTAAACTGGCCACTCAGGGATCTGTGGCAATGAACAAGCCAATAGATTGGCTAGGATGGGGGCAACAACTCCATTTATTGGACCAGAACCTGTCCTGACAATCACTAAGGCTATGATCAGATTAGAACTATGGAACTGGCTTAGGAAACAGCACGTAGGATATTGGACCAAAGTCCATAAACAAAAACATGGTAAGGTAATGATGCCCAAGATGATTGGACTGACCACTGGCCATGGGAATTCCAAAAAACACCTACACACAATGGGTATAACGGAAGAGGACTCTAAATGTAGGATCTGTGATGAGGGCGAAGAAACCGCATCACACCAATCTTCGAATGCATGGCATTGGAGAGTAAAAGATACAGAATCTTTGGGACAACAAGACCTGAAGAAATTGTGTCTAGCAAAAAACTGGTAGAGGGACTCCTTGCACTATTTAAGGGCACTGGTTGGCTTTACTAGATATACAGGGAGCAATACCGTGCAATAAACCTAGTTTCGGTGCGGGCAGTGGCAGGTCATACCTAAGCTGTTTTAGCTTCCCTGTTAAAATCAATCAATCAAACTACCTGCACCATGCATATGTCTGACGCAGTCGTTCCTCGCCAAATGATGCTGCTATCGCCTGGATGGACTCACATTGGTAGTAGGTTAGTGGTCATGATGTTCTGGCTGATCAGTGTATATTTTATTGAAGGGGGCCTAGGTTTTTATTTGTTTTTATTTTTGGATGTGGGCCTGTAGCCCGTACATTTTACCTCTGGATAATGGTGAGTGCACAGTTTGACTTTGTATCATGTAAATGATTACGCTGTCAAAGTTGTGAGAGTCTGTTATAATGTTTACCCCTGATTTGCAGTTTCTTTGAAGTTATGATAAATCAGTGTACTTAAGCAATGATGTAAATGAACAATTATTATTACGTTAAAGCATTTCATGTGTTTTACTGGGTTTATATTAGGTCACTTTCTTGCCTGTCTGTTCAGTACAAATTTTATAATTGATGTTAAACTAACTTCCCAATGAGCTTGCAATTTGAAATTTCAAACTTATTTCGGAGGTGGATGACACTGTAATATTAAGTCACTTTCTTGTCTGGTGTGTGGTGGAGGGTACTTTTTTCCTGTTCACGTTACAAATAGATTGCAGGAAGAATGGTTGCTGAGCTCCAATCTCTCTAATTTTTATGTTCATGGCCTTTTTGTAAGATTTAGACAGGAAGAAGCAAAATAATGGTTGTCAGATGAAGATAAACTGAAATAAACCACAAATTTACCACATGTCTGTTGTAATCTGATCAAAATGTTTGAAACTGACTGAAAAATTCCACACATGCATGACTAAAAACAAAACAAAAATAAAGAACGTAAATAAAAATCAAGTTTTAATGTTCCACATTTTTAAATCAGACTAAAAAGTATAATTTCTCCTAGCACCATACAGATTCCTAACCCCATATAGATAGTCCTGAAAATTTGTGATTGTGAATTTTTAATAGTTATGAAAATATTCATAAGATCTAAAATGAAAAATGTTGGCACACAAAATAGGCGATAGTAAGGAAGTGCTACTTGTGCATTAATTATGTATTGCATGCACCACGTTTTACATTTTAAATCTTACAGGTATTTTCATAATTATTGAAAATTCACAATCACAAAGTTTCACAACTATATGAAGTTAGGAATCTGTATGGCATTAGGAAAAATTATTTTACACTTTTTAGGCAGATTTAAAAATCTGGTACATAAAAAATTCGTTTTTTATTCAAATAATTATTATGGTTTTTATTCATGAAATCCTATGTGGTATAGGTGAAGGAAGATCCCTGACAGCTAGCGATACTGCTGCCATTTTTTGACTACAAACTGCAAGTGGATGCAGATGCAAAAAATATAGGCTTACTGGAGTGTAACAAGAAGTCATATTTGGAGGGAGATGAGGTAGGAGACAGAACCGAACAGCAGATATGCACTTACGGTAAAGGTTAACTTTGACCTTTTTTTTTTTTTTTTTTTCGCTTTCTGTTTTGCCTTACTCTGTTGCTAGACTGTATCGTTGGATTCTGAATGGGCATCTTACCTCGTTTCAATATTATTTACAGCTGTTCAGGCCACAAGCCCAACCACATGGACAAGGCACACGTAAGCAGCTGAAAAGTATACTGTGATACACATCTCATAATTTTCTAGAATTTCTTGCTATCATGAAGAATCATAGCTCAGAGATATGGAAACAGGTACATTTACAACATTGTTTCAGTCTTAACATGAAGTATCTCACCTGTTCCACAAATCATGTTACCCAGATCGTCTACAAATAAAACCATAACAATTTTTATGTTACAAATGCATGTGCAATTTTAAGTTATGATTAATTACTACAGACATTAGTAGGTAATTACATTATGTGTAGATGCAGATGTGGGCACATAATTTAGTGATAAGTGTAACATAATTTCATGATATTTGGAAGATGATTTCTAGAATGAATGATACATGCAATTGTGTACAATGAACTTTATTTCTGCTAACATATAGTTGATGTACAATAAATGCCAATTTTTTAAACTTTTAAAATTAATCAGAACTAGAATTATCGTTTAATGGAGCTGAAGTGCCTCACATGAAAATTTCTCACTCTGTATCTGAACAGTGATACAAAACATGATGTGGCACTATAATACACAAAGGACACAGTACACCCATTTTACATCATTGTTCTCTCCCACTTCATCAGTATAGAGGCATTCACAACTACTGCATCACCAGTCGTCGTCATTTCCAAATGTTGCTTCTTTTGTCTTCATCTCTTTTTAAGGTGTAGATGGAGCTGATGTGTCCCCCTTTATTTTCTTGAATAGAAGTGAGACACTTTACCCTCATGTCTATTTTTCTACTCCGCATTGTCTCCTTGGTTTTCTCCAGCACCAATGACTCCTTAAAGATGTGTTGAAGGTCTGATGTTTCATGCAGTCAAAAATCTGTAGTGTTCTCTGTAAGCAGTGATGGTGTGAGAGCTTCTCCTGGTGTGGCTTCCTTATTGAATGGAAGAATTCCTGTTTTCTTACAAGGAAAACTTCACATCACATCCCCTCTCAAATTTAATAGTAAAATGGCCCAGTGGGTAGCTCATTAAAAACTGAACACAGATGAAGCTTGAAAACCGGAAGCAGCTATACTGAACTGAGAAGAAAAAAGCAAAGTAGAAACAGTGAACGGTCCAAGCTCACGATGTGCAACATCAATTAAATTGAAAAAATTATGGCTTCATGGTTTTGTCGTCGCAATGTTGGAATGCAGGGCGGGAGATCTGTGTTCAAATCTCCCTTGTGCCCCCACTTTTTAAAAAATTTGAACTTCCCATCTGCCTGTTCAGTTTCTGTACTCTTGGCAACTGTCATACTATACTTGGTTAGAGAATATAAGTCATGTGGTAAGAATATATTACCATCACAAATAAATGTGAGGAATAGTGAGAGCCGGCAAGATGCCACATAGATCTCTCACACAAACGAATACAACAACAAATAAACATGTATGAACTATGTTACAACAAAGGAATGCAAGAGTCAAAACTTCCAACATGGAACACAAGTCATAACATGTGGTACTTGCATAGAACAAATAGGAGGAACATACGTCTCTGAGATCTCTTCCTTACATCTCACTGTTGCAAATGGACATTATACCATGGCACAGACACAAATCTGAATTCAGCGAACCGACATGTCAGTGACTGGGTGGACAGTTCGTAATTTTTTGAAAAACAAAAAAAAATAATAATAATTGCAAAGGGCATGAGGGAGAATTGAACACAGATCTCTCATTCGTAGTCCAACACTGTGACGACGTTAGAAGCACTAGAAACATTCTTTTGGTAAAAACCTGGACTAAAGCTGGGGGCAGGATGAATGGATGCTAGTCCTATTGGGTTTCCCTGTTCAATTTTATCTTATATAAGAACTCATACTGTCTGCCCATTGTGATTTGCAGGACGTGTAAATTCTTACATCCAGAGGCTGTAAAAGGTATGCAGAATGCACATGAAAAGTCTGTAAGATGATACTGTTCGTTGTCAACTTTAATATGTTTGGCCTGATGTGCAATGCATGGCAGTCCAGGAAAAAGATAACTGGCTGTATGGGTGGAATGAAACTTCACAAGTTTCACTGCTTCTGTTAATTAACCTTTCTGATATTTTCAATATTTTTCTCTTTTCTTTTGGCATATTCTGACCTGAAAAATGAAGGAAGTATTTTACGGTAGGTAATTTCGTCATAAGCCGTAACAAAAAAATACTTACATGAACGTAAAGCTAATTATACAGTAAATGAATTTTACTTAGTAGGCCTACACTATGTTTGTAAAACACGCAGAAACCAAGCTATACCACGAAACAGGGGTCCCCACATGAACATCACCTTTACAAACTCTAGGAAGCTAAGAATTTCCTTTCAAAACTTGAGCTGTAGCTTTTGTCACGCAAATAACAAAACTAGGAGCGATATCAGGGACAGCTCTAAGGGGGGCGTGCCATGGTCCAGGCCAGCAGATTTTCGGGGGCTGCAAATTCATCTCGTATAAATAAAGAAATGTGAGACTAGTTGGAAACACAAATTACTCATAAAATCAAGGATCTTACTGAAACTTATCTGCGGTACAGAAACAGAGTGCTCCGATTTACGAAAGAAACCTTGACTCATAAAAAAATTGGAAATATTTATTCCTGAACACTCTGTACAGACAATAGTTTTATGCGTATATAAAATAAAAAAGCGTATATAACTATATAATATCGTATTACATTGCTGAAAAACACATTTCATTCGTCACACGTAGAACACCACTGGTTGTTGTCTCGTTGACGTAACGGTATCGTGAAATAGGTGACAGCCAGATCGCGCTAATGTCGCGAATTAAAAAACGGACTTGAAGTTTTAAGTATTTGGCTACTATTTAGTTACTTAACAGTATTTGTAGGAATCTTCTGCAGACATGGAGCAATTATAAACATAATAATACGTTCATTGTGGGGTTCTTCCTAAAATTTGAAAATTTGTGGTAAGGACTTTGGGACCAAACTGCTGAGGTCATCGGCCCTTTGGCTTACACACTAATTAAACTAACTTTCGCTAAGGACAGCACCCATGCCCGAGGGAGGACTCAAACCTCCGACGGGGACAGCCGCACGAACACTGACAAGACACCTCAGACTGCATGGTTACCCCGCGTGGCTGGAGTTCTCCATTTTCAACAGTACGATAACGATGATGTTTCAAAATATACCCTCACTCTCTTTCTCTTTAATTTGTACTAGGTTAATGCATAACAATTTCAAATACTGGTAATTGACGCACTTTTTCGATTTACATTATGGTAAAATTTTTTTTAGAAATCTATCAAGCAGATTCTGCACTGAAATGCCTAAGACGGTTTCGATTATTCATATTTCTCTGCAACAATATGCTGTTCTTGTATTACACATAACCCACTGAAAATGATGTTTCCAGAATGAGATTTTCACTCTGCAGCGGAGTGTGCGCTGATATGAAACTTGCTGGCAGATTAAAACTGTGTGCCCGATCGAGACTCGAACTCGGGACCTTTGCCTTTCGCGGGCAAGTGCCCTACCATCTGAGCTACCGAAGCACGACTCAAGCCCGGTACTCACAGCTTTACTTCTGCCAGTATCTCGTCTCCTACCTTCCAAACTTTACAGAAGCTCTCCTGCGAACCTTGCAGAAGTAAAGCTGTGAGTACCAGGCGTGAGTCGTGCTTCGGTAGCTCAGATGGTAGAGCACTTGCTCGCGAAAAGCAAAGGTCCCGAGTTCGAGTCTCGGTGGGACACACAGTTTTAATCTGCCAGCAAGTTTCATATCAGCGCACACTCCGCTGCAGAGTGAAAATCTCATTCTGGAAACATCCCCCAGGCTGTGGCTAAGCCATGTCTCCGCAATATCCTTTCTTTCAGGAGTGCTAGTTCTGCAAGGTTCGCAGGAGAGCTTCTGTAAAGTTTGGAAGGTAGGAGACGAGGTACTGGCAGAAGTAAAGCTGTGAGTACCGGCCGTGAGTCGTGCTTCGGTAGCTCAGATCGTAGAGCACTTGCCCGCGAAAAGCAAAGGTCCCGAGTTCGAGTCTCGGTCGGGCACACAGTTTAAAGCTGCCAGCAAGTTTCATATCAGCGCACACTCCGCTGCAGAGTGAAAATCTCATTCTGGAAACATCCCCCAGGCTGTGGCTAAGCCATGTCTCCGCAATATCCTTTCTTTCAGGAGTGCTAGTTCTGCAAGGTTCGCAGGAGAGCTTCTGTAAAGTTTGGAAGGTAGGAGACGAGGTACTGGCAGAAGTAAAGCTGTGAGTACCGGCCGTGAGTCGTGCTTCGGTAGCTCAGATCGTAGAGCACTTGCCCGCGAAAGGCAAAGGTCCCGAGTTCGAGTCTTGGTCGAGCACACAGTTTTAATCTGCCAGCAAGTTTCATAATAGCACACACTCCGCTGCAGAGTGAAAATCTCATTCTGGAAACATCCCCCAGGCTGTGGCTAAGCCATGTCTCCGCAATATCCTTTCTTTCAGGAGTGCTAGTTCTGCAAGGTTCGCAGGAGAGCCTCTGTAAAGTTTGGAAGGTAGGAGACGAGGTACTGGCAGAAGTAAAGCTGTGAGTACCGGCCGTGAGCCGTGCTTCGGTAGCTCAGATCGTAGAGCACTTGCCCGCGAAAGGCAAAGGTCCCGAGTTCGAGTCTCGGTCGGGCACACAGTTTTAATCTGCCAGCAAGTTTCAATGATAAGTTTGTTTGACATTAAAATGCTGCGTAAAAAGCTGAAATTATGTTTGAAATGTTGAATAATTTGCAAATAAATACGTAAATCAACAGCAAAATATTGATATTTTCTTTTAGAGGCCGTAGATAATGAATACTGAGTCTTAAGTATGTTTCGGCTTGAGTTACCGGGGTAAATATTTTTGGGAGTTGGCAGCCGTGCACTGTGGATAAAGCTGTTATATAGCAATAATGGTCGCTTGTTTTGTTTGTTAGTAGCTAAGTAGCGACTGTAGTGTTACATATAGTGGTTGAACTAGGTTTGCCAGGTTGTACGTTTTTCCGGTATTATTGCGTTTTTTTACTGTTAATTTCGCCTTACGTTTTTTATTTCCCCGTACAGCACTTTCTTCCGTTTTGTAATATTTCTCGCTAAACTATCGCAGAACCCAACACAATTCTTCCCTTTAATATAAATATAACAAAAATTCACATTAATTTGGTTATATTTGTTATTATTACCGTTCAGATATAGATTTTAGGCTGGTCTACGTTTAAATTGGTACTTCTGACGATCACTCGATCGCATAATCGATAACGTTGTCGATATACTTATTTCGATTCTGTTGTGTACAACTTCAGATGTTTGTAAACTAATAAACTTCGTTGCAGTGAAAATTTCTTGAATCCATATAGTGGAAAGTCTAATTTTCTTAATTTACTTTTGTTCAAGAATTGTAATGAGTTCACCAGCGAAGTAGAAACGCGGCAAGCAACAGCAGTACAGTCAGGGGTACTTAAAGAAATGGGAAGATACTTTCCCGTGGGTTAGGCATGGTTTAACTTCTGGTAAACACGCTTTTTGTTGTGCAGGAAGGAATTCAGCGTTTCTCATAGTGGACAGTTTGATCTCATGCAACACGCTCAGTACAAAGGACATCAGTTGAAGGAGAAAGCAAGTAGTCAGACCACGAAAGTTTCCAAATATTTTGTGAACTCTAAGAAATCTGAAGCCAACGTTGTCATTGCTTATGAGTTAGGACTTTTGTATCACACAGTCAAACACAACCTAAGTTATTCAACTTTGGATTGTAGCAATAAATTGACGTCATGTATATTCACAGATTCAGAAACCGCTGTAAAACTTTCCTGTGGCAAGACGAAGGCAGAAATGTTGGTGAAAAACGTATTAGCACCTAAAAGTGTCCGTGATGTTGTTAATATTCTAAAATCTTCTGAAAATGGTAAGTTTTTCTCAGTAGCAACAGACGCTTCGAATAGAGGCAACAGAAAGATGTTCCCAATTTGTATAAGATACTTTGAACGTTTAGTAGGTGTACAGAACAAACTGTTGACATTTATTGAACAGCCTGATGAAACTTCAAATGTAGTGGCAAAGTCTGGAGAACCATTCACTAAATATTAATAATTTAACTGCATAAAGTGCTGACAATGCTAATGTGAATTTTGGCAGGAAACAATTTGTTTATAAATTACTGCTTTCCGTAAAGTCCAACCTGAGAAAGCCATATGTTCAAACCACATGGTTCATAATACGATGAAGCATGCTATGGAAGAGCTGGAAATGGATGTAGAGAATCTTGTTTTGAAGATCTATAATCATTTCTCGGTATCAGCTAAAAGGCGTGAGGAACTGAAATCATTTTTTGAATTTATGGATTTTGAGTGGTCTGAGATATTAAGGCATGTGCGCACAAGATGGCTGTCCTTAACTCCTGCCATTAACAGATTGATTGAGTGTTGGCCAGCTATAAAGAGCTATTTCAGGAGCATTGATGCCTGTCCAAAACAACTTGCATCAGTATTTTTAGCTGAAGAACCAGTGAAAGGAATTATTCCCGAAATTTACTTGAATTTTGTGTCAAATATAGGAGGTCAAACGCAAACAGTATCCAAATACCTGGAGAAAAGGGAGCTAAGCATCATTGAATCACATAACAGTATGTGCTTGATGTATAAGAAGATTACACAAAGAAAGAAGGATAAATTCTATGGGAGTGAAACCAAGAAATTAATGGGAGCGATTTCATCAACATCTCTTAATAAGATTTCATGTGAATTTGATTCTTTCTATGACACATTGTTGAAATATCTTGAAAACCATTATGACTTCTCAGCTAGTAATAAGAATGCAAGTTTGTAACCTCTTTCTTTGAATGGGGAATTACAATATTGTGATCTTGAGCTTGCAGTGGAAACACTTAATCTACAAGATAGGATCATCCTGGACAGCTGTATGAAGAATTTTGTGAAGTGAAAGATAACTTTGCTAACTGTATCACTAAGGATGGTGATGTTGTGTCAAGTGGGTAAAATTCTTCACACTAGTGCCTCAACAAAAAGTGACAAATATCTCTCAGCTCGTGTTTTATACTAAGCGTACCAGGTTCAAATGCATTTGTGGAATGAGTGTTTTCGATGATGAAGAACAAGTGGACTGATGTTAGGAACAGGTGTTCACCAGAATTTATAAAATCAGAGCTTCTAATAGTAATAAATTTTGACATGTCCTGCAAAGATTTTTTAACCAGCTAAAGAATGACAGTATATTCCTACATAAAGCTAAATCAGTGTCAAAATACCATAATGATATGAAGGACTAGGACTTAAGATATAAATGTGAGCCGGCCGAAGTGGCCGAGCAGTTCTAGGCGCTACAGTCGGGAGCCGCGCGACCGCTACGGTCGCAGGTTCGAATCCTGCCTCGAGCATGGATGTGTGTGATGTCCTTAGGTTAGTTAGGTTTAAGTAGTTCTAAGTTCTAGGGGACTGATGACCTCAGAAGTTAAGTCCCATAGTGCTTAGAGCCATTTGAACCATTTTGTAAATGTGAGCTATTTTTGATTGAAAATGGCATTTAATAAAAATATGAATGCACTAGCCATTAAAAAATATGTCCATGAAAAATCTTCCTTTTTTTGGTGAAGAAACTGGCAACCCTAGGTCGAACTGTGGATTATGGCGCTAATATAGGTCTGTATGTGGTGCACTTAGAGACATATTTTATTTGCCAGACACAATTTATTTTCGTCTATTAACTTCAAACAATAACGATATAGGTAAAGACTGTTCTATCACCGGCCGTATCATTCCTTTTGGAGGCTGTTAGGTAAAGGCAATAACAATTGTGTTAACAGTTGATAACTACATTCAGCTGGCAGAGCCACCCTACAGTTAGCCCTGTATGAAAACGCTTTCTCACAGTGACGCGACATGTTTTCATTAGACAATAAGTTATTGCGAGTGTTATAAAACTGTTGCAATGTCTGACGGCAGAAAGCGCCATTCAAGCAGCCAGAAAAGACGAGTGGAAGGAGAAAATGCAGACAAAAAATTGAAATTTTCGTTAGATTATTTTATCCAACCTAAAGAAGATTTTGATCAGAATGATCCAAGCACAAATGCAGATGCCCGAGGCAGGATTCGAACCTGCGACCGTAGTGGTCGCGCGGTTCCAGACTGAGGCGCCTAGAACCGCTCGGCTACAAATGCCGGCACTGCTCCAGGTGATTCTAGAAACTGTCAGTGATGTAGTTGATTCAGATCCTGCAAAATGACCTGACAAAATAGATGATTTTGTTAGGCCAACGTTAGTCAAGAGACGGCCTCCAGAAAAGGTGACGGAATTTACAGTTTGTGCAATGGTGAAAGTGCTCAGAGGAAATGGTTACTTTATTCAAAAAGTGCAAATGCTGGTTTTTGTTTCAGCCGTAAACTCTTTTCGAACATTAAAATATCGTTGACTTCAGGTGGTTATAATAACTGGTGGCACATTTCTGAGACTAGCGAGTCCCAAGTGCATTTGGAATCGCAGCGAAAGTGGGTGAAACTCGTCAGAGGATTAAAATCTGGCAGTACTTTCGATGCAGGAACCCAGCAGATATTAAATGCAGAAACCCAACATTTGAAAGGTGTAATTGATCGCCTTATAGCAATTATCCAGTTTTTTGATAGACAGTGTCTTGCCTCAAGAGGAACTCCAGACAAACTGTTCACTCACAACAATGGGAATTTCTTAAAATTGGTCGAATTATTTGGTAAATTTGATTCAGTTCCCGGTGAACCTATAAGTAGAACAAACCATGGTGAAAATAAGTCTCGTCATTATCTGGGTAAAAACATACCAAATGAAATAATTCGCATTATCCATCAAAAAATTAAAAACAAAATATTGTCTTTATTCAGATCTGCTAAATATTGTAGTTTAATTGTAGACTGTATACCAGATATTTCTTGTGCTGAGAATATGAAAATGATAGTGCGTTTTGTGAATGTGATTTCTACTGATCTTGACACATGCGATGTAAATATCAGTGAACATTTTCTTGGATTTGTACCTGTAAGAGATGCGTCTGGTTTGGGGCTTACAGAGGTCGTCTTAAAGCAGTTAGAAGAAATTAAAATACCTGTGGAGGACATGAGCGGTCATGGCTATGATAACGGCTTTAATATGAAAGGCAAGAACATAGAAACACAAAAGAGGGTTTTAGATCTAAATCCTAAGGCATATTATGCTCCTTGCAGTAGTCATTCCTTAAAACTAGTTGTGAATGACGCTGCAAAGGTATATGCGCTCTAAGTGAGAGATTTCAAAAGCTCAAAAGTCACAGTGAGCTTTTTGATTTTTGTATGACATTAGTAAAATTAAGGATATGTCACCTTGCGTTTTAAGTGAAAAGTGTTCCAAGCTGTGCGACAGTTTTAGTCACAGACAGGCTAAGGACATCAGTCCTGTCGATTTTAAATATGAACTGAAAGTAGTGTCAATGTTGGTGAAGCCTGGTAGAATGCCAATTCAAATGTTGAAACTCATACAATAGTATGACTTTACCCTCAACATAAGTGTAGCATTACGAATTTTGCTGATACAGCCGGTGACAGTGGCAAGTGGAGAACGACGTTTTTCAATATTTAAACTGATAAAAACATACCCGAGATCAACAATGGGCCAGGAGCGACTGAGTGGGCTGGCAGTGGTGCGATTGAACGTGGGATAGATGAAGCTTTGGATTTGAACGAAGTAATACAGGAGTTCACTGGTGTCAAAGCAAGAAAACAATGTCATAAGGTAAGTGTTCCACAAATGTTTTTCATTAATTTTAGTTTTGATTGATTTACGTATGTCACACTTTCTCAGTCATTTGCATAATGTAGATTTGGTGTAGGGTATGCTTAAATTTATTTTGTCTTATGGCGAAATACGTGGACAAACTCGTCTGCCTGTGCAGACCGACTGTTGAAAATTTCATATACTACAGTCCGTTTATTTTTATTGTTCCCTGAGATGTTTTTAAATCGATTAATCGCTGGCATCGATATTGACAATAACAACAGTAGATTATATCGAATATAAATATTTATCTTTCGATGTCTGACCTTTGTTCAGTGTGCAGTGAATAGGTGTGCTTTTGTTTCTTTGTCTTAATTATGCGCTGCGACGAATACATGCCGCATGTGAAGATAAATATGTCTCTGTGCAAAGCGCATTCAGGAATCTGTGATTTACACAGCAGTTATTCCGAAAGACGCTCATCCTTTGCTCAAGGAACTAGAAAAGGTGGACAGATTTTAGTTTTATGCTCTGCCGGTGACATAAATTAATCTCGGTTGACGTATTAATTTTGGAGTTAATGGCTTAAAATATATTGCACTGCAAACGTATCACTTACTGCTGCTTTGATCTTAAAGTCGTATTCACAGCAAAGAGACGAATGAGTGTGATATGTAAAAATAAGGCGTCATGTTTGAATTATATTGCGAGAAAAGTTGACTATGTCGAAAAATGGGGTGGGGGGGAGGGTCTGGCGGCGCTTGAAATTTCCGCAAGAGGTGGCAAACTCCTTGGAGCCAAGCCTATGCGATATACAGAGTGTATCCAGAAAGTGTGTTCCAATTATTTTTTCCTGACAATCCAGAAGGTTGCAGTGTTGTGACTGGTGGTGGAAAAGTTGGTGGGGTGTCTTGGGAAGGCAACGTGTCCCTCCCCGTTGCCTGCTACTGTTGCCCAGTATAGATTGCTCGTAGTGTGCACCTGTGTTCGAGTGATGCATCAGGAGATCAAAACGCCACGATCCACTGAGCAGTGGCACGGCATTAAATCAAAAAGTCAAAGTCCAGAGCAGCACATGAAGACTTCCCTGAAGTCAAAAGAAGGCAAGGATTACGAAATCCTGTGTGAAGACGACGTTCATCATCTTCTTTGATTCCAAAAGTATTATCCACTCGGAGTTGGTGCCACAAAGGACAAACTGTCAACAGCCAGTTGAAAGTCCTTGAAAGGCTCAGAAACCGAGTGTTTACTGATAGGAAGGAGATCAGAGGAAACTGGCCACTCCATCACGACAACGCACCATCTCATATTGCCTTCATTGTTAGTGAGTTACTGGCCAGGCACGGTGTGGCAATGCTGCCCCAGCAACCATACAGTCCCGATCTGACACTTGCGAACCTCTTTTTGTTTCCTCAAATAAAGAGAAGCTTAATGGGCCATCGTTTTGGCGTGGTAGAAGCCATGAAAGTTGCTGTGATGTGGTGTCTGAAGGAGTTGCTGTGATGTGGTGTCTGAAGGAGGCTCCCGTCAGCATGTTCCATGAAAGCTATCAGACCTGGCAGAATCACTTGAAAAAGTGTATTGACGCCCAGAAGTGCTATTTTGAAGAATACTGAACATTTGTACTTTTATTTTCAGTAAATTGTTCTTTATGGATTTATTCAGCTTACTTTCTGGACACACCCTGCATAACGAATTGGCAACATTCCTGGTAAAGAAAGTCATATATAGGTTTAACTATTACCTTGACTGGTCATCTCAGACTTTCAGCAGTAGTACACGTACTATTACAGCTATCGAATCGTACGGCACACAGTGGAGCTATAGCAACCTATTTCTCTCAATTGAGCGCTGACAAGTAGGTCAACAATATCTTGTGTTGCCAACAATCATCCACTACCGATCACAAGTTTTCTATTACCTAACACAACTACGGACTTGTGATTAAAACAGGGATATCATTTTGAATATTCATTTGTATCCACATTCTGCCCCCCATGAACCATGGACCTTGCCGTTGGTGGGGAGGCTTGCGTGCCTCAGCGATACAGATAGCCGTACCGTAGGTGCAACCACAACGGAGGGGTATCTGTTGAGAGGCCAGACAAACGTGTGGTTCCTGAAGAGGGGCAGCAGCCTTTTCAGTAGTTGCAAGGGCAACAGTCTGGATGATTGACTGATCTGGCCTTGTAACAATAACCAAAACGGCCTTGCTGTGCTGGTACTGCGAACGGCTGAAAGCAAGGGGAAACTACAGCCGTAATTTTTCCCGAGGGCATACAGCTTTACTGTATGATTACATGATGATGGCGTCCTCTTGGGTAAAATATTCCGGAGGTAAAATAGTCCCCCATTCGGATCTCCGGGCGGGGACTACTCAAGAGGATGTCGTTATCAGGAGAAAGAAAACTGGCGTTCTACGGATCGGAGCGTGGAATGTCAGATCTCTTAATCGGGCAGGTAGGTTAGAAAATTTAAAAAGGGAAATAGATAGGTTGAAGTTAGATATAGTGGGAATTAGTGAAGTTCGGTGGCAGGAGGAACAAGACTTCTGATCAGGTGACTACAGGGTTATAAACACAAAATCAAATAGGGGTAATGCAGGAGTAGGTTTAATAATGAATAGGAAAATAGGAATGCGGGTAAGCTACTACAAACAGCATAGTGAACGCATTATTGTGGCCAAGATAGATACGAAGCCCACACCTACTACAGTAGTACAAGTTTATATGCCAACTAGCTCTGCAGATGACGAAGAAATTGAAGAAATGTATGATGAAATAAAAGAAATTATTCAGATTGTGAAGGGAGACGAAAATTTAATAGTCATGGGTGACTGGAATTCGAGTGTAGGAAATGGGAGAGAAGGAAACATAGTAGGTGAATATGGATTGGGGGACAGAAATGAAAGAGGAAGCCGCCTGGTCGAATTTTGCACAGAGCACAACATAATCATAACTAACACTTGGTTTAAGAATCATGAAAGAAGGTTGTATACATGGAAGAACCCTGGAGATACTAAAAGGTATCAGATAGATTATATAATGGTAAGACAGAGATTTAGGAACCAGGTTTTAAATTGTAAGACATTTCCAGGGGCAGATGTGGACTCTGACCACAATCTATTGGTTATGACCTGTAGATTAAAACTGAAGAAACTGCAAAAAGGTGGGAATTTAAGGAGATGGGACCTGGATAAACTAAAAGAACCAGAGGTTGTACAGAGATTCAGGGAGAGCATAAGGGAGCAATTGACAGGAATGGGGGAAATAAATACAGTAGAAGAAGAATGGGTAGCTTTGAGGGATGAAGTAGTGAAGGCAGCAGAGGATCAAGTAGGTAAAAAGACGAGGGCTAGTAAAAATCCTTGGGTAACAGAAGAAATATTGAATTTACTTGATGAAAGGAGAAAATATAAAAATGCAGTAAGTGAAACAGGCAAAAAGGAATACAAACGTCTCAAAAATGAGATCGACAAGAAGTGCAAAATGGGTAAGCAGGGATGGCTAGAGGACAAATTTAAGGATGTAGAGGCCTATCTCACTAGGGGTAAGATAGATACCGCCTATAGGAAAATTAAAGAGACCTTTGGAGATAAGAGAACGACTTGTATGAGTATCAAGAGCTCAGATGGAAACCCAGTTCTAAGCAAAGAAGGGAAAGCAGAAAGGTGGAAGGAGTATATAGAGGGTCTATACAAGGGCGATGTACTTGAGGACAATATTATGGAAATGGAAGAGGATGTAGATGAAGATGAAATGGGAGATATGATACTGCGTGAAGAGTTTGACAGAGCACTGAAATACCTGAGTCGAAACAAGGCCCCCGGAGTAGACAATATTCCGTTGGAACTACTGACGGCCGTGGGAGAGCCAGTCCTGACAAAACTCTACCATCTGGTGAGCAAGATGTATGAAACAGGCGAAATACCCTCTGACTTCAAGAAGAATATAATAATTCCAATCCCAAAGAAAGCAGGTGTTGACAGATGTGAAAATTACCGAACTATCAGCTTAATAAGTCACAGCTGCAAAATACTAACACGAATTCTTTACAGACGAATGGAAAAACTAGTAGAAGCCAACCTCGGGGAAGATCAGTTTGGATTCCGTAGAAACACTGGAACACGTGAGGCAATACTGACCCTACGACTTATCTTAGAAGAAAGATTAAGGAAAGGCGAACCTACGTTTCTAGCATTTGTAGACTTAGAGAAAGCTTTTGACAATGTTGACTGGAATACTCTCTTTCAAATTCTAAAGATGGCAGGGGTAAAATACAGGGAGCGAAAGGCTATTTACAATTTGTACAGAAACCAGATGGCAGTTATAAGAGTCGAGGGACATGAAAGGGAAGCAGTGGTTGGGAAGGGAGTAAGACAGGGTTGTAGCCTCTCCCCGATGTTGTTCAATCTGTATATTGAGCAAGCAGTAAAGGAAACAAAAGAAAAATTCGGAGTAGGTATTAAAATTCATGGAGAAGAAATAAAAATTTTGAGGTTCGCCGATGACATTGTAATTCTGTCAGAGACAGCAAAGGACTTGGAAGAGCAGTTGAATGGAATGGACAGTGTCTTGAAAGGAGGATATAAGATGAACATCAACAAAAGCAAAACAAGGATAATGGAATGTAGTCTAATTAAGTCGGGTGATGCTGAGGGAATTAGATTAGGAAATGAGGCACTTAAAGTAGTAAAGGAGTTTTGCTATTTGGGGAGCAAAATAACTGATGCTGGTCGAAGTAGAGAGGATATAAAATGTAGGCTGGCAATGGCAAGGAAAGCGTTTTTGAAGAAGAGAAATTTGTTAACATCCAGTATTGATTTAAGTGTCAGGAAGTCATTTCTGAAAGTATTCGTATGGAGTGTAGCCATGTATGGAAGTGAAACATGGACGATAAATAGTTTGGACAAGAAGAGAATAGAAGCTTTCGAAATGTGGTGCTACAGAAGAATGCTGAAGATTAGATGGGTAGATCACATAACTAATGAGGAAGTATTGAATAGGATTGGGGAGAAGAGAAGTTTGTGGCACAACTTGACCAGAAGAAGGGATCGGTTGGTAGGACATGTTCTGAGGCATCAAGGGATCACCAATTTAGTATTGGAGGGCAGCGTGGAGGGTAAAAATCGTAGAGGGAGACCAAGAGATGAATACACTAAGCAGATTCAGAAGGATGTAGGTTGCAGTAGGTACTGGGAGATGAAAAAGCTTGCACAGGATAGAGTAGCATGGAGAGCTGCATCAAACCAGTCTCAGGACTGAAGACCACAACAACAACAACATCCACATTCTGATGATAAACCAAGTACAAGCATGCAAAGACTAAGAGCCTGTGTTGTGTATTTGTTGTTTGTTCGCCTAGAGGACACTGACTATTCACAACAACACTGACGTGCCTGTACAGTCGTAGACAAAACGAGCGAGACCCCTCGCCTTTTCGTTATGCTGATCCGCACAGCTTTAAAGTCTGCTACACTGCATAACAGGCAAGGCGACGAAGTGCTACCAACATACTATGCACAGGCGTGAAATTGACAAACTATCCGAACTTTGTCAGACAGTTTTCAATCATGTGTAAGACTATATTAATGCTGATTAGTGTGTTAAACATAGCACATAAATATAAGATATGAATGAAAGAAGAAACGCTAATTAGTATGAACTGTACTAATAAAAATGAATTTCAGCTTATCGAGATAACATAACTGTTTTAGTAAGACAAAGTACCCCAGATCGTTATGAATTACCAAAATATTATGCGCATTCGGCCGCGAAACAGTCTGTGTCAACGTTCAGACCAGTCATACTGGATTACCGTTGCTAACCTACCATAAAAGTGTGCAAATTTAGCAGTGCGTGAAGATTCATAACGAAATTCAATTAATAATCATTCAGTGTCACACTTGAGTCAATTCAAGTATTGACAGAAGCGGAGAAAGTAGGCAGTAACAAGTATGAAATTCTACAAGTTTCATATTGACATCCACAGGGCGCCAGTACAGAATAAAGGTAGCAATAAAACGTATTGGGGGGGCGCGAGAATTTCTTAAAATTGCTTTACTGATAGTCTATCTGCCTCCATCGAGACTAGAACCGAAAACAAACCAGACCTCCCTTGCAGTAGCAAACACCTTTCACAACGCTAGCAGACAACCCCGGCAAACAGCCCTCTATTATTACCCCCAGATATAAATAAGCCGGCTGTTTCGCAACGAAAATGGCAAAATGATCTGCAGTTTCTGTTGCATAGAGCTTTCTGGACTCAAAAACATGAATTTTCTACTTTTATGTCACCGCTTATGTGACCATCATTCGGGATGTTTATCGAAATAACAAAATACTGTTATTAACGTGTAAATGTGGTAGGATAATTCTGCACCACCCCGGGAAATAAACGACTACATAGCTGCCGAATGTATTCTATAATGTTTCGAATTCTCCATTAGACTCGCCACAGCCAGAAAACGTTCATTAGCCGAAGTGTTTCTTAAGCTAGCTAGCAATGGGAATGCTCGCACTTCTAAACTGCGGTGGCATTAATACTGGGATCTGAATTACTACGTGTATAGGCAAATAGATTTTATTTGCGTTCCTGTAAACGTGATTTGGATCGAAAGCGTAGCTACGAGTAATATGTTGATGTATCGACTGCAAGTAGAACATTTCAAATAAAGAGTAGGGGGAATTATTTATACGGCTCTCATCTTCAGTAACTGTCGCAGCTATTTTCGTTGTTAGGATTTTATCACCTAAATCGGTAAAAATGGAACCCTACTAGTTTCACTTTCTCGACCGTCTGTCTGTCTACCCAACCTTTAAAATCCGTTTACCTCGAGTACGGGTAGACATAATAAACGGAAATGTATTGCACTTCCTGCGGTATACGGTCCCTTTGTGGTGTAAAAAAGTGAGAACCTATGTTAACGCAATCTGAAGATACGGCCATTTATGTATAGAAAATTTACGCGAAAGGTCAAAAAATGGCTCTAAGAACTATGCGACTAAACTGCTTAGGTCATCAGTCCCCTAGACCTAGAACTACTTTAACCTACCTAACCTAAGGACAACACACACATCCATGCCCGAGGGAGGATTCCAACCTGCGACTGAAGCAGCCGTGCGGTTCGTGACTGAAGCTCCTAGAACCGCTTGGGAACCGAACCCGGCGAAACCCTTTTCACATCATCTATAATGATAATATATACTGTCTAGTGAGGATAAACTGTATTCGCCAGCAACTCAGATCCTTTGATCACGGAACTTTTACGACGCTACATTCAAATTTTGCTCGAAGTCGTCTGCAATATCCATTTATAAACACCCCAGGAACGTCGTATGCGATATTTACTTGTGAAGACGCTGGCAGATACAGCAGTAGCATAACAAGTAGTTAAGAATTTATTGTTATTGGTCCATGCATGACACTTTATTTCAGTATCCATTTAACGCACCTAGATTTTGTCTATGGCTGAAAAAATGAACAATAAATAAATAAACAGCAAACAACTTCGATGTTCAAATCAAATGTAACTCACATGTCGCAATTATAACATAATTTCGTTGTTACATATACATGACTACATCTACTGGATTTCTTTGCAATCCACACTTACGTGCCTGGCAGTGGGTTCATCGAACCACCTTCGGACTGTTTCTCTACCGTCCCACTCTTTAACAGCATGTAGGAAAAAAGACCACTTAAATCTTCTCTTACGAGTCCTGAATTACATTATTACTATGGTCAATTCTTCCTGTGTAAGTTCCCAGGGAAATAATGTTTTGGCATTCAGAACAGATGTTGGTGATTGAAATTTAGTGAAAAGTTTTCCCGGCAACGAAAAACGCTTTTTTTTTCATGAATGTCACCCCAACTCGCTTATCAAATCTGGGACTCTCTCTCCCCTATTTCGTGACATTACAAATCGTGCTACCGTTCCTTGGCGTTTTTGACGTGCACCGTCTATCAAGGATCCCATACCGCGCAGGAATAGTTAAGCAGTGGACGGACAAACATAGCGTACACAGCGTTTTCAGTAGACCTGTTGTGTATTCTTAGTGTGCGGCCAGTAAAACGCAGTCTTTCGTTCGCCTTCCCCACAAAAGTATGTTTCCGATCGTTCCAGTTTAAGTTTTACTGGGTACTGAGATGAACTGACAGTATTTCGACTTGTGTTTTGTCATGTAACCGAAAGTTAATTATTGTTACTGGACGCAGCTTTCGTGTTTAATGTATTCCTCATTCAACAGAGTACACTCCTCGTGCACCACACGTAACTGTTTCAAAGTATTAAATGTTACTGATGTTACCAAGTAGCAGTGGTCATCTAAACTTGCCGCTTTGAAACAAAGGAAAATATTATAGCGAAATGTGGCAACTAAGAAACGGACTATCCAAATAAACAAGCATTTCCGGTCCAAGTCGTTGCAGTAGGTCTACTACACAGTAACGTAAATTAGGAGAAAGTCCATTAGTAGATCGTTATCAGGAAAACCAGCCCTCATAGTGCAAACTGCCACTACAAGAACGTATGCTTCCAAACATGTCAATGAGTAGTCGAGGAAAGTGGACGCGCCGGCCGCTGTGGTCGAGCGGTTCTAGGCGCTTCAGTCCGGAATCACGCGGCTCCTGCGGTCGCAGGTTCGAATCCTGCCTCGGGCATCGCGGGTTCGAATCCTGCCTCGGGCATGGATGTGTGTGACGTCCTTAGGTTAGTTAGGTTTAAGTAGTTCTAAGTCTAGGGGACTGATGACCTCAGATGTTAAGTCCCATAGTGCTTAGAGCCATTTGAACCATTTTGAAAGTGGACGCATTCTGTTTACTGAATCGCAACGCACGCCACTTACGAAGGTACCCGCCAAGTGGCATACTCCGATCTTGCTGAAACTTCGCTCAGTGAAAGAGGGAACAAAATAAGCGAACACGTGTCTCGGCTTATCTGCATACACTCGACCGCTTCTGTGAAAACGACGGTCAAAGTTTTCAATGCGCTGTTGTTGTAGTATAGATACCTTCTAGTATATAAGGATTCAATTGAAGCGGCGGCTCAGCGGCTACCGTCGCGACTTCAGAATTTTGCGCTGCGAGTTCGAAATCCGGTTGTTCCTTTTTCTTCCCCCCTCACTCTCTGAATAATCTACGACTGTTTATTCCAATTTATGTTGAAACAATGTTGTCGTTATTCGTCAATTTACTGTGTAATGAAAGAAGTTAAAAAAATAAACGAATGAGAAAATGATGTGAAATATTTGTGATTGTCCTTGCAACCTGACAGGCTGTAAGGAGGTTTAAAAATATTTCACATTATTTTCTCATTCGTTTATTATTTTTTAAATTCATTAATAACACAGAGAGTTAATTGACGAATAACGACAACATTATTTCAACATAAACTGGAAAAAACATTCGTAGATAATGCTGATAGAGAGGGAGGAAAAAAATAATAGTAAAAAAACCAATATGGTCTAGAACTCGGGAATCAAAGTTAAGAAGGAACGAGGGTAGCCACTGAGCCACCGGTTCAATTGCGTTCTCGGCTGCAGACGGTATCTACACTAGAGCAACAGCGCGTTGATAACTTTGACCGTCGTTTTCCCAGAAACGGTCGAGTTTCTGCAGATAAACCGAAACACATGTTCGCTTAGTTTGTCCTCTCCCTCACTGAGCAAAGTTTCCGGACAATCAGCGTATGGCACCTGGCGAGTTCCCCTCGTTAGTCGAGTCGCTTCTTATGCCCGGCGAGAATTATCTATGCCTCAGAGTAAACTGTGCCACTTGGAAACACGGCGAGCGAGGATAAACGCGTTTTCCTTCTTATAAGGCAACCTTCTACAGCTAAAAGTCACGGAGTGTTCTTCTGCTTGCCTCAGATATTTCAGAAATGTTTCTTGCGTTAGGCCTGCCGCATATGCAAAATGTAAACATTTCATCTGATGTAAATTTATCAGGATAAGACATGACAAGAGTGGACCAGTCCCTTCTGAGAAAAATTACAGATTCTAAGTTGCTCCACTATGTAATGACACGGGTACGGGCTTGCGATCTCTCTTTTATGCCATCGATTTCCGTGTTACACATACTTGGCCATTGCGTTGTGGCTGCAGTCGTGGAGGAGGCAGTCTGGTTCCTACTATCGCTGTTTTCGCAGCAGACATTAACCACGACGAATCATTGAGTCAACGCTAAATGGCCCATCTGGCTGAGGCAGACAAGGGCGCTATAATAGCACTCCATGCAGAGGAATTTTAAAATGGCTATATAGCAAGAACTGTGGGTCTTCACACGTCGACGGTAGCCAGGTGGATTAGACGAGAGTAAGAGGGTGGTAACCTGAATGGAAGGCCTTATGGTCGTCGCGGCAAACCAATAGCAGCTCAGGATCGGCAATACGCCGTTTCAGTGAGAACCACCCATTTGTCAACGCACGACAAATTCAGCAGACTTTGGGTCTCAATGTTAGCAGTAAGACCGTCACTCGTCGTCTAAGGGAAGGTGGACTGAGAGCAAGAAGCGCTGCTGTGAAAGAGACATTGACTGTTTCCCGCAGAGAAGCCCGCCTTGCTTCTGTTGCTGAAAATGTCGACAAACCTCTCCAGTTTTGGAGGCGAGCGATTTTCACGGCCGAAAAAGTTTTCTCTACGGCAACAACTGGAAAAGTACTTGTTTACCGGCCAAAAGATGCTAGGTATAATCCAAAATATATTTACAGTTGCCGAATGAGTGGCAGGGAGTCGGTAACGGTATGGGGATGGATATCGGCCGAAGGGTGTGGGTTCCCGTCGGAAGTGGAAGAAAGACTCGATGCGCGAAATTACACATCAGTTCTGGAGAACGTGGTGTTGCCTTCTGTGACAGCAATATTTGGCGATGATAGGATCATGTTCCAACAAGATCGCTCGCCTATTTATATAGCACGTGTGGTTAAGAGGTGGTTCGACGACCATAGTAATATTACTGTAATGGAATGGCCACCTAAAGGAGCTGACATGAATCCCTTTGAGAATATTTGGGCAGAAATGGTCAGAGTAATACGGGAAAAGGGACAGTCACCGTCGACTCGCCGACAGCTTTCTGATGTGATTCATGATGCTTGGAATGGGTTACTTGAATCTCCTAGTTATGTGGCTAGAGTTGTGGGCTCAATGCCCAGCAGACTTCGAGCCGTTGTGGAAGCCGGAGGAGGCTATACGCGATACTAAGCAGCATAAGCAGAGGAGTTTTTTCTTTTTTTTATCCCTTAACCAATCATCTGCAACAGATGTTTCAAGTTATTTTTTCTTTACAGACGTATATTTTATATAATTTTAAGGAAACGCAGTAAGTGGAATCTGGACAAACAAATTAATTCACAACAAGATATGTAATATTTAATTTGCTAAGTGAAGAAATACGTTATATTTTCATGCAGTCTCTAAAAAATACATGATAGACGTGTATATGCAAGAAGGGTAAACAGCAATTCAGCACAAATGAAAAATATTGAGGAGAAGCTCACCGATGAAGGAGTAATTGGAGAGCAAAGGCTGGGCAAGAAGGGAAGGTAATGAGGCCCGAAAAAGAAGAGAAAAATTAAATACCCAATAGACTTAGAGTCGTCGCAGCAAAGGGCGGTTGGTATATGCGATTCGGAGCAACAGTAGAAGAATAGTTCTATTTACTGATTTTTGAGGCTTTATTTTGTGACGGCTAAACAGTGCTTCTTCATGAGAGCAACTGTGGCTAAACATCAGAGGTGTAAAAAATTTTGAGAGGCGCCGAAGTTCTCTGGAACAGTAACGTGTTTTATACAAGAAGAGGATTATTAGTTCATTTCATTTTAACCATTCGCAGTATGCTTTGAGATTCTAATCTATGATTTCATTTTATTATTATGTATCTTTTCTTCTGTGAAAGTGAACGGTGGTAAGTTTCAAGATATAAAGGATAACTGGAAGTTTTTAATTTTTGGAATAGCTTAATTAACAATTCATATTTTCAACAAATCTGTAGTTAAAGGACATATTAAGAAGCAAGTCAAAAATGGCATTGTGGAAAGATCAGGTTGGTCTCTGAAGGGTT